>NC_142362.1:7643154-7957320 GCF_059441175.1 Urocampus carinirostris
ACAGTCAGAAAGACAGAGAGAGTCAGAGAGAGACTGGGAGAAACAGTCAGAAAGACAGAGAGAGTCAGAGAGAGACTGGGAGAAACAGTCAGAAAGACAGAGAGAGTCAGAGAGAGACTGGGAGAAACAGTCAGAAAGACAGAGAGAGTCAGAGAGAGACTGGGAGAAACAGTCAGAAAGACAGAGAGAGTCAGAGAGAGACTGGGAGAAACAGTCAGAAAGACAGAGAGAGTCAGAGAGAGACTGGGAGAAACAGTCAGAAAGACAGAGAGAGTCAGAGAGAGACTGGGAGAAACAGTCAGAAAGACAGAGAGAGTCAGAGAGAGACTGGGAGAAACAGTCAGAAAGACAGAGAGAGTCAGAGAGAGACTGGGAGAAACAGTCAGAAAGACAGAGAGAGTCAGAGAGAGACTGGGAGAAACAGTCAGAAAGACAGAGAGAGTCAGAGAGAGACTGGGAGAAACAGTCAGAAAGACAGAGAGAGTCAGAGAGAGACTGGGAGAAACAGTCAGAAAGACAGAGAGAGTCAGAGAGAGACTGGGAGAAACAGTCAGAAAGACAGAGAGAGTCAGAGAGAGACTGGGAGAAACAGTCAGAAAGACAGAGAGAGTCAGAGAGAGACTGGGAGAAACAGTCAGAAAGACAGAGAGAGTCAGAGAGAGACTGGGAGAAACAGTCAGAAAGACAGAGAGAGTCAGAGAGAGACTGGGAGAAACAGTCAGAAAGACAGAGAGAGTCAGAGAGAGACTGGGAGAAACAGTCAGAAAGACAGAGAGAGTCAGAGAGAGACTGGGAGAAACAGTCAGAAAGACAGAGAGAGTCAGAGAGAGACTGGGAGAAACAGTCAGAAAGACAGAGAGAGTCAGAGAGAGACTGGGAGAAACAGTCAGAAAGACAGAGAGAGTCAGAGAGAGACTGGGAGAAACAGTCAGAAAGACAGAGAGAGTCAGAGAGAGACTGGGAGAAACAGTCAGAAAGACAGAGAGAGTCAGAGAGAGACTGGGAGAAACAGTCAGAAAGACAGAGAGAGTCAGAGAGAGACTGGGAGAAACAGTCAGAAAGACAGAGAGAGTCAGAGAGAGACTGGGAGAAACAGTCAGAAAGACAGAGAGAGTCAGAGAGAGACTGGGAGAAACAGTCAGAAAGACAGAGAGAGTCAGAGAGAGACTGGGAGAAACAGTCAGAAAGACAGAGAGAGTCAGAGAGAGACTGGGAGAAACAGTCAGAAAGACAGAGAGAGTCAGAGAGAGACTGGGAGAAACAGTCAGAAAGACAGAGAGAGTCAGAGAGAGACTGGGAGAAACAGTCAGAAAGACAGAGAGAGTCAGAGAGAGACTGGGAGAAACAGTCAGAAAGACAGAGAGAGTCAGAGAGAGACTGGGAGAAACAGTCAGAAAGACAGAGAGAGTCAGAGAGAGACTGGGAGAAACAGTCAGAAAGACAGAGAGAGTCAGAGAGAGACTGGGAGAAACAGTCAGAAAGACAGAGAGAGTCAGAGAGAGACTGGGAGAAACAGTCAGAAAGACAGAGAGAGTCAGAGAGAGACTGGGAGAAACAGTCAGAAAGACAGAGAGAGTCAGAGAGAGACTGGGAGAAACAGTCAGAAAGACAGAGAGAGTCAGAGAGAGACTGGGAGAAACAGTCAGAAAGACAGAGAGAGTCAGAGAGAGACTGGGAGAAACAGTCAGAAAGACAGAGAGAGTCAGAGAGAGACTGGGAGAAACAGTCAGAAAGACAGAGAGAGTCAGAGAGAGACTGGGAGAAACAGTCAGAAAGACAGAGAGAGTCAGAGAGAGACTGGGAGAAACAGTCAGAAAGACAGAGAGAGTCAGAGAGAGACTGGGAGAAACAGTCAGAAAGACAGAGAGAGTCAGAGAGAGACTGGGAGAAACAGTCAGAAAGACAGAGAGAGTCAGAGAGAGACTGGGAGAAACAGTCAGAAAGACAGAGAGAGTCAGAGAGAGACTGGGAGAAACAGTCAGAAAGACAGAGAGAGTCAGAGAGAGACTGGGAGAAACAGTCAGAAAGACAGAGAGAGTCAGAGAGACTGGGAGAAACAGTCAGAAAGACAGAGAGAGTCAGAGAGACTGGGAGAAACAGTCAGAAAGACAGAGAGAGTCAGAGAGACTGGGAGAAACAGTCAGAAAGACAGAGAGAGTCAGAGAGACTGGGAGAAACAGTCAGAAAGACAGAGAGAGTCAGAGAGATAGAGACTGGGAGAAACAGTCAGAAAGACAGAGAGAGTCAGAGAGAGACTGGGAGAAACAGTCAGAAAGACAGAGAGAGTCAGAGAGAGACTGGGAGAAACAGTCAGAAAGACAGAGAGAGTCAGAGAGAGACTGGGAGAAACAGTCAGAAAGACAGAGAGAGTCAGAGAGAGACTGGGAGAAACAGTCAGAAAGACAGAGAGAGTCAGAGAGAGACTGGGAGAAACAGTCAGAAAGACAGAGAGAGTCAGAGAGAGACTGGGAGAAACAGTCAGAAAGACAGAGAGAGTCAGAGAGAGACTGGGAGAAACAGTCAGAAAGACAGAGAGAGTCAGAGAGAGACTGGGAGAAACAGTCAGAAAGACAGAGAGAGTCAGAGAGAGACTGGGAGAAACAGTCAGAAAGACAGAGAGAGTCAGAGAGAGACTGGGAGAAACAGTCAGAAAGACAGAGAGAGTCAGAGAGACTGGGAGAAACAGTCAGAAAGACAGAGAGAGTCAGAGAGATAGAGACTGGGAGAAACAGTCAGAAAGACAGAGACTGGCAAAAAGAGAGAGAGTCAGAAAGACAGAGACTGGCAAAAAGAGAGAGAGTCAGAAAGACAGAGACTGGCAAAAAGAGAGAGAGTCAGAAAGACGGAGAAACAGAGAAACTGGGAGAAAGAGAGAGTCAGAAAGACGGAGAAACAGAGAAACTGGGAGAAAGAGAGAGTCAGAAAGACGGAGAAAGAGAGAGACTGGGAGAAAGAGAGAGTCAGAAAGACGGAGAGAGAGAGAGACTGGGAGAAAGAGAGAGTCAGAAAGACGGAGAGAGAGAGAGACTGGGAGAAAGTGAGAGAGAGAGTCAGAAAGACAGAGAAATGGAGAGACTGGGAGAAACAGAAAGAGAGAGAGAGTCAGAACGACAGAGAAAGGGAGAAACAGAAAGAGAGAAAGAGAAAAAAGAGGAAAAGAGATGAAGCAAAACAGCTCCAGCGTCTCAATAAGTGTCACCTGACTTTGGCAAAATCAAGCTGACCCATTTCAAAGTGTAGCCTGTTTTTCTCTTGTCTCGCTGGCCGGATGAAAGCCCTTGGCGGGCCTGATCCGGCCCGCGGGCCGCCTGATCTAGACCATTGGTGGAAAGATCTGAAAAATGCTGTGCACAAACGCTTACCATCCAACCTTTAGTAGCTTCAGCTTTTTTTGTAAGGAAGAATTGGCAAATTTTCTGTTTGAAATAGAGGTGGCACAAAGTCTCAACTCAAAGGGGGCCACTATTTTTGCAATGCCTTATTTTCAATTTTTTATTTGTTGGCACTATCTCCAGTAAAGAAAAGAAGTATTTGAACACCCTGCTATTTTGCTATTTCTCCCACTTAGAAATCTTGGAGGGCTCTGAAATTTTCATTCCAGGTGCATGTCCACTGTGAGAGAGATAAACTAAAAAGAAAAATCCAGAAATCACAATGCATGATTTTTTAACGATTTATTTGTGTGATATAGCTGCAAAGAAGTATTTGAACACCCTGCCATTTTGCCATGTCTCCCACTTAGAAATCATGGAGGGGTCTGAAATTGTTATTCTAGGTGAATGTCCACTGTGAGAGAGATAAACTAAAAAGAAAAATCCAGAAATCACAATGCATGATTTTTTAACGATTTATTTGTGTGATACAGCTGCAAATACGTATTTGAACACCCTGCCATTTTGCTATTTCTCCCACTTAGAAATCATGGAGGGGTCTGAAATTTTCATCGTAGGTTGATGTCCTCTGTGAAAGAGATAAACTAAAAAGAAAAATCCAGAAATCACAATGCATGATTTTTTAACAATTTATTTGTGTGATATAGCTGCAAAAGTATTTGAACACCTGAGAAAACCAATGTTAATATTTGGTGCGGTAGCCTTTGTTTGCATGTTGATTCTTAGAACATATTTTGAGTATTCTATAACGTTATAACCCACAAATATGGCAATAAGTTTCAAGGGGTGTGGGGGTCATTACTTTTGCAATACCCCTCCTTCCAATCTGTGTGTCCTCAGGTCACGAGGCCTGCGTCGAGGTTCTGTTGGAGCAGAAAGG
This sequence comes from Urocampus carinirostris, assembly GCF_059441175.1. Lineage (NCBI taxonomy): Eukaryota > Metazoa > Chordata > Actinopteri > Syngnathiformes > Syngnathidae > Urocampus > Urocampus carinirostris. The sequence goes on from NC_142362.1 coordinate 7,647,427, forward strand.
CTGCCGCTGCATCGAAGGGAACCCGTTTACGCCACTGCACTGCGCCGTGTAAGTAAGCTGCCCTTCAATTGTTTACCGCAATGTTCGTACGGGTGCTCGAAATCCTTGAAAATGCTGGAATTTTAACCTCTCTGTTCCAGAGACGGAAAAGAGCTTGGTTTTTGGGTGTAGTGCTTAAAAATGACGCTGACGCTGCTCTCATGCGTCTTCGCTTTGCCAGTGCAGTTTTCTTCCTTTTGATTAACAGTAGCTGGCGGTAGTTTGTACGGTACTGTTTTATGAAGCGTCACCACTTCCTTTGTTTTAGCGAATTCGGTCCCGCCTAGGAAAGACGGAGAAAGACAGAGACTTGGAGAAAGAGAGAGTCAGAAAGACAGAAAGAGAGAGACTGGGAGAAACCGAGAGAGTCAGAAAAACAGAGAAAGAGAGAGACTGGGAGAAACAGAGAGAGTCAGAAAGACAGAGAAAGAGAGAGACTGGGATAAACGGAAAGAAAGAGAAAGAAAAAAATGAGGAAGAGAGATAAAGCAAAACAGCTCTACCTTCTTAGTGAGTGTCACCTGACTTTGGCAAAATCAAGCCGACCTGTTTCAAAGTGTAGCCTGTTACAGGGTTTGTACGGGTGCTCGAAATCCTTGGAAATGCTTGAATTTTAACCTCTCGATTCCAGGGTCGGAAAAGAGCTCTGTTTTCGGGTGGAGTGCTTAAAAATGACGCTGACGCTGCCATCATGCGGATTTTGCTTTGCCTGTGCATTTCTTCCTTTTCATTAACGGTAGCTAGCGGTAGTTTGTACGGTACTGTTCTATAAAGCGTCACCACTTCCTTTGTTTTAGCGAATTTGGTCCCACCTAGGAATTACATCCAAATTTGTAAATATACCTCCGAATTTGAAGTGTATCTTAATGCTATTGTATTCTGAGACAATTATATCTACTTTCCAGTAAATCTCAACTGCCATGTTCTTCCTCAGGAACCCAAAATAAGAAAATTTTCAAATAATTACAAAAACCCCCCTGCAAAACAGGAAAATTATGAAATAGAAACCTTGATTTATTCATTTATTACTCAATATTACTCAAAACCAAGATTAATTTACAGGTTCAAGTATTTTTTACACAAAAAAAAATACTGTACTTAATACACATTTTTTCACAAATAACTTGTGTACTGTCAAAGAACTGGGGGCCACTTGTTAAAAGAAAACTCTCAGGGGGCCTGACTAGTAGATTAAAGAGGAAGAATAAAAAAAGAGAGGTACAGAAAGAGAGAAAAAAGGGGGGAGAGAGAAAGAAGCAGTGAAAGGGAGAGAGGGAAAGAAGAAAGAGAAAAAAAGATAGAAAGAAAGAAAGAGAGGAAGAAAGAGAGAGAGAGAGAGAGAGACTGGGGGGAACGGGAAGAGAGAGAGAGTCAGAAAGACAGAGAGAGAGAGATTGGGGGAACGGGAAGAGAGAGAGAGTCAGAAAGACAGAGAGAGAGACTGGGGGAACGGGAAGAGTCAGAAAGACAGAGAGAGAGAGAGAGAGACTGGGGGAACGGGAAGAGAGAGAGAGTCAGAAAGACAGAGAGAGAGAGAGAGAGAGAGAGAGAGACTGGGGGAACGGGAAGAGAGAGAGAGAGAGAGTCAGAAAGACAGAGAGAGAGAGAGAGTGAGAGACTGGGGGGAACAGGAAGAGAAAAAGAGTCAGAAAGAGAGAGACAGAGAGAGAGAGCGAGAGAGAGACTGGGGGAACGGGAAGAGAGAGAGAGTCAGAAAGACAGAGAGAGAGAGAGAGACTGGGGGAACGGGAAGAGAGAGTCAGAAAGACAGAGAGAGACTGGGGGAACGGGAAGAGAGAGTCAGAAAGACAGAGAGAGAGAGAGAGAGTGGGGGAACGGGAAGAGAGAGTCAGAAAGACAGAGAGAGACTGGGGGAACGGGAAGAGAGAGTCAGAAAGACAGAGAGAGAGAGAGACTGGGGGAACGGGAAGAGAGAGAGAGAGTCAGAAAGACAGAGAGAGAGAGAGAGTGAGAGACTGGGGGGAACAGGAAGAGAAAAAGAGTCAGAAAGAGAGAGACAGAGAGAGAGAGCGAGAGAGAGACTGGGGGAACGGGAAGAGAGAGAGAGTCAGAAAGACAGAGAGAGAGAGAGAGACTGGGGGAACGGGAAGAGAGAGTCAGAAAGACAGAGAAAGACTGGGGGAACGGGAAGAGAGAGTCAGAAAGACAGAGAGAGAGAGAGACTGGGGGAACGGGAAGAGAGAGAGAGAGTCAGAAAGACAAAGAGAGAGAGAGAGATTGGGGGGAACTGGAAGAGAAAAAGAGTCAGAAAGAGAGAGAGAGAGACTGGGGGGAACGGGAAGAGAGAGAGAGAGTCAGAAAGACAGAGAGAGAGAGAGACTGGGGGGAACGGGAAGAGAGAGAGAGAGAGATAGAGAGAGACTGGGGGAACGGGAAGAGAGAGAGTCAGAAAGACAGAGAGAGAGAGAGAAAGAAAGACTGGGGGAACGGCAAGAGAGAGAGAGTCAGAAAGACAGAGAGAGAGAGAGAGACTGGGGGAACGGGAAGAGAGAGAGAGAGAGAGTCAGAAAGACAGAGAGAGAGAGACTGAGAGAGAGACTGAGAGAGAGACAGAGACAGAGAGTGATATACTGGGGGGAACGGGAAGAGAGAAAGAAAGACGTTTCTCTACCCTGTGGCCCCCAAGCTCTAATGAACTCTAGTCTTTCTACCTGCCGGCGCCCCATGGAGGACGACGGTGTTCCGTATCCTAGCAACAAAAAAAGATGGCTCCCTTCTTTTACATGTTCCCCATGAAACGGAAGTGTTTTTCCGCCTAAACAGGATAAAGGATCACGAGGCCTGCGCCGCTTTACTGCTGGAGGCCATGGGATCCGACATCACCGGCTGCAAGGATGCCAAGGACAGGTTGGTGTCTCCGTTCAATATATAAAAGATACGTATTGTAAACTCCGGACAACAGAAAGTACCTGATCCAAAGCCGCATGCTTCAATATAAGAAGGAAACTCCATTATCCCCTTGTAGGAACCGCACCTGATTATAGTTAGATTTTTCATCATAAATCTTTTAAGAGCATCAGAATATGAAACAAATATATGTTAAAGTTTTATTAAGAATTAAAGAAATGATAAAAATATTCATTTACCTTTTTGCCTGGCGTTTATTGAAAAACTGATCCAATGACGTCTGCTTTTGACAAGCAGTCAAAAATGCACGACTTGTCAAGACTTTTTCCGGGTGATTCCCTTCCAAGAAATCCGGGACTTCATGGAACTTTGCTAAAATGTCTTCCTCTCTGCCATCTTGATGGAAACCCTGACTGAGCAAGTCGGAATTGAAAATGTTTTTTCCGGCCCCGACTTGCTCAGTCAACTTCTTGTGACTTATCTCCTGACTCCCGCCAGATGTCTTCTCCACAATAAGCTACTGTCAGCTCAGGGCTGCTGACTTACAGTTAATCCACAACAATGGTCATTGTCTCTGAACTCTGAATTGTGACTGTGACACGAAGAGCATGCTGGGATAACACATGCAGGCTGGGTTAACCAGGCCGATTTGAAGCGGAAGCGAGTTTGTTTACATTCGAGAAACTCACGGAATCGGCCTTTATTCGGCCACATCCAACTTCCCATCAACTATAGCGATCTTCGTAGTCCCTGCTGATAAAACAAAGCCCAGAAAAAGATGCTGCCACCACGATGTTTGACAGTGGGGGTGGGATTACTTTTTGCTACTCTTCCATAGAGGGCAGATTTATTGAGAGCAAGACTAATAGTTGTCTTATGCACACGTTGTATTACCTCAGCTGTGTTAGCTTATAGGTCATCCAATGTAATCATGGGCCTCTTAGTTGCTTCTCTGATTAGTTTCCTCCCTGTTTAGATCGAAAATTTAGAGCGGGGGTGGGGAACCTATGGCTTTTTTCATGAGTACATATGGCTCGTAGCTCAAATCCAGCTTGTGCAAACTTCCTCTGCAGCGATCCAAGTCTGATTAGCTCAAAGTTGAGTTTGGTGCGTGCTAAGCTGAATCGAAGTTGTTCGGTCCAGTATATAAAAAGCACAGTCTCGAACACAGTTTACAGTCACGGTTCGCAACAACATACCCCGTTTTGGCTGTTTGTTGCTAATGAATCCTTTATATGGAAACTTATTAAATAATATATGTTCACTGTTGAGACACTTTGATAAAAACCCACAGAACAAACTGAAACGCCAGTCAAGCCCACGGAGCAATTTTATTGGGTGAGCAGTAGGGGTGGCCCCGGATTCCTGCACACATAGCACACTCCCCACTCTCGTCCACTGCGCTGAAGGGAAACCTACTCAACTTTTCCTTTGCAGTTTTTTGTGACATTATCCCAAATGAACTCTGCTTGCACCTTGTTTTGAAACCATAATTTACAAATAAAGGAGCCTCAACGATCTTTAGTATCTGTGGGAGAAGGTTTTTTAGGAAAAAAGCATGATTCGAAATGTTAAAGGGGAGGTGTCAACGCCAAATACAAAAGTAAATGTTTGAAGTGTCGGAGATTTTTTCAAGCAAAGCGTTAACAAAAAAAGCTAAATCAATTAATTTCAGCAGGCTGACGCGCCAGTAGCTAAAAGTACAATTCGGGTCATTATGTCCACGATGATTTTGTTTACTTTCCTTTTACTCTGTATTTTTTCTCGGTTGTTTTTTATTTAAGTATCGGTGTGGGAGATTAACAAGGGGGAGGTTGTTGTGGATTAACTGTAAGTCATTCGAGCTGACAACAGACATCTGGCAGGATGTTATGAGATAATGTTGATACAAGAAATCACAAGTTCTTGACTAAGCGAGCCGATTCCGAGAAAAAAATACTTTCGATTCCGAGAAAAATATCACGTGATCTTGTTGAACACGGTACAAAAAGCCCAGCATCTCTTGGACAAATTGAATGTTGCTAAACGAATGCAGTAAATAGGGTTCCCTTTCTGCCATATTTCTGTCTCTGCATATATTTTGGGGCAAGGCCCAACAAGGTCCTCTCCAAAAGTTTCAAGTGGTATATATATTTTGCTATGTAATATATATGTTGTGGCCCTCTTTCATTCTATTTCCCCTTCTTTTCCTTATTCTCATTCTTTTTTTCCTTTCCTATCTATCTCACACTCTCCCTCTCTCCATTTTTTCCATTCTTTTTTATTTATCTCTTTCTGGCTTTCTTATTCTTTCATTCTATCTTTTTCCGTTTCCTTTCTTTCCCCTGCTCTTTCTCTCTCTCTCTTGCTCTATTTTATTCCATCTTTCATTATTTCTCTTTCTGGCTTTCTCTTCTTTCTTATGGTCTTTCATTCTGTCATTCTATCTTTTTCTGTTTCCTTTCTTTTTTCCTGCTCTTTCCCTTTCTCTTGCTCCACTTTATTCCATCTTTATTTCTCTCTTTCTGGCTTCCTCTCTCTTTCTTATTCTCTATCATTCTATCTTTTTCCCTTTCCTCTCTTTAACCCACTCTTTCCCTCTTTCTTGCTCCATTTTATTCTATATCTCTTTATTTCTCTATTTCTGACTTTCTCTCTTTTCTTTCTTTTTCTCTTTCATTCTTTCTTTTTGTTTCCTTTCTTTTTTCCTGCTCTTTCCCTTTTTCACCCTTTTATTCCATCTTTATTTTTCTTTCTGGCTTCCTCTCTCTTTCTTATTCTCTTTCATTCTATCATTCTATCTTTTTCCCTTTCCTCTCTTTCTCCCTGTCAAAAAAAAAGAAGTAATATTTTGTTAGTATGGCCGCAAGGGTCAAAAAGCTTCCCAGGTTTCGAAGGATGACCAGGTTTTGGTAGGTCTGCAATGGTTTTATTCCCCCCTCCATTTTGATTTTATTGTTCTAGGACACAGGTGTCAAACAGGGGGCCCGCGGGCCAGATCAGGCCCACTAAGGGATTGAATCCGGCTCGCGAGACAACACTCAGAGAAGCGCAAGAGAAAAACAAGCTGCAGGTTGAAATATGTCAACTTGACGTTGCCAAAGGCAGGTGTCTCTCACAAAGACACTGTACTTGTATTTATTTCTCTCTCTCTCTCTCTTTCTTTTTCTCTTTCTCTTTTCCACCCCTTTTCTCCCACTCTCCCTCTCTCTCTCTCTCTCCTTTTCTCTTCCTCTGTTGCTCTTTGTCTCTTTCTCTCTCTGTGTCTTTTAACCTCTTTTGCTCTAACTTCCTTTTTTCCTTTTCTCTCTTTTCTCTTTCTCTCTTCCTACCCTTTGCACTTTCTTTTCTCTTTTCTCTCCTTCTGTCTTTCTATTTCTCTTTGGATTTTTTTCTTCCTCTCCCTTTCTTTTCCCCCCCTCTCTCGCGACTTTTTATCTTTTGTTTCTCCCTCTCTCTCTTTTTCTTTCTTTGTCCCACCCTCTCTCCTTTTCCCTCCCTCTTTTTCTTTCTCTTGAATCTACTAGTCCGGCCCCCGACAGAATGTTTGTTCTATCGTGTGGCCCCCGAGTTCAAATGAGTTTGACACCCCTGTTCTAGGAGATGTATAAACACATTTCCTCGGTAATCTGGGTATTGACCTGGTCTCCCTCTCAGGACCCCCCTCCACGCCGCAGCCTTCTCGGGTGACGCGGACTGCGTGCAGCTGCTGCTTTCTCACCACGCGGCAACGGACGTTGTAGACTTCTGGGGCCGCACGCCGCCCATGATGGCCGCCCTGAGGGGCCGCAAAGGGGCCCTCGGTACGCGTCTTTTCACATTTGGCGCTTTGGTGAGAAAAAAAAAGGCTCCGGTTTTGCTGACTCGTGTTCTCGTTCGGCCGGTCTAGAACTTCTGCTCAACAGCGCCACCGACTGCCTGCATTACGTCGACAGAGACGGCAACACCGCCCTGCATCTGGCTTGTAAGAATGTGAGTGTCCACAAGGGGGAGCTCTTCTTGACTATTTGGAGTCTGGGGGCCACATTGGGTTCAAAAAGGGCCCTGTCCTGGAGACAGATCCATTACTGAGCTTGCTTTCATTAATTTGGGTTTGAAACACTCCCGATTATTATATATTAGGTCCCTGTTTTAAGCAGTACTTTTGATTGTATGTGTGTAGTATTTTTGCAGTCAGATTTTGGTGTATTTTTATAGACATTTTGTAGTTTTCTAGAATTTTTGTAGTAATTCTGCAGTATTTCTGTAGTACTTCTGTATTTTGACGTTAGTAGTATTTTCTTAGTATTATTTCTGTAGTAGTATTTAAGATTTTTCGAGTATTTCTATAGACGTTTTGTAGTTTTCTAGGATTTTTGTAGTATTTCCTTTGTAGTATTTTTGTAGTACTTCTGTCGTTTTATTTTAGTAGTATTTTCTTAGTATTATTTCTGTAGTAGTATTTAAGATTTTTGGAGTATTTCTATAGACGTTTTGTAGTTTTCTAGTATTTTTGTAGTAATTCTGCAGTATTTCTGTAGTACTTCTACATCAGTAGTATTTGCTTAGTATTATTTCTGTAGTAGTATTTGAATTTTTTTTTAGTATTTCTATAGATATTTTGTGGTTTTCTAGGATTTTTGTCGTAATTCTGTAGTATTTCTGTAGTTTTATTTTAGTGGTATTGCTTAGTATTATTTCTGTAGTAGTGTGTAAGATTTTTATAGTATTTCTATGGACATTTTTTAGTTTTATAGTATTTTTTTAGTATTTCCTTTATAGTATTTTTGTAGTAAATTTGCAGTATTTCGGCAGTTTTATTTTAGTAGTATTTGCTTAGTATTATTTCTGTAGTAGTATTTAAGATTTTTGTAGTATTTCTATAGACCTTTTGTAATATTTCTGTAGTTTAAAAATATTTTTGTAGTATTTTTGTACACTTTTGGTAGTAATTTTGTGGTTTTCTTTTGTGTTGTATTTTCATAGTATTAATCTGTAGTATTTATGTAGAATCGTTGCAGTATTCCTGTAGTTTTCTAGTATTTCCTTTGTTGTATTTTTGTAGTATTTCTGCAGTATTTCTGTCGTACTTCTGTAGTTTTATTTTCGTAATATTTGCTTAGTATTATTGCTGTAGTAGTATTTAAGATTTTTGTAGTCTTTCTTTAGACGTTTTGTAGTATTACTGTAGTTAAAAAAAAATTGTAGTATTTTTGCATACTTTTGTGGGAGAACTACAAAATTTTGTTTTCTTTTGTGTTGTATTTTCTTAGTATTCGTCGAATATCTGTTGAATTTTTGTAGTATTACTGTAGTTTTCTAGTATTGTATTTTTGTACACTTTTGGTACTAGTTTTATTTTTTGTAGTATTTTCTTAGCAGTATTTCTGTAGAAGTATGTCAGATTTTTGTATTATTACTGTATTATTATTACTGTATTTTTCTTCTTTTCTCTTTCTTTCCCTCTGTCTTGCCCTCTTTTTCAATTTCTGCGTTTCTCTTTCCCTCTGGCCTCGTGAGATTCCATCTCTCTCTTTCTTTTTCTTTGATTCGCTTTCCCTCTTTCTTTCTCCCTTTTCTCCTTGTCATTCTATCTTTTTCCGTTTCCTTTCTTGCACCATTTTATTCCATCTTTCTTTATTTCTCTTTTCTTTCTTATCCTCTTTCATTCTGTCATTCTATCTTTTTTGGTTTCCTTTGTTTTTCCTGCTCTCTTTCTCCTTTTGTATTCTCTTTCATTCTGTCATTCTATCTTTTTTTGTTTCCTTTGTTTTTCCTGCTCTCTTTCTCCTTTTGTATTCTCTTTCATTCTGTCATTCTATCTTTTTCCGTTTCCTTTCTTGCACCATTTTATTCCATCTTTCTTTATTTCTCTTTTCTTTCTTATCCTCTTTCATTCTGTCATTCTATCTTTTTTTGTTTCCTTTGTTTTTCCTGCTCTCTTTCTCCTTTTGTATTCTCTTTCATTTTGTCATTCTATCTTTTTTTGTTTCCTTTGTTTTTCCTGCTCTCTTTCTCCTTTTGTATTCTCTTTCATTCTGTCATTCTATCTTTTTTTGTTTCCTTTGTTTTTCCTGCTCTCTTTCTCCTCTTGTATTCTCTTTCATTCTGTCATTCTATCTTTTTTTTTCCTTCCTTTTTCCTGCTCTTTTCCTCTTTCTCCATTTTATTCCATCTTTATTTGTCTCATTCTGCCTTTCTCTCTCTTTCTCTTCCTCCTTCTCTCTTGCACTCTCTTATTGTATCTTTCTTGAGTTAGCCACCCCTTCATTAACGGCGCACACACGTCTTAGCACCGTTTCCACGTTTCTCCGTTTACGCATTTTCTCTCACCCAGGGAAAAGAAGAGTGCGTCCTTCTCCTCCTGGAAAAGTCCTCGGACCGGGCGCAAGTCAACGCCGCCAACGCGGCGCTCCAAACGTGAGTTTCCCGTCTTAAAGGGACAGTGCTCAAAGAGGAGCCGGACGCCGGCTTCATCCTCTCCCTTGTCTCGTCAGACCGCTCCACTTGGCGGCCCGCAGCGGACTCAAACAGGCGGTCGGGCAGCTCTTGTCCCGCGGGGCCAACGTTCAGACCGTGGACCAGAACGGTAGGAGGGGTTATTGGCACTCGGCTCTTAAAGGGACAGTGTGCACATTATATAGCGCGGGGGTGGGGTGGCCTTATAATCTGGTGCACATTATAGTGCAGAAAATAGAGCACAGGTGTCAAACAGGCGGCCCGCGGGCCAGATCAGGCCCGCTAAGGGATTGAATCCAGCCTGCGAGACAACACTCAGGGAAGCGCAAGAGAAAAACAAGCTGCAGGTTGAAATATGTCAACTTGATGTTGCCAAAGCTAGGTGCCTCGAAAAAAATACACTGTACTTTTATTTCTCTCTCTCTTTCTGTGTCTCTCTCTGTCTCGCTCTCTGTCCGTCTCTGTCTCTCTCTCTTTCTCTGTCTTTCTCTCTCTCTCTCTCTCTATCACTGTGTCTCTCTCTCTCTCTCTTCCTTGGTTGCTCTGTTTCTTTCTCTCTCTGTGTCTTTTTAACTTATTTTGCTCTAACTTCCTTTTTTCCTTTTCTCCCTTTTCTCTTTCTCTTCCTACCCTTCGCGCTTTCTTTTCTCTTTTCTCTCCTTCTGTCTTTCTATTTCTCCTTGGATTTCTTTCTTCCTCTCCTTTTCTTTTTCCCCTCTCTCTCTTTTGCTTTCTTTGTCCTGTCTGCTCTCCTTTTCCCTCCCTCTTTCTCTTATTTTTTTATCCCTCTTTCTCTTTAATCTACTAGTCCGGCCCCAGACAGAATGTTTGATCTATCGTGTGGGCCCCAAGTTAAAATGAGTTTGACACCCCTGAAATAGAGTAATATGAGGGTTCAAGTTAGTATCTGTAAAGATAAGTAATTCTATGTAAATCGATCGATGGTCCTTCGATGAATCGGAAATATAAAAAAAAACACATTATTATTTTCCTCCTATATCCAAATATTGAGGTTTTGGACTGAAAATACACAAAAAGAACAGAATATTCTGTAATATAAAACTATAAAAAATGTCAAATAACAAAAAACAAAATGATGCCATAAAATGTATGTTATACACCTGCAAATGTGTAATATATTGTTTTCCTACCACCTGATCCAAATATTTCATCTAGACATACAACAAAAAAATCGAAGAAAGAGCAATAAATTAAACATGATGTGTAGAAAGTTTTTTTTTGCCAACAAATATCAAAAACTTTAAATCACTTCTTAAAATGTTGTTTTTGGGGTTAAATTTTTGAATATGATAATCATTTCCAATGTGGAAATGATCTCATCTCATCAGCCGTACCGCTTATCCTCATTCGGGTCGCAGGGGGGCTGGAGCCCATCCCAGCAATCATCGGGCAGTGGGCAGGGGACACCCTGAACTGGTTGCCAGCCAATCGCAGGGCACACAGGGACAGACAACTCGCTCGCTCATTCACACCTAGGGACAATTTGGACCGGCCAATTCACCTGAAATGCACGTTTTTGGGATGTGGGAGGAAACCGGAGTGCCCGGAGGAAACCCATGCAAGCACGGGGAGAACATACAAACACCGCACAGGAAGTCTGGAGCTGGATTTGAACCCACGCAGGAGGTTCCCAAGACATGAACTGTGACGCACATGCGCTAACCACTGCGCCGCTGTATGTTGAAAAATCTGCTCCATTTGTTGAGATTAATGTTCATCATTTTTATTTTTTTGATTATTTTATGAATTTATTTATAAGTATTTTCTCTGCATTTCTGCAGCTCTTCGAGTTCCCTTAAAAATGGTTAACTTTGTAGTGTTTGACTGTTTCATGTCAGTTTTTTGCTCGTAATAATCCAACCCAAAAATGTATGAAACTCTTATTAAGAGTCTCAAGGCCCCTCTGCCCAATTTAAGGTGTACTACCATTTAATGCACTTACGTATTTGCATTGATTCAAGGTGCTTAGTGGCTTATAAATCCAGCTACACGGCGAATCGATGAGGTAATAAGTTGCGAACGCTTTTAAAAAATCGCTTCGAATCGATGTCATCGATTGGTTGTTGCAGCCCTACGGTGAGAACAAATTGTCATATTGAATTTCATCTGGAGTTGCTGCTGTGTTTTTGATGTCAGCCATCTGCTTTTTCTGTGCGCTTGCTAGGATTTGCTTGAACCAAACAAGACCTTTATCCCAAAATGTTGACCGAAAGTATATCAAAGGATATGTTGCAATACTTTATGTACCCTCTGCATGCCCCTCCCCATTTTTTCTTGTCTTGTATGGCGGACCAATCCTGACATATGTAGCAATAAATGTATAAAGAAGCAACACTTACACAAACCACGTATTACCTAATATACGAGATAAATGTAATCAGTTTGTCGTGTATTTTGTCGAGTATCGTGTTGTTATTCAAATAAGTGGGCGGAGCAAACTGGCTGAGCTTTTCTCTCATTGGTTCATCTACCAGGGTGAAGGAACCAAGACGTTAGTAGCCGATTCGTTCATCACCGATCAACCGATAGGTGAAAAGCTCAGGAAACTGGGCAGCTTCTTCATTTCAATATTTTTTTGAGAAAAAGTACACGACTATATGCTTGACAAAATATATGGAAAAATATGACAACAAAATACCAAAGCATTACGACAAAATACATGACAGAATACACGACAAAATAGAGTACAAAATACACGCCATTATACACAATGAAAAAATCCACAGTAGAATATGCCAGCCAAAATACCCAATGAAACACACAACGTCAAAATACTCGACGGCAAAATACATGACAAACTACATGACGTTGATTCATATATCTCTGGAGGACTCTCTGTTTTTAAACATTTGTCTACCCTGACTAAAATTAGAGCAAAATGCCTTTTCATATATCATCTATATCACTGATCGTCTAGTAGATAGGATTTTGCACTCTCACCACCGCATCCCAGGTTCGATTTCTGTTGCATCCAATGTTTTGCGATTGTGGTCAGTGTATATACACAAATACAGTACCGTACTAACGTAAAACTTCAAAAGAAATGCACAACCAGAGGTTAAGGTCTTTTATAGGTAAAAAGAAAGTTAAAAGTGCAATCGTACACGAATGAACCAGTATTTGTACGTTTACAGCACTCTCTATATTTTGTAAAAAAAATTATCATTAAGATTGCTTTGCTTTTAGGGAAAAGAAATGCCTAAAACTTAAATGTCCAAATATACGACAGAATACACAACAAAAGAAACTCCAAAATTTCCGCCGGAAGACACAATGGAATACATGGGGACAAAATAGATAATGACAAAGTACATGATAAAATACATACGTGACAAACACCAATATAAATAAAAGACAGAATACACGACGACAAAATACACAATGACAAAATCCGTTATAGAAAATACGACGAAATACCTGAGGGAATACCTGACGGAATACACGATGAAATACACGCTGACAGAATACATGACAAACTACATGACCAAATACATGAAAAAATAAATACGCGACAGAATACACGACGAAATAGACTACAAAATTCACGCCGTTATACACGATGACAAAATAGAAAACACAATTCACGACAGAATACACGATGACAGAATACATGACAAACTACATGATCAAATACACAACAGAATACATAACAAAATACACTACAAAATGTCTGCTGCAATACACGACGACAAAATACCAGACAGACGACAGAATACACGATGACAAAATACGTTATAGAATATGCGACAAAATTCCCTAGGGAATGCCTGACGAAATACACGCTGACAGAATACATGACAAACTACATGACCAAATACACAACAGAATACACAATGGAATACATGAGGACAAAATAGACGACGACAAAACACACTATGACAGAAAAAACACAACACACGTTATAGAATATGCGACGAAAAACAAGATGGAATACACAACGACAAAATACACGCTGACAGAATACATGACCAACTACATGACAAAACACATGAAAACATAAATATGTGACAAAATACACGACAAATACCAAAATGAATAAAGGACGGAATACATGACGGCAAAATACATGGTGACGAAATACGCGACAAAATACACAAAGACAGAATATGTGACAAAAAAGTTGAAAATAAAAAACACAACAAAACCCACAGAAAAAAAGAATACATGATCAAATACACAACGACAAAATACACGCTGACAGAATACATGACCAACTACATGACAAATCCCATGAAAACATAAATATGTGACAAAATACACGACAAATACCAAAATGAATAAAGGACGGAATACATGACGGCAAAATACATGACGGCAAAATACATGGTGACGAAATACGCGACAAAAGCACGACGACAAAAAACAACGAAATACGCGACAAAATACACAAAGACAGAATATGTGACAAAATACTTGACAAATAACACAACAAAACCCACGGAAAAAAGAATACATGATCAAATACCCGACAAATACCTAAATAGAAAAATGACAAAATACATAAATGACATAATAGACAATACTAAGCAAATACTACAGGATTTTTACAAAAATACTACAAATTGAACACTACAAAAATACTAGAAAACAACAATACTACAAAGATTCAACAGAAATACTAAAAAGATACAACTACAGAAATACTAAAAATATGTGACATAATACTACAGAAATACTACTAAGAATAAAACTATAAAAGTAATTCAGAAATACTACAAAAATACTACAGAATCGCTACAAAAAATACTACTAAGGAAATACTAGAAAACTACAACAATTCTACAGAAATACTACAAAAATAATACTAAGAAAATACAACACAAAAGAAAGACAAAATATTTACAACCAAGAGTACAAAAATACTTTGAAAATATTAAAAAAACTACAGTAATATGACATAATGTCTATAGAAATACTACAAAAATCTTAAATACTACAGAAATAACACTACACAAATACTACTAAAATAAAACTACAGAAATATTGCAGAATTACTACAAAAATACTACAAAGGGAATACTACAAAAATACTAGAAAACTACAAAACGTCTATAGAAATACTCCAAAAATCTAATACTACTACAGAAATAATACTAAGCAAATACTACTAACGTAAAACTACAGAAGTACTACAGAAATACTGCAGAATTACTACAAAAATCCTAGAAAACCACAAAATGTCTATAGAAATACTCAAAAAATATATATTTGACATAATACTACAGAAATACTACTAAGAATAAAACTATTTATTCATGAAGTTTTCATTTTTTTCATTCACATGGCATATTTCCTTCTTTCTACATTTATTCTCCATACGGCAGCGTCGGTCATCCAAATTCTCGTGGCTTTACAAACCCTAACCCGGCACTGTCCCCATTTTTGTCTCCCGCTCGTCCATTTCCGCTTCTCGCCTCCTTGGCTATGTGCTACAGGTCTGACGCCCGCTCTGGCTTGCGCCCCCAACCGCCAAGTGGCCGACTGCCTGGCGCTCATTCTGGCTACCATGATGCCTTTCTGCTCCCCTTGCAGTTCCGGGGCCCCGTCCCCCGGCGCCCTCCTGAGACTGCTGCCCCCCAAGACCCTCAGGGACCCCGCCGTGGCCCCCGTCGTCCCCCGCCGCCCCCCATCGGGACCCTCCAGCGGGGGGACCACGGAAAACGACTCGGAAGATTCGGAAACTTTCTGACCCCTGCCTGTTGCCGTAGTTTTTCTGGATTTTTTTCCACGGAACATTTTCTTTCTCCTCCAGGTGGCGCCACAACTTTTACAGAGACTACTTTAGCGAGAACATGAAGTAGTTTTTCAAGGGGTTTGTTTTGTACAGGGGTCTCAAACTTGATTTAGCAGGGGGTTGCCAGGGGTAGGGTCTGGGTCCGGTTGAGGCGAATCAGGTTTTCCACAAAATACGCAGAAAAATACATGCAAAACAACTGATACACAACAAAAGACACGGCCCAAAAAAAGACAAAACACGACAAAAGATGCCTACGCGACAAAATACGTAGCAAAATTTGCGACTAAAGAAATGACAAAACGCACAGTAAGATAAGCAACAACAAAAATGACAAAAACGTACGTAGCAAAATACACGACAATACGCGACAAAATATGCGGCAGACAACAAAACACGAAAAACGAGAAAAAACGTGACAAATTATTTAGCAAAATATGCAAAAAGATGCGTTAGAAGACAAAAACCATGGCAGAAAAAATGACAACACGACAAAAGATGCCTACGCAACAAAATAGGTAGCAAAATTTGCGACTAAAGAAATGACAAAACGCACAGTAAGATAAGCACCAACAAAAATGACAAAAGATGCGGCAATCTACAAAATACGCAACAATACATGACAAGATATGCAGCAAAAAACAAAACACACGAAAAAACGACAAAATATTTCGCAAAATACGCATAAAGATGTGATAAGACAAAAACCACGGCAAAAAAATGACAAAATAAATGAACTAAACAGACATAACCATGCACACAATAATAAGTGACAATATACAAAACAGACAACCAAAAACGCTAAAAGACACAACAAACCACACGAAAACATAAAATGACAAAAAAAACCTGCCACAAGACACACCACCAAAAACATAATAAAATACACGCCAAAACCTCAAAGACTCATTTATAAATACAAAAAAATGGTTGCTTTTCTATTCACCTTGTAGTTTGTAATACCCAGTGTGCTTTGTCGCACTCGTTTCCAGTTGCACTACACAATAATGTGACTATCAGTAATCCAATATTACACACCTACCCTTTAAAAAACCCACGTAGTGACACTTCTTTTTGAATCCCCTTCTTGTAATACACAAATATACTTTTCTGAGAATTTGCTTGTATGTACATTGTTATTTATTACTACTTGAAGCACAAGACGTGACTCAATCCCATACGTTCCGTAAACCTGGCTCCTTTCGAGGATATCAAGGAGTTTATACAGCACTTTTGCTAAGACTGCAAAGGCTTCAATGTCAAACCTACCAGCAATGTGCCATCCCATGTGTGCAGTGCCTTCACATTATCTTCCATCCGTTATCTGCAGCGCTTATCCTCAGTAGGGTCGCGGGAGTGCTGGAGCCCATCCCAGTACAGGAAACCCTGAACTGGTTGCCAGCCAGTCGCAGGGCACTCACATTATCTTATTTTATTTATGTAGAAGTGAGGCTTACACCTAGGAGCTCTGAGACTAACTTACACACTGTTCGTACGGGTGCTTAAAATCCTTAAATGCTTCAATTGTTCTCAAAGATTGAAAAGTGCTTGAATTTTGGTCAAGGAAATACACGACTGAGTACACGAGGACAAAATACACACACACAAAAGAAAAAAACGAACAAAATACGTGACATGATAGATGCCAAGATTAAAAAGAACAGAATACACCACCAAGTACATGATCCACTTCATGACAGTATACAAGACAAAAAACATGACAAACATGAAAATAATATACACAACAACAAAACTATACATGACAAAATACATAACAGAATACACGACCAAATACACGAGAACAGTATATGCATCAGAATACATGGAAAAGTACATGAAATCATAAACGAGAAAATACACGACAGTACATGACGAACATCGACAGAATACAAGAAAAAAAAACGTGGCAAACTACATGAAAACAAAACTATACATGAAAATACAAACAAATGACAAAATACACAACAGAATACACGACCAAGTACACGAGAACAGTATAAGCGACAGAATACATGACAAAATACATGGAAAAGTACATGAAATCATAAGCGAGAAAATACACGACAAAGTAC
The DNA here is from genome assembly GCF_059441175.1 of Urocampus carinirostris. Classification (NCBI taxonomy): domain Eukaryota; kingdom Metazoa; phylum Chordata; class Actinopteri; order Syngnathiformes; family Syngnathidae; genus Urocampus; species Urocampus carinirostris. Next base: position 7,664,578 of record NC_142362.1, read on the forward strand.
ATGACGAACATCGACGTATACAAGAAAAAAAACTACATGTAAACAAAACTTTACATGAAACTATAAACAAATGACAGACTACACAACAGAATACACGACCAAATACACAAGAACAGTATATGCAACAGAATACATGACAAAATACATGGAAAAGTACATGAAATCATAAGCGAGAAAATACACGACAAAGTACATGACGAACATCGACGGTATACAAGAAAAAAAAAAAAAATGAAAACAAAACTTTACATGAAACTATAAACAAATGACAAACTACACAACAGAATACACGACCAAATACACGAGAACAGTATAAGCAACAGAATACATGACAAAATACATGGAAAAGTACATGAAATCATAAACAAGAAAATACACGACAAAGTACATGACGAACATCAACGGTATACAAGAAAAAACGTGGCAAACTACATGAAAACAAAACTATACATGAAAATACAAACAAATGACAAAATACACAACAGAATACACGACTAAATACACAAGAACAGTATATGCAACAGAATACATGACAAAATAAATGGAAAAGTACATGAAATCATAAGCGAGAAAATACACGACAAAGTACATGACGAACATCGACGGTATACAAGAAAAAACGTGGCAAACTACATGAAAACAAAACTATACATGAAAATACAAACAAATGACAAAATACACAACAGAATACACGACCAAGTACACGAGAACAGTATATGCGACAGAATACATGACAAAACACATGGAAAAGTACATGAAATCATAATGACAAAAAACACGACACAGTTAATACCAAGGTAAATGACAGAATACACTACAAAGTACATGACAAACAAAGGTATACAAGACAAAAAACATGACAAACATGAAAATAATATACACGATGGCAAAACTATACATGACAAAAATACACACGACCAAGTACACAAGAACAGTTTATGCAACAGAATACATGAGAAAATACATGGAAAAGTACAAAAAAACATAAATGACAAAAGACACGACACAGTTAATACCAATGACAGAATACACTACAAAATACATGATGAAACTTCACAACGGCATACAAGACAAAAAACATGAACATAAAATACACGAGGACAAAACTATACATGACAAAATACACAACAGAATACACGGGAACAGTATATGCAACAGAGTACATGACAAAATACGTAGAAAACTACATGAAATTATAAATGACAAAGCACACGACACAGTTAATAATGACAGAATACTTTAAAAAGTACATGATGAACATCGACAAAAAACGTGTCAAACTACATGAAAACAAAACTATACATGAAAATATACACAACAAATAAATGACAAAACACACGAAGACTGAAAACATAACAGAATACGTAGAGAAGTACATGAAATTATAAATAAAATACAAAATACACGAGAAACCAGAATGAATAAACAATTTAAAAAAAAAAACTACAAAATAAAAAATTGAAATGCAGGGTTTGTACACCTCTTTCTTATCCAAATTCAAGCACTTTTAACAACTACGTTTTTTTTCTCAAGTACCACAAAAACGAAATATTACATGTATCTTACATTTTCAGTTACAGGAAGTTCTTCCCATTCGTGGCTTATATGTCTATAAGTAATACATCATTATTGCACTAATACACATTTAACCGATTGATAATGCCATAAAGACTAATGCCAGCTGCCGTTAACCGAGAGGGAAGAAGAAAAGCGACAGAGGGGCATAGCCGCCAAAGAGCGGCGTCAGCGTCATTTTTAAGCAAACTTTTTAAGAAAGATGGAAACACTTTGAAGCATTATCAGGTACTTTACAAATCTTTGAAAACACATTGAAATTCAAGCCTTTTTGTGGATTTCAAGCACCCTGTTTATTTTAACACCGGAATACTCTTTCCCCGTTTTGGTACTTATACTCCTTGACTCAAATTTAAATCATTATTGGAAAAGATTTGGTGTACTTACCGGTTGAGCAGGGTTTTTGGAGGTAAGGATTCAGAAAACCAAACTATGACTAGCCAAAACCAAAAATTCCTTCCTTGAAGATTTGAACGGTACACCTTGTTCATGCGAGCCTTTCAGTCATTTTTATTGTGTACGTTTGAAAAAAAAAAATACATTTGAATATGTGTATGAAGCTAAATTTCAAGATACGGTACCTCTTTAAGAAAATGTAGATTTCTAAGGTTTTGTACCACCATTCGGTGTAACAATGTGTGTACTTGGTAGTTCCTGATGCAGTACCAACACACTCCTGTGTTTTTTATACACCAATTGTTCACTTCGAAAATAAATTTGCAATCTTTTTGTCTTAAAACTTTATGACATTCGCAAGTTTTATATACAAAGTACAGTGTCCTTGTAAAAGTATTGTATATCGGAAATGGATGTTGGGTCTGAGCTATGAAAATGAGCCAACTCTAGAAGGAAATTCAGGTAAAGACTTTGTTTTTTAACAACTGGAGCTGGAGAAGAAGTGCGGGAGGAACGGATAATTTACTCGCTCTCGTCTCACTGGTCACGCTCCTTCTGGCTTTTCCCCAGTCTGCCTTTGTGTTTTATTGAAATAAGAAGACATGGAAACGTACTGGTATGTTGAAACAAAAGGCAAAAGACCACCCCCAAGATCTTCAAACAAAGACAGGAAGACTAGGTGACGCCAAAAGGGAACATCAAACTGATTAGAAATACACACCTTGAGCAAATACGTTTAAGCCTACTTTACAATGGAGTATCCCCATACACCAGTGCTGATCGAAAAGCTTATAAAAGTCCGGACCGTTACCAAGTCTTCCGGTGTGACATTTTCCCCGTTATTAAAACGTTGTACCTAAATTCAGGGGTAATGGAAAAGAACACTAATGCAAAAGACATTTCAAATTCATTCCTGAATACTTGGACGTGATAAGCTTTACGATAAAGTGCATAACAGTTTTCAAGACATGAGATGATCAGAAGATTACTGGCTAATCAATAAAAACAGCTCATTTACGTAGTACAAAATGGCGTCAGTAGGAGGCTAACGTAGCTAGTTAGCACTATTTGTATTGTACCTTGTGAAAAATGCTGCAAATCCAGGTATACTTGAGAGCGGCCAGCCTGCCGTTTTCTGTCTTCATCAAAAGGGATCAAATTCCAAACCGCGCTTAGAACCTTGCCTACCGCACAGGAATTAATCACCATGGTGGTGTTTCTAGTCTTCTGTCGTGGTTATTGGTATTTGTTCCGACTCAACTGCCTTGCGCTCAAGTGCCTCTTGCCGTCCGTCATGGCTCTTATTCTGTCAGAAAAGGTGACGTGAAATCACGTCCAGAGGGTCAATGGTAGGCGTTGGCTAATTGGGAGAACCCGGACAGGAGAGTTGAAACTGGAAAAATGGAGAAATGCTGTCCTCTTGTGGAGAAGGAGAGGTAGTGCAAGCACTGAACCATGACACTATGAGCAGCGCTGATTAAAATAACCGTTTTTTTGTTGTTAAGTTAATTTGCGGCAAAATTCACACTCGATCTCTTAATGGTACTGAAAGAAAAATGGCGTCGAAAATCCTTAATAAGTACTTGAATTTGGCCATGAATAAGCTACACAAATCCCTGCATATGACTCAATCAAGCTTGAGGCAAAAAAACCCTACAAATGCAGTAAAATGAGACGGCAATTTCAATCCAAAACCCACAGAGGAACACAAAGTGTATCATACGTGTCCTTTAATTTACAAACACTGAAAAAAATGATCAATATTGTTTTAATAGTGACATCATCTCTGTACATAGTTCAACTTTAAATCACAGTACCAAACTATAATATCGGCGAGGGTCCACTTGATAAAATAACTGGAACTTAGCAACAGTGCACTCAATAAAAAATACGCTTTTGTTGTATGGAATGCTGACATGCTGGTGTCAGTAATATACGATTTAGAATAAAATGAAATGTTAGACCTGGTTTTGTAGCATCCTTAAGAGGAGGTATGTCTACCGCTCAGCAGTTCACCCCCAATCCGGTCCAGTGATCGGGCACCATTAGGAAATATTTGTCCATGGCCTCGCAGAAGCGGGCGCGGTACAGCTCGGGCGACACCACGGTCGGCATTTTCCCTGCGGAAACATGGATGAATGGATGAATGAATTTCGAAAACAAAACAAGAAGTCCCAAAGAAATTTTAATGTAACATGAGGGCAAGGAAAAACTCAAAACCTCAGTCAAGTCATGTTTATTTGTGACGCCTTTAATCACAAAGAGTCTCAAATGGCTGCACAGACCACAGACAAGTGCAAACTACAGATAATTAGTACACCATTCCCTGATCTAAACCCTACATGAGGGCGAGGAAAAACTCAAAAACCTCAAGTTAAGTCACATTTATTTGTGACGTCCTTGATCACAAGGAGTCTCAAAGAGCTGCACAGACCACAGATTATTGCAAACCACAGACTATTATGACACCATCCCTTGATCTAGAACCTACGTGAGGGCAAGGAAAAACTCAAAAACCTTAAGTCAAGTCATGTTTATTTGGGACGCCCTTAATAACAAAGTCTCAAAGGGCTGCACTAGACCACAGACTATTGCAAACTACAGACTATTATGACGCCATCCCCTGATCTAAAACCTACATGAAGGCAAGGAAAAACTCAAAACCTCAGTCAAGTCATGTTTATCTGTAATGCCTTTGATCACAAGGAGTCTCAAAGGTCTGCACAGACCACAGACTATTATTAGACCATCCCCTGATCTAAAACCTACACGAGGGCAAGGGAAAACTCAAAAACCTCAACATGAGGAAAAAAAGAAACCTTGAGAAGGGACCACACATGTTTTACTGTTGTCCTTTCAAGGAGTCAAAAGTGCTTGAATTTTGTCTGAAGTGATCGTAAATGCTTGAAATTGTTGCCATGTTTCTCAAAAAAACTCCTGAAAAATGATGCAGATACTGCTCTAAAGGGAGTGAAAGAAGCCTTTCATTGCACTTGCTGACAACAAACCGAAAAATCTAAAACTTAAAGGGACAGTGTGTATTGTTTGACCACTACGTGTCGCTGTATTGCGTAGTGCAGTGGTTTTCAGCATGGTACCCCCTAAGGGGAGCTGAGGGGCCATAATACACTGCCATACAAACTAATGCCAGCTCCCGTTAAGGGAAGAGATGTAATGGCAATACAAAGAGAATAGTATCTGCATTATTTTTCAGCAGTTTTTTTTTTTTTAAACCTGGCAACAATTTTAAGCATTTACAATTACTTCAGACAAAATTCAAGCACTTTTGAAAGTAAAACATGTGTGGTCCCTTCTCAAGGTTTCTTTTTTTCCTCATGTTGAGATTTTTGAGTTTTTCCTTACCCTCATGTAGGTTTTAGATCAGGGGATGGTGTCATAATAGTCTGTAGTCTGTACAGCCCTTTGAGACTCCTTGTGATTAATGGCGACACCAATAAACATGACTTGAGTGACGTTTTGAGTTTTCCCTTGCCCTCATGTAGGTTTTAGATCAGGGGATGATGTCATAATAGTCTATGGTCTGTGCAGTCCTTTGAGACTCCTGGTGATTAAGGGTGTCACAAATAAACATAACTTGACTTGAGGTTTTTGATTATTTCTTTGCCTTCATGTAGGTTTTAGATCAGGGGATGGTGTCATAATAGTCTGTAGTCTATACAGCCCTTTGAGACTCCTTGTGATTAAAGGTGTCACAAATAAACATGACTTGACTGAGTTTTTGAGTTTTTCCTTGCCCTCATGTAGGTTTTAGATCAGGGGATGGTGTCATAATAGTCTATGGTCTGTGCAGTCCTTTGAGACTCCTTGTGATTAATGGCGACACAAATAAACATGACTTGACTGAGTTTTTGAGTTTTCCCTTGCCGTCATGTAGGTTTTAGATCAGGGGATGGTGTCATAATAGTCTATGGTCTGTGCAGTCCTTTGAGACTCCTTGTGATTAATGGCGACACAAATAAACATGACTTGACTGAGTTTTTGAGTTTTCCCTTGCCGTCATGTAGGTTTTAGATCAGGGGATGGTGTCATAATAGTCTGTAGTCCATACAGCCCTTTGAGACTCCTTGTGATTAAAGGTGTCACAAATAAACATGACTTGACTGAGTTTTTGAGTTTTCCCTTGCCGTCATGTAGGTTTTAGATCAGGGGATGGTGTGATAATAGTCTGTAGTCCATACAGCCCTTTGAGACTCCTTGTGATTAAGAGCGTCACAAACAAACCTATTCAAGCATTTTCAAGAATTTCAAGCACCTGTACGAACCCCGAACCCCTTTAACATACAGACCCCCACGGCCTTCCCTTACCTTGACCTCCCAGAATTCCAGTGGACTTGACCACCATCTCCAGCTTCTTATCCCAAGTGAAGGTCCTGATGTAATCTGCCAAAGGGAGAGGTGTCACGAGACGCAAACGGGGCCAGGGGGCGCCGGCGCTCTCTCCATTTCTTACCGATGATCCCGACCACCAGCTGGTCGGTGGCGTCGTCGCGTCCCACCAGCAGCGAGTAGTCGATGATGAGGTGACTGGACAGGAAGTAGGCGTCGCTGTGGATGGCGGCGCGCAGCACCGACTTGCAGTGGGAGCGGATGTAGAGCGGGTTGTCGTAGATCAGCTTGAGGAGGTTCTCGTCCAGCAGGACCACCTCGCAGCTCTCCTTGCCCGATTCCGTCTTCACGTTGCGGTTGCGCAGGGAACCCTTCAGGTCGAAGACCTTGGCGGGGGGAGGACGAAGACGGTGAAAAAATGCCGACGCCACGATTTTCAGTTTGTGGGTCCCTCGGTAGTCGTTGTTAATGGGGACCAGGACCACCCGAGAAAAGTCAATCTTCCAAGTGGTGTCGCAGATTTGTTTTTGGCGGCCATTATTAGGGGAGACTTGTTGACTTACAGAGAGAGAAAGAGAGAGAGAGATAAGGAGAGATAGAGATTGAGAGACAGAAATAGAAAGAAAGACTGATAGATAGACGGAGAGACTGAGAGAAATAGAGAGAGAGAACAAATAGAAAACAATGATTTTAAAGGTATACAGTATTTTACCGACTGAGGGATAGAGAGAGGAACACAGAGAGAGCGAGAGAGAGAGATAGAAAGAGAAAGATAAAGAGAGAGAGATTGAAAGACAGAGCTTGAGAGAGAAATAGAAAAACATCGATAAAAAGAGATACTGAGAGAAAGATAGAGAGATAGAAAGAGAGAACAAATATAAAACAGTTTGATTTTAAAGATAGAGAGAGCAACACAGAGATAGATCGAGAGAGATAGAAAAAGATAGAGGGAGAGAGATAAGGAGAGATTGAGAGACAGAGCTTGAGAAAGAAATAGAGTCAAAGTGATTGTCCCGCTAAGGGATTGAATCCGGCCTGCGAGACAACACTCAGAGAAGCGCAAGAGAAAAACGAGCCGCAGGTTGAAATATGTCCACTTGATGTTGCCAAAGCCAGGGGCCTCGAACAAAGACACTGTACTTGTAGTTGTATCTCTCGCTCTCTCTCTCCCTCGCCATCTCTCTCTCTCTCTGTCTCTTTCTTGCCATCTCTCTCTCTCTCACCATCTGTCTCTCTCTCTCTTGCCATCTCTCTCTCGCCAACTGTCTCTCTCTCTCGCCATATTTCTCTCTCTCTCTCTCTCACCATCTGTCTCTCTCTCGCCATCTCTCTCTCGCCATCTCTCTCTTTTGCCATCTCTCTCTCTCTCTCTCTTGCCATCTGTCTCTCGCCATCTGTCTCTCTCTCTCTCTCTCTCTCTATCGCCATCTCTCTCTTGCCATCTGTCTCTCGCCATTTCTCTCTCCATCTCTCTCGCCACCTCTCTTTCTCTCTCTCTCTCTTTCGCCGTCTGTCTCTCTCTCTCCATCTCACCCCCTTTTTTCCCACTCTGTCTCTTTCTCTCTCTGTCTTTTAACCTCTTTTGCTCTAACTTCCTTTTATCCTCTCATCTATTTTCTCTTTCTCTCTTCCTACCCTTCATGCTTTCTTTTCTCTTTTCTCTCCTTCTGTCTTTCTATTTCTCTTTGGATTTCTTTCTTCCTCTCCCTTTCTTTTCCCCCCTCTCTCACAACTTTTTATCTTTTGTTTTTCACGCTCTCTCCCTCCCCCTCTCCTTTTCCCTCCCTTTCTCTCTCTTTTTCTTTCTCTTGAATCTACTAGTCCGGCCCCCGACAGAATGTTCGTTCTATCGCGTGGCCCCCGAGTTAAAACGAGTCTGACACCCCTGCATGAGTTCAATGTTCTCGCAATAAAACGTTATTATGAAAAGCATTGTTTCGATATGAGATATTCCTCATTGCTAAACAGGTCTTACCTGAGCCATTTTGCGCCCGTAAAAAAGGTTTTCCATCACGAGCAAGTCCAGTTTCTTCTCGGTGTTGTTCTGAGAGTTCTTGTAACCGATCCGGTAAACGCCGAGGATCTTAGCCAGGGCGGTCGGCCTCTGCCACGCAAACAAGTTAGTCGAGATGGAGACCGAGCATATTCGCGGGTGTCGCTTTGCAAGCGTCCTGGCTCATTTTTCTCTTGTACCTTCTGCTGCACGGCTCCGGTGATGTAGTTGAAGTAGTGCGTGGCAAAGTCCAGGAAGGATTGCACTTCCAGTCTGGGCATCTGTTTCAGGATAAAGCGGTCATCTGAAACGGAGAAGAGCTCGTAAACACCAAATAAGAACAAAATCCCGACTGCATGAATAATTAGCTGGCTAAAAAAAGGCAAATTATACATTATATATCATATATTGTGGGCCAAATGGTAGGACAAAAATCTAAAAAAAAATCTCTAATAGATTAAAGAGAAAGAAAGAGGGACAAATAGAGGGAGAGACACACACAGAAGAAACAAGAGAAAGAGAAAGAGAAAGAGAGGGGGAATAAAGCAAGAAAAAGATAAAAGAGAAAGAGCAATAGAGAGGGGGAGAGAAAAAATAAAAATGCAAAGATAAAAATGAGAGATAGAGAGAAAGGGAGAAGAGAAAACTACAGAGACAAAAAGACAGAGACAAAGTGAAAGAAAGGAAAAGAAAATACAAAGAGACACAAATAGAGAGAGAAAAAGAGAAAATGAGAGATAGGAAAAACAGAAAAAAAGACAGGAGGAGAGAAGAAAGAGAAAGAAAGAGACAAAGCTAGAGAAAGTGACAAAGAAAGAGAAAAGGAGAAGGAGAAGAAATCTCTAAAAATTAAGAGAAAGAAAGAGGGAAAAATAGAGGAAGAGAGAGACACACACAGAAGAAACGAGAGAAAGAGAAGGAGATGTGGAATAAAGAAAGAAAAAGATAAAAGAGAAAGAGCAATAGAGAGGGGGGAGAGAGAGAGAAATAAAAATGAGAAAAAAAATCAGAGATAGAGAGAAAGGGAGAAGAGAAAACTAAAGAGACAAAAAGACAGGAGACAAAGTGAGAGAAAGGAAAAGAAAATACAAAGAGACACAAATAGAGCAAGAGAGTGAGAAAATGAGAAAGAAAGAACACGAGAGAGGAAAAACTGAAAAAAAAGAGAGGAAGAGAGAATAGAGAAAAAAGAGACAAAGAAAGAGTTTGACAAAGAGGGAGAAAAGGAGAAAGAGAGAACAAAGAGAAAAAGACAGAGGAAGAAAGAGAAAGGGAAGAGAGAAAGAACAAGAACAAAAAATAAAAGAATAAGGGAGAAAAAGAAGGGGGGGAGAGAGGAACAGAGAGAGTCAGAATGAGAGGAAAAGAGAGAAAGGTATATAGCTCCAGTTGCTTTGTGAGTGTCCTGGCTCATTTTTCTCATGTACTTCTCTTGGCGTTGTCTCGCCGGCCAGATAAAAACCCTTGGCCTGATTCACCCACTAGAGGGAGCTGACATGATTGGCTGCCAGGGATACTTGCAAAACCCGTATTTTTACTCTTTTGCACACAAGTTGAATTCTTTCTTTTTATCATAAAAAACTGATTTTTTTTTAGAACATAGTGAAAAAAAAGTTATTTTCTGAGATAATTATTATTTTTGTGATTTTTCTTTGTTTTCTTTTTTTTCCCCTTTCATTTCTTTGTCTTCTTTCCCCTTTTTTGTTCCCTTTTTCCTCTTCTTGTCCCCCTGTTTTCTGGCTTTTATTTTTTACTCTAAATCTTTAATATTTGTGTTTCATTCCCCCCTTTTTTCTGTCTGTTTCCTTTTCTTTGTTTTCCCTCTTTTTCCCTTTCAGTTTTTTCCTGTTTTTTCTCTCGTTTCCATTTTGTCCTCCTCCTTTCTTTTTCTCTTTTACTTATTTAGATTTTTCTTTCTTTGCAAAAAGCTAGGCAAAAAAAAGGGAAAATAGTATTCTGTTTCGGTCTGTTTTTTCCGTGTTTTTTTTTTCTACTTTTTTTAAAATTCCTTTAAAAAAAATCTCATTGTGTTTATTTTTTCCGAGCTGTTACTTTTTTTTGTTTGTTCTGTATTTACTTTTTTTTCCAACGTTTCTTTCTTTTCTTTTTTTCTGGCTTTTTTCAAAATTTTTACTTCTTTTTTCTCTTCATTTTGTTTTTTATTTTCTCAGCTGTTCACTACTTTTTCATTTTGGTATTTTTTTCTTTTTTGTTCTATTCCCCCCTTCCTTTAAGTCATTGTGTGCACAATTTTACATAATATTTGGTCATGTTGGGATTAAAGAAGCAAAAACAACCTGAAAGAGCCGTTTAGGACCCGAAAGAGCCGGTTCCTATTAGTGAGCCGAGCTGAAGAAGCCGGTTCCCCGACAAACTCTACTAACTTTACTCAACTTAGTTCTCCTTTGACTCAACTTCAAAATACCGCATTTAGGACACAGCGTCAGGGGAACCCGTGTATTTTTACCATCATGCACTGTAACTTTGACTTGAGTCGCTTCTTAATGAGTAATTTTGATCCCTCATTTTTGTGCGCTGGCTAGATTTTCTTGTGCGCTGAGAATGTGCGAGCAGTGCGCAATTGCGCAGCTTAGAGGGAACACTGGTTGCCAAACACCATACAGTGGTCCAATATTACACACAGTGCCTTTAAGGAGACTTGAATCAACGGTCACACCTTCAGTGGCATAGAAGACAGCTCCGGATTTTCCTCCCCGTGCCTGCCAATTGACGCAATGGGAGAGCGAGCGGACAAAATCCTCCTCGGCGCTCTCCAAGATCTCCTCCCGCATCCTGTGGAACTCGGCCGCATAGTAAATTCGACAATAGAACTTGGCGTTGGCGTCGGAGAATTCTAAAGGGAAGTAAAGGAGATGGCTTCGGGTGAGTTTGCCGACAGTAAAACCCCAAAAAAGTAGGAACGCCGGCAAACCTACGCAGCTCGATGTGTGGATTCTGAGACTGCTTCTTTTGTTTATCCGCCACGTCAGCATCTTTGTAACCAAAGACAACATTATTAGAAAGCATCGGTTTATCCAAATTCAAATTTAAGAGTTCATTGTCGAATGCAGAATAAAGACCCATGATTCCCTGCATAATGAAATTCTTACTTTGCTGTACACACGGTTGCCAACGGAATAAAACTAAGAAAATATATACAGTGAAGAAAATAAGTATTTGAACACCTTGCTATTTTGTTATTTCTCAAACTTAGAAAATCATAGAAGGGTTCAAAATTTTCATTGGAGATGCATGTCCACTGTGAGAGAGATAAACTAAAAAGAAAAATCCATGAATCACAATGATTTATTTTTTTTTTTTTGGTAACAATTTATTTGCAGGAGGGGTCTTGGCCCACTCCTCCACACAGATCTTCTCTAAGTCAGTCATGTTTCTGGGATGTCGCTGAGAAACACGGAGTTTGAGCTCTCGCCAAAGATTTTCGATTGGGTTCAGGTCTGGAGACTGGCTACGCCATGCTAAAACCTTCATATGCTTCTTACGGAGCCACTCCCTGGTTTTCCTGGCTGTGTGCTTTGGTTCGTTGTTGTTTTGGGAGACCCAGCCACGACCCATCTTCAATGCTCTGACTGAGGGAAGGAGGTTTTTTCCCCAAAATCGCACAATACACAGCCCCAGTCATCCTCTCTTTAATACAGTGCGCTCGTCCTGTCACCTGTGCAGAAAAACACCCCCAAAGCATGATACTACCACCCCCATACTTCACAGTAGGGATAGTGTTCCTAGGATTGTACTCTTCATTCTTCTTCCTTCAAACGCGCTTAGTTAAATTATGACCAAGAAGTTCTATTTTGGTCTCATCTGACCACAAAACCTTCTCCCATGACTCCTCTGTATCATCCAAATGCAAACTTAAGACAGGCTTTGAAATGAGTTGGTTTAAGCAGGGGAACCTTTCGTGCCATGCACAACTTCAAATCATGACGTCTTAGTGTATTACCCGTAGTAGCCTTGGAGACGGTGGTCCCAGCTCTTTTCAGGTCATTGGCCAACTCCTGTTGTGTAGTTCCGGGTTGATTCCTCACCTTCCTTAGAATCATTGAGACCCCCCAAGGTGATATATTGCATGGGGCTCCACTCCGATTGAGAGTGACCGTTATGTTTAGCTTCTTCCATTTTCTAATGATTCCTCCAACAGTGGACCTTTTTTCACCAAGCTGCTTGGCAATTGCTCTGCAGCCGTTTCCAGCCTTGTGGAAGTGTACAATTTGGTCTCTGGTGTCTTTGGACAGCTTTTTGGCCTTTGTCATGTTACAATTAAAGTCTTACTGATTGTATGTGGTGGACACGTGTCTTCATGCAGCTAACCACCTCAAACAGGTGCATCTGATTCAGGATGATACATAGAGGTCAGGTGGACTTCTAATGGGAGGACTAAGGTCTTTCAGGGTCAGAATTCTAGATGACACACAGGTGTTTAAATACTTATTTGCAGCTGTATCACACAAATAGATCATGCATTGTGAGTTCTGGAGTTTTCTTTTTAGTTTATCCCTCTCACAATGGACATGCACCTACGATGAAAATTTCAGACCCCACTATGAATTTTTTAAGTAGGAGAAATAGCAAAATAGCAGCGTGTTCAAATACTTATTTTCTTCACTGTACATGTGTCCTTAAATAATATTACGAATATTAAAAACATAGAAATAAAAGATTAACTCAAGATGAGTTAAGGCAATAAGATGAAAATGAACACCAGGGCTGCAACGATTCGTCGACAAAAATCGATAATAGAAAGTCGACAGTGATTTTTATTCATTTATGTTTAAAATCTCCAAAATAGGTCCCAATGTTACTCTGATAATAGTTCTATAGAAGACATCTGTTCACTGCCATTTTGGTCACATGACTCCCTGATATAAGAATATTTTTGGAAAACATTCAAGGAGGAGAGTAAGTACAACTCTTCAATCAACTGTTTCTCAATGTTTTATTATGGTTTAATGGTGAGGAAATGCATAACACGTTCTTATTTATAGTGGGAACCGATATTTTTTGTATTTTTTATAACATGGTCAATAACCATGTAAAAAGGTTTCACAGGAATCCTTGCATACTAGCTTCTTTTTCATCACATTAGTAGTAATGGCTAACTTACAAATAAAATCACCACTATTATTGTCCCCCCTGTTACTGCTAGAAAATGTAACAGGGGACACATTTGGCCAACGTCATGTGTGAAGTCATTGGTAAAAAACAATTACCGAATGAAATCCTAAACTGGAGCAATATATTTCTTCTTAAGTTCTTCTTTTAGATTAAATGTTCAAAACATTGAATTTCTTTGACATTTTTGAGTGTCGGTTTCCATACTGAAATGACACCAAATCGTGATGTAGAGTATTCAACGTTTGGCAATGTCAGAAAATGACCAACCAATGTCAAAACATGTGAAGCGAATACTGTGTTTTAAGTCAATTACATAGACGTATTATCTGAGTGATACTGGTGGAATGTGAAGTTGGGAAGGGGGGACGTTAGCTTGCATTTGCGCATCAAAGGTTGCCGTGACCACTCTACTACAAGGGGTCCGCCCCTCCCAGGAGACTGGTACCCAGGGCTTGTACACGTCTCACCTCGCAAAGGCAGTCTGAATTTGACCAGTCTACTATTAAAATAATGGTCAATTGCAGCCCTAATGAACACAATACACACTCACTGGTGGGATCAGTGTCCGTGCTGCTACGGCTTTGCACGGATGACTCGCCGAGTCTGGCGGGGCTGCTCTTGGCTACGCTTTCTCCGCTATTTGGCACAAATAATCAGGTTAATATCAGCTTTCTTCCCCTTCTATATAAAAACATTGTCAACAAACCTGTTGGCCAGTGACACCTCGTCCGCCCCAGCGGTGGACACCTTAGACAAATCCTCTAGCGCCGTTTTGTATTCCTTGCAGCTGCGGACAGAAACAAAAAACTTCACTCACACGTCACCGGATGTTATAATAATATATAAGTGATCACCTTAGTGCAAAGGCAATGATGGAACTCGGCTCCTTCTCGCACACAGCGATGGGCACCCGTTCATGTTCGTACATCAGGTAGTGCTTGTCTGGGTCACTAGGACAGAGGAAGTGATAAAAAATTGCCAGCATCAGATTCAGATTCAGATATACTTAATTGTCATTCTTGTACACGTATATACAGAACGAAATGTCGATACATCTGACCCGCACAGTTTCCTTGAACAGATATAAAGAAAATGTTGTATTGAGTTGGAGTATTGAAGTACTAATAATATACTAAATAATTGTAGCTATGTATAGTATTATACATTAGTGCAAAGAGTGCAAGAGGAGCAGCTAACCAGATGTGCAAAATGGGCAGTCAGGTAAACAAGTCACTATACACAGAGAACAGATGTGCAAAGGAGTGGCTAGGTATAAGAGAGCTGCCAGTAGTGCAAGAAACAACAACAAAAAAAACAGATGTAGAGATTAGCAGCTGTGTAGGCTTATTACTATGAGTGTGATTGACCATTTAACAGTCTAATGGCCAAGGGGACAAAGCTGTTGCAGAACCTGGTGGTCCTGCACCGCACACTGCAGTACCTCTTCCCAAACATCGATGAGTTTAATCGGTTTTTATTAATGGACATTCCCGGCTCCTCCGTGTTATATGTCGAAGTGTCCTTGGGCAAGACACCGAATCCCTAATGCCCCCAAATAAGCAGGTAGGCGCCTTGCATGGCTGACTCCCGATTGGTGTGTGAGTGTGTGTGTGTGTGTGAATGGGTAAGTGTGAAGCACATTGTAAAGCGCTTTGGGAAGTCTTCATTGACTTGAAAAGCGCTATACAAATACCTGCAAAAGGAGATTCCATAGGATGCCAATTGATTATTTTGACTGTTAATCCTCACTGTTGTTCTTAGATGTCATTTAAAAAAATATGCACAATTGTGTATACGTGGAAGTTAGTAGATGCTTTGCCCATTGTTTTTCTGTTCCTTGTAAAAAGCAATAATTAAAATGAGAAGAATATTTTACCTTCTACCATACCAAGAAACAGTGTCTGAAACTCATGACAAAAAGTTACCTGCCCCATTTTTCACAACTAGAAACACAATAAGATGACTAATCGCAGTATTAAGGATTGATAATCAGAATATATAACAGAACAACACTTTAAAATAATTATTTTTAGTATTTTCTCGAAAAAGTTGTCGGCCACCCCGGCAAAGACGTTTTGTAACTTGTACGCCCAATGTAAAAGATGCACTGCAAGAAATACTAAAATAAATTAAGATCATGAGAATAATATTCATACTTAAAACGGGCAAATCTTTCCAGTGACGGGTTGAAAATATATTTTTCAGTGTGCGTTTTTCCAAGTTGACTTGTGTGAACTCATTTACTTTCACATTAATAGCTAATTTCCCATATCTCCTCATTGGAAATTATCTACCAACATATCATTTTCTTCAAAAGATATGTATATGACTTTCGGTTTGAATACTGTATTTTGCAGATACACAACTATATCTGTGTTTTACATGTGCGATCTTTAATCTTGCATGTGCGTTTATCAAGAAAGATTCTTAGGTCTGGGGTAAATCTCAAATATATTTGTGGATTTGAACAATTCACGTATAAATACCCTAATGAGGATAAGCGGTACGGCTAATGAGATGAGATGAGAGACGTATAAATATTTCAAAGAGAAATCTCTCCCCATCTAGGTGTTTGGTAAAATGACGGTAATTCATAGTTTATATTTTTAGTTACAGGAAGTTATGCTTATTATATTTTACCACAAGGAAACACTTCCTTATTTTTTCTGCATGGCCCATAATAAATGTCCATAATTGATCCGAAATCCTTGCACTAACACACATTTCATAGTGCCCTGTTTAGGTGTAGCATGAAGCTGTCCTCTTGGGAGATGTTGCTTCATAGGACATACAAACTAATGTGAGCTGCCGTTGATCACATAGTGTCTGCGTCATTTTTAAGCAGACTTAATAAAGATTTAACAATTCATGCAAAGCATCCCGCTCGATTTTGATTGGATTTGTTTTATAAACTCCAAATTTGATGCAATGGTTTTCACATTCAGTTAATAAACATAACAAAACGTAAACACCTTTTAAATGAAATCCAAAAGTGGTTGGTTGCACAAACTGGTGAGTCCAATACTCACAAAGGGAAAGGAATCGGGTTGTAGCTGTTGCCCGGCAAAAAATTTGCCAAAATAGCCTTCATGGTTGATTTCTCCTTAACCTGACTGTCCGTGGAACCCAGCAGATGTCCGTCAAACACGTCTGCAAACACATTTTGACGCAAAGTCATTTTGCAATTGAAAATGATAATCGTTTTACGGCGTGTCTACCTTCTGGGATGCTGACAGAGTCCGGTTCTGTGAAGGAGGGGACAGGTGTGCCCGGCTCGGCCCCAGATTCCGCAGGCGACAGCAACGTAGCGGAGGTGGAGGATGTGGACGGCAGTGCATTGAGGTGACGGTCCTCTGACACCCGCCAAAATATTAAGAAAAACATAAATACCATATATTCCGGACTACTAAGCCCACCTAATTAAAAGCTACATATACAATTTTAAGGAAGAAACTCAACTTTGTTTTTGCACAAGCTTTTAAACAGCCTAAAAATAACAGTTTCACGCCCATTTCTAACAGTTAAAAAAAACAGCGGGCAAATGTCTAGAGTAGAAAAGTAACATATACGCAGATTCTCAAAACAAAACTCAAGGTACTATACTGACTAAAATTCAAAAGCCATAACAATCACAACATCCTATACACATGCTGAGCCATGCGACTGATCTTAAGCTCTCCCATCCCTTGTACAAATGACAGTGTTATTGCTATCACTATATAAAAAAACAAAACAAAAACATTCCCATATTTTCCAAAAGGTGCAACTGTAAAGTAGGCTTAAACATATTTGCTCAAGGTGTGTATTTCTAATCAGTCCTATGTTCCATTTGGCCGTCTCTTAGTCTTCCTGTCTTTGTTTAAAGGTTTTGGCACTTTTCCAGGGGGGTGGTCTTTTGTCTTTGTCTCAACATACCAGTACTTTGTCTTGTGATTTCAATAAAACACAGAGGCAGACGGGGGGAAGAGCGAGAGTGAGTGAGTAAGTGGACGAGCGAGTTGCTTGTCCTCTCTCTGCTTCTCTCCCCGCTGAAGCTGGCTAAAAAATTTAACAAGTCTTTTGCCTGATGTATTTTCTACCGTTAGCCAATTTATACTCCCACACGTCAGTGGTCTGCGTCATAGACCCAACAGCAACAAAACCCCCAAATTAAACAAACATTTTAAAGCGTGCAATATAACCTAGAAGAATAACGGTGGATAAAAATGGAATTGCATACAGTATTTATAGGTGTGCATAACTACATGAGGTTTTACGGTATCACATCGCAATACATTGTATTCAATGGAATACAAACCTGGATCTTAGCACAGACACTTTAAGACTTAACAATTAGTGGTATCGAAAATACGAAATATGAGTGGTATACACTATTTTTACTCACAGTGCCAGAAACAGTAGTTTGCATAGGTGCATTTTGTTCCGCATTGTGATAGGTTAAACAGTCTCTCCACTTCTTAACTTGCGCGTCAATAACTTTATGAATAGACAGATTTAAACGCTAGATAAATAGATGTCTAGATGGATGTCTAGATAGATGTCTAGATAGATAGATAGATAGATAGATGTCTAGATAGTTGTGTAAATAGATAGATGTCTAGATAGATGTCTAGATGGATGTCTAGATACTTTATTCATCCCTGTAGGGGAATTCACACTTCCAGCAGTATCCTTTTAGTTGTTTATTAACAGATTAACAGGATTGCCTCGGGGTGCTGTGTTGTAGTTTAGCAACAGCGGAGTGGATGACGTCACACGCTAGGCCAAAATTTCGACGTCCCTCCAGCAGATGGAAATCTTTGTGCCCAGGGTTACGTAGATAGCGAGTCCACCTTCTCTCCGCTTCCCGCAGGCTTTTGTGTCTCTGTCTGTCCTAACAGCGCTGAAGCCGGGTAGCTCATAGTCTTTCAATTAAATGCTACAGAAGCTCTTTTACAGATGCATACATGTTAAACCGCAATGTAAATGATGCAAATGTGAAGAAGTACAAAGACTGTTTAACCAATCAAAATGCAAACCAAAATGCGCTATGCAAATATCAGTGTTTCTGGGGGCGACCTGGGTTCAGTTCCTGTTGCAAATAATATTTTGCGATTTCAATCAGCGATATTCATCAACTGATCAATCATTGCTCTACTGTATGTTGTAAGCAGTGTTGGGTAGGGTTACTTTAACTTGATTACTTTCAATTACTTTTGGATTACTCCAATACCAAATATGCTAATAAAAGACAAAAGAAACTAAATATGAATAAAATGATGACTCACAACATGTGGTAAGCTTTCTCTCCTGGCTTTGATCTCTTTGATCTCCGGCAAAACTAACATAAAATGCGACCGAAACAAAATGAAAATAAATCCAAACAGCTTGCCAACATCATTTTTGCCGTTCCATGTATTCCGTTACTCGCCAAGCCTGCACAAAATTGAGTCATTTTATTCCTATTTAGTTTCTTTTGTCTTTTATTAGCATATTTGGTATTGGAGTAATCCAAAAGTAATTGAAAGTAATCAAGTTAAAGTAACCCTACCCAACCCTGCTTGTAAGTATATACAGAAACCAACGGTTGAATACGAATAAACCTGCTTATTGTAGTGTCAATTTCATGCGCCTTATAGTCAGAAGCACTTCCTTATACGAAAAATATATGACAAAAAGAGGATTTTGTAGGGGTGCGCCTTATAATCCGATGCGCCTTATAGTGCCGACACACTCACTATCCGCCTCGCAAAAATAAAAGATAAAATCAAATAAAAAAATAAGAATCGCACACAACACAAAGGCATACCTTTGTCACTATTCTGCACTACCGGTGAGGGGTTACGTGGTGAGGAGTCCAGAGTGCTCTGTCATTACAAAATTAAGTAAAATATTTAAAACATGTCAAAGGCATCAGAGATTTTTCTCAGTTTCTGAATCGTTTTACGAATGCACCACACCGACCTTGCTGTCATCAGCGGCGGCCTGTCTGTGACGGCCTGGGCTCGGGGGTACCGACAGACGTTTGCGCCCTTTCTCCTGCTGAAACAGGTCTTGAAGCCTGAAGAGGGAGCAGATGGAACATGTCAGCAAAATGTTACAGTACCATGCAAAGCTATTACCCCATGAACCTTTTGGTATATTGCCAAGTTTCAGGGTTCAAACCTACATATAGAAAATATTTTAGGTTTTTTAAGACTCAAGACTTAGAGCCTGAATGCAGATTTGACAAGGAAATTAAATGTTTTTGAGGTGAGGTGTTTGAGGAGTATGTTAGGAGTGACAAGATTGGATAGATTGAGAAATGAAATTGTGAGGGACAGAACTGGAGTAGTAGTGGAACTGAGCAAGCGTGTGGATAAGAGAGTACTCGGTTGGTTTGGACACATGGAGAGGATGGATGAGGAGCGGATGTTGAAGAGGATCTACAGAGAAGAAGTCAATGGAAGGAGACCAAGAGGAAGGCCGCGATTGACGTGGATGGATGGTGTTATGAGTGCACTGCAGGAAAGAGGTCTAAATATAGTGGAAGCTAGAGCTCTTGTTGGTAATAGGAATGAGTGGAGAGGTGTTGTAAAAGGATACTGGGATGTTTAGACACGTTCTAAAGGATTGGCAGGGCACCCATATGATGCAGCAGGGGTAAACCGTTGAAAACTATCGGGCCCTGCTGTTGAACAGAAGAGTTGTGTCACCCTGACCCGAGTGACACGGACACTTTCCTGTGTCCCGTTTCATCTGGAGGGACAAAAGCATGACCAACTTGGGTGCCGAGGGGCTAAACTTGTTTGGGTTTTGGGGCATATGGGTTGGCCATGGTCCCCAAAAATTGTGTGTGATTTTTTTTTGCTACTTTTTCCCTTTTTTATTTTCTTTATTTTTGTGTATGTGTTTGTCTTGCTGTCGGTCACCCTCTCGAGGGATATGACCAGGGTAGATAGATATATAGAAGACCCAACATGTGAGACACAATAGTGAAAATAAACCAGATTTATTCAACATTGTATATTGTGCTAACAAATAAAACATTGAAAAGTAGGTGTTGCAAACATTTTGGCCCCCTTTGAGTTGATACTTGTACAACCTGCGTTTGCCTCTAATCTTTTGAGGTATCTCTATAAGTTTTGCACATCCTGAAACAGAAATATTTGTCCATTCTTCCTTAAAAAACATCTCAAGCTCCTTAAGGTTTGATGGTGATCGTTTGTGCACAGCATTTTTCAGATCTTTCCACAAATGTTCTATAGGATTGAGGTCTGGAATTTTGCTTGACCACTCAAACACCATTTGTATTGATATTTTTAAACCATTCGATTGTAGATTTTGCATTATGTTTAGGATCGTTGTCCTATTGGAAGGTAAACCTGCGCCGCATTCTCAGGTCTCTTGCAGACTTCAACATATTTGGCTCCATTTTCCTATCAACACTTCAACCAATCCCAGAGCATGATGCTGCCATAACCATGCTTGACAGTGGGGATGGTGTTTTTCGGGGTGGAGTGTTACTCTTGAGCAAATGTAATGGTTTGTATTGGTCTCATCTGGTCAGAGCACATTGTTCCACATGTTATTTTGTCACCCATGTGGTGGCTTATTGCAAACATTAAACGGTCATTTATATGGCAATCTTTCACAGAGGGGTTTCTTCTTCCCACTATTTCATCAATCTACCCTGGTCATATCCCTCAAGAGGGGCGACCGACAGCAAGACAAACATATACAAAAAGAAGAAAAATTAAAAAAAAGGGAAAAAGTAGCAAAAAACACACACAAACATTTTTGGACCATGACCAACCCAAATGCCCAAACACCCAAACAAGTTAAGCACCTCGGCACCCAAGTTGGTCATGCTTTCGTTCCTCCAGATGAAACTGGACACAAGAAAGTGGCCATGTCGCAACACACTCTTATGTTTAACAGCAGGGCCCAACAGCTTTCGCTGGTTTACCCCTGCCGCATCATAGAACACATCCAAACATCCCATTATCCTTTCACAACACCTCTCCACTCCTTCCTATCACCGACAAGAGCTCTAGCTTCCATTATATTTAGACCTCTTTCCTGCAGTGCACTCATAACACCATCCATCCACGTCAATCGCGGCCTTCCTCTTAGTCTCTTTCCATTTACTTCTGCTCTGTAGAGCCTCTTCAACATTCGCTCCTCATCCATCCTCTCCATGTGTCTTTCATAAAAAGCAAATTTATGCAAAGTACGACTAGTACTATACAGGGAGTGCAGAATTATTAGGCAAATGAGTATTTTGACCACATCATCCTCTTTATGCATGTTGTCTTACTCCAAGCTGTATAGGCTCGAAAGCCTACTACCAATTGAGCATATCAGGTGATGTGCATCTCTGTAATGAGAAGGGGTGTGGTCTAATGACATCAACACCCTATATCAGGTGTGCATAATTATTAGGCAACTTCCTTTCCTTTGGCAAAATGGGTCAGAAGAGGGACTTGACAGGCTCTGAAAAGTCAAAAATAGTGAGATATCTTGCAGAAGGATGCAGCACTCTTAAAATTGTCAAGCTTCTGAAGCGTGATCATAGAACAATCAAGCGTTACATTCTAAATAGTCAACAGGGTCGCAAGAAGCGTGTAGAAAAACCAAGGCGCAAAATAACTGCCCGTGAACTGAGAAAAGTCAAGCGTACAGCTGCCAAGATGCCACTTGCCACCAGTTTTGCCATATTTCAGAGCTGCAACATCACTGGAGTGCCCAAAAGCACAAGGTGTGCAATACTCAGAGACATGGCCAAGGTAAGAAAGGCTGAAAAACGACCACCACTGAACAAGACACACAAGCTGAAACGTCAAGACTGGGCCAAGAAAAATCTCAAGACGGATTTTTCTAAGGTTTTATGGACTGATGAAATGAGAGTGAGTCTTGATGGGCCAGATAGATGGGCCCGTGGCTGGATCGGTAAAGGGCAGAGAGCTCCAGTCCGCCTCAGACGCCAGCAAGGTGGAGGTGGGGTACTGGTATGGGCTGGTATCATCAAAGATGAGCTTGTGGGGCCTTTTCGGGTTGAGGATGGACTCAAGCTCAACTCCCAGTCCTACTGCCAGTTTCTGGAAGACACCTTCTTCAAGCAGTGGTACAGGAAGAAGTCCGCATCCTTCAAGAAAAACATGATTTTCATGCAGGACAACGCTCCATCACACGCATCCAAGTACTCCACAGCGTGGCTGGCAAGAAAGGGTCTAAAAGAAGAAAAACTAATGACATGGCCTCCTTGTTCACCTGATCTGAACCCCATAGAGAACCTGTGGTCCCTCATCAAATGTGAGATTTACAAGGAGGGAAAACAGTACACCTCTCTGAACAGTGTCTGGGAGGCTGTGGTTGCTGCTGCACGCAATGTTGATCGTGAACAGATCAAAGCACTGACAGAATCCATGGATGGCCGGCTTTTGAGTGTCCTTGCAAAGAAAGGTGGCTATATTGGTCACTGATTTGTTTTTGTTTTGTTTTTGAATGTCAGAAATGTATATTTGTGAATGTTGAGCTGTTATATTGGTTTCCCTGATGAAAATAAATAATTGAAATGGGTATACATTTGTTTTTTGTTAAGTTGCCTAATAATTATGCACAGTAATAGTCACCTGCACACACAGATATCCTCCTAAAATAGCTAAAACTAAAAAAGCCCCACTCCAACTTCCAAAATATTCAGCTTTGATATTAATGAGACTTTTGGGTTCATTAAGAACATTGTTGTTGTTCAATAATAAAATTAATCCTCAAAAATACAACTTGCCTAATAATTCTGCACTCCCTGTATATATATATATATATATATATATGAAGATACTTTTGCTAGTCACTACGTAGCGGTGGTCGAAATTGGGTGCAATTATAACCTGCTGTTCCACGACTGCAGCATCTCACAGAGGCTCTGCTTCTTCACCACGAGAGACTCAAGCAATGCCTGAAGCTGTTGCGGTGAATCCTGACCGCAGGCTTGAAGCCGCACTTGCAGCTTCTCGATCCAGCTGCGCAGTTCTGCCTCCTCCATCTAAAAACGGGAATGATATTAAAAGGTATGAAATAGCGGACATCTGCGTGCAAGAAATCAAGTAGGACATACATCTTTTTGGGCAAAGAGATCCTCCATCTTCTCCTCTCGTGTTTTACTGAAGGTCTCGGTTTTCAGGGAGGTCAGCCGGTCATCAATGCCCAAGTAGACTTGGGTTACTCTGAGATCAAAGACACAAGATACTTGGGATATACTGTATGAGTTTTAAAGGAAAATCAGTGGAAATAATCGCAAAATACATACATACTGGACTGTCTCAGAAAATTAGAATATTGTGATAAAGTTATTTATTTTCTGTAATGCAATTAAAACAACAAAAATGTCATACATTCTGGATTCATTACACATCAACTGAACTATTTCAAGCCTTTTATTATTTGAATATTGCTGATTTTGGCTTACAGTTGAAAAAAACTCAAAAATCCTATCTCAAATTATAAGAATACTTCCTCAGACCAAGTAAAAAAATAATTTTATAACAGCAAAACTAAATCAAACATTTGAAAATGTCCATTGATGCACTCAGTACTTGGTTGGGAATCCTTTTGCACGGATTACTGCATCAATCCGGCGTGGCATGGAGGCAATCAGCCTGTGGCATTGCTGAGGTGTTATTGATGCCCAGGATGTTTCGATAGCGGCCTTCAGCTCATTTGCATTTGTAGGTCTGGTGTTTTTCATCTTCTTCTTAACTATACCCCACAAATTCTCGATGGGGTTCAGGTCAGGGGAATTAGCAGGCCAATCAAGGACAGTGATGCCATGGTCAGTGCACCAGTTACTGGTGGTTTTGGCACTGTGGGCAGGTGCCAGATCATGCTGGAAAATGAAATCCTCATCTCCATAGAGCTTTTCAGCAGATGGAAGCATGTAGTGCTCTAAAATCTCTTGGTACACAGTTGCATTTACTCTGGACTTGATGAAACACAGTGGACCAACACCAGCAGCTGACATGGCTCCCCAAACCATTGCTGACTGTGGGAACTTCACACTGGATTTCAAGCAACTTGGATTTTGCTCTTCTCCAGCCTTTCTCCAGACTCTGGCGCCTTGACTTCCAAATGAAATGCAAAACTTGCTTTCGTCTGAAAAGAGGACTTTGGACCACTCTGCAACTGTCCAGTGCTTCTTCTCCATAGCCCAAGTCAGACGCTTCTTCCGTTGTCTTGAGTTCAGAAGTGGCTTGACCATGGGAATACGGCTATTGTAGCCCATTTCCCGGACACGTCTGTGAACTGTGGCTTTTGATACCTGGACTCCAGGTTCAGCCCACTGTCTTTGAAGCTCCCTCAAATTCTGGAAGCGGCTCTTCTTCACAATTTTGTTAAGGCTGCGGTCATCTCTCTTGGTTGTGCAGCGTTTCCGGCCACATTTTTCCCTTCCAACAGACTTTTTGTGGATATGCTTTGAAACTGCACTCTGTGAACAGCCTGCTCTTTGAGAAATTTCTTTTTGTGTCTTACCCTCCTGATGGAGGGTATCAATGATGGTCCTCTGGACAGCAGTCAGATCAGCAGTGATTTAGTTTACTGAACCAAGCTGAGTGTTTTTAAGGCTCAGGAAACCCTCGCAAGGTGTTTCGAGTTAATTAGATGATTCAGGTGATTAGTTGAATAGCCTACTTGTATACTTTTTCATGATATTCTAATATTTTGAGATAGGATTTTTGAGTTTTCTTAAGCTGTAAGCCAAATTCAGCAATATTAAAATAATAAAAGGCTTGAAATAGTTCAGTTGATGTGTAATGAATCCAGAATGTATGACATTTTTGTTTTTTTAATTGCATTACAGAAAATAAAGAACTTTATCACAATATTCTAATTTTCTGAGACAGTCCAGTATATTTAATGTTTGTCTTGGAAATATAAGGAAACATACATTTAAAATAATACAATTTTTCTTAGTGTAGATGGGACAGTTTTATTTAATTTATTTTATGAATTTTTTTCTAATGTGATTAGAAAAAAACTTCAACCGTGCAAAACTATCTAGCATTTGAATTCTGATTCTTTTAGTATAAATTAAACATTTTTCTAGAATAAAGCTTTAAAATGGCCTAAAATTAGGAAACAGAAACTTATTATAAGCACAATGGGGTAAGACAGTATTTTTAGCTAAGTAAATGGGAGATATAAGTAATAGTGAAATTTGGGTCGGGGCTAAAATGTCAATCATTATGTTTGGGTCGGGCCAGACTTCTCTCTCTCTTGCTGACAATTTTTTTTTATTATCCACCCGTCATTGTTTTTGTTTTTTTGTCCCTACTACCGTAAATCCTTGTGTATGACGCTCACCCGAAATTTGATGTTTTTTTTTGGGGGGGTCTAAAAAATGCGTGTATACACGAAAAAATATACTATAGACAAAAAAAATCAGAGATTTTCTTTTTTCCGTGCGGCCTGATACCAAACGACCCATGGCACTGTACCGGTCTGTTGCCTGGTGGTTGTTAACCACTGCATAAGACTAAAATCAATAACTTTTGTCACTAAACTAAGTCTTCAGGTTACAAGATTTTGTATCTACTGGTCTATTAACCACTGTTAATAGGTATGTAGGTATTGTTTGGTCACTAGTAAACCGGCTTGTTTTCGCGACAGACAATACGTTGCAGGCTTGAGGGTTACTTTTGGCAGAAGTCCTTCAAGTCCTGCTGTAGGATGGCTTTCGAAGGTCCAAGGTTCCTGATGAAAATTTTGGGACGTGGAAGACAGATCTCCAACAGCCTCACAGAGGAGTAGCTGAATTGGGAGATGGAATTAAGTAAAGAATCAGCAGCTTAGATGCTGCATGTTCATTTTATAAGCTACCTGAAAGAGGCCACCATCTGGTTGTAAGAAAAATACTGGTGGTAATCTTTATGGATGGAGTGTCCGCAAGGTTCTGCATTGGCTCGCCTGGTGTACTGGTGGCCATAAAAGTGCAGCTCCAAGTATTTGGCGAAAGACATAGACCAGGAGTCGTTGGACAGTGGCACCACAGGAGTCACCTGAAAACGGGAGGACAAGATTCAAACAGAGATAGCTTTACTTCAACCTAAATATTAGAAACCTGTTTGCAGATGCGGCACCAGGAGTAGTTAAGAATAGTGTGCTGATAACCAGGAACAGGGGAGTCCAGCTCCTTCAGCACAATCTGCACGCAGCCGTTGCCGTGCACAAAACGGCGGATGTGATGCACCATGGGAGTTTCGCAGAATATGCTGGGACACTGGTAAGAAGACCTGTCGTGAAGCAAAATCCCAAACTGCATTCAGGGCTTTTATTCTGATATCTACAGTAATACAGGGAAAATGGGGATGCTTTGCACAATTTGAAATGCATTTATTGCTATTTTCGTCATGTTTGATCACCACTGTACTTGGAGGAGGCTTACAATATAGTGCACAAATATACTTCAATAATAGAGTACTGTGAGTGTCTAATTTGAGCCTTTGTTGAAGAAAATGTTTTGTAATTTGTCCGCACTCCATTTACCATTCAAGGACTGAAGCTGTAGGAAAGCTCTCTGGTATTTTGGATTGCAGAATGCCGATTTGCCCCAAACTTTATGTACTTGGCGATTTAACCACAACCACTATACCACATGAACAAACATGGGACAGGACGAGTGTACTGCATTAAAGAGAGGATGACTGGGGCCATGTATTGTGAAATCTTGGGGAACAACCTCCTTCCCTCAGTCAGAGCATTGAAGATGGGTCGTGGCTGGGTCTTCAATTACGATAACGACCTGAAGCACACAGCCAAGAAAACTAAGGAGTGCCTCCGTAAGAAGCATATGAAGGTTTTAGCATGGCCTAGCCAGTCTCCAGACCTAAACTAAATCGAAAATCTCTGGAGGGAGCTCAAACGCCGTGTTTCTCAGTGACAGCCCAGAAGCCTGACTGATCTAGAAAAGATCTGTGTGGAGTGGGCTAAGATCCCTCCAGCAGGGTGTGCAAACCTGGTGAAAAACTACAGGAAACGTTTGACCTCTGTAATTAGCAAACAAAGGCTACTGTATCTAATATTAACATTCATTTTCTCAGGTGTCCAAATACCTATTTGCAGCTGTATAACACAAATAAATCATTTAAAAATAATGCAATGTGATTTCTGGATTTTTCTTTTTAGTTTATCTCTCTCACAGTGGACATGCACCTACGATGAAAATTTCAGACCCCTACAAGATTTCAAAGTGGAGAAATAGCAAAATAGCAGGGTGTTCAAATACTTATTTTCTTCACTGTATATGAAAAAAGTATCTCAAAAGACTATTTTTTTTGGTGATGCCCCTTATAATCCGGAGTGCCTTATAGTGGGGAAAATACTGAACCTTTTTTTTTAGTTACCATCTATTGTAGCACAAATTAAATTGAAAATCCATCACACAAGTATAACTGCAGAAATGGAAATTAAATGTGCTCTTACCTAAAACAGTATCTCTCTAAGAATACACCAAGGGAGAGGTCATTTTTTCCATAAAACTCCATGGTGACAATCCTGTTAGAGACAACTTTTATTACAACTCAACTCATTAAACCCAACTTTTAGGACGTGTGAGTTATGATGCATTAGAGTTTACCAGGGGCTGACGCAGGGGTTTGGGGCATTGCTGGACTGAGCTGAGGAACTACTGAAAAGCACGCACAGTCGCTGATGATTGACAGGTGTTAGACAGTCCATCTGAGAATGAAAGCATCAAAAGTTAGACAAGATAACATAAAACATAAAACGCAGACCATTACCTTAGGAGCTAAACTCATCTCATTCTGCTTGCTTGGTTTATCGTCTTCACTGTCAGCCTTCACTGGGCATTTGATGGCTGGTGAAGGAGTCTCCTCAGTCCTGTGATGGCCGTTGACCAGACCGAGCACACTGCCAGCACTAAAGGGGTCGCTGGCTTCCTTTTGGCGAATTCGCCCACCCTTTGCTCTATACTCTGCCAGCATATTGGCGAGGTCCTGGCTGCTGCTCAGTTGCTCAACGATTCGGGTGTTAGTGAGGCCGTGGCACGGGAGGATCTCGACAGGCTTTGAGGGAGCAGCGCCATTGGTCAGATTGCCAACCAGCAGGGAAGATACTGGATCTTTAAGGAGCTGCCGTTTCCGGCGCCCGTCCAGTTCTTTGAAATCCTTGTTGAGGAGAGGTGACAGGTAAACCTACAGTGTGGAAGACACAGGAGAAAAATTGAAACAGGTGTTACCCCAGTCCTCTGGATACTATGATTCAGAGACTACAGCAGGAGCAAGACCAGCGGAGGGGCTCCAATGAGACTAAAGGTGTCGCCATATGCAGGCAATACACAAAGAGGTAAGTATTAGTTTCAGGAACGAGCAGCAGCAAGTCAACTGCAGGAGAGAGTGTTGGAAAGGTGAGATGGCACAACATTCATTTGGACAGGTAACTTAAAATTTGTTTTACCTGGTTATATCAGTATCAGAAATTATTTTCCCCCCATTTTATCAACACTCCACTTATTGAAACATAAATATTTTGTTTGTTTGTTTGTTTGTACATGATTCAATTGTTTGTTTGTTTGTACATGATTCAAATTGAATCTTTTCTTCCGGCGCCGTCACGAATGGCAGCCACTCCAGCAGCTCCCGTGTTATTTTCGATTGTTCTCGATTGTTCTCAGCTCAGGGATGCTGCTGGAAATGTGAATTTCCCTTCGGGGATGAACAAAGTATCTATCTATCTATCTATCTACCATGTAAGCCACTGTTTTTAATTCATTCTCTTGGCTCTTGATTGGGTTTAGGGTCATGGATCAGAAAAGGCTTTTAAATTAATTCACTGCCAACCCAGTATATAACTAAATAATGATAATAAGGGCAATAAGATCAAACTTTCATGTCCTAGTTAAAAGCCCTGCTGCATAATTTTGTACCAGCTACAAATTTTTGCATGAATTATAGTCTCAGCATCAGACTGGGACAACATAGGTCAAACCTGAGCAATGTTGCAAAGATGGAAAATAGCTATTCTAGTTATAATTAACGTGAAAGTGAAAGGACAGATTAGGGTCAAATATGACACTTAAAATTATGACCGAGTCATAAGGTCACAAGGTAAAAACAGAGGTGGGGGACTGTGCGCTGCAATAACAGCCGAATCATTGACACACACTGCTCACTCGATATAGAGTTTCTAGCAGTATCGTGTAGACCCTTCTATCTACCGAGAGAGCTAACTGTGGTCATTGTGGTTGCTGTTTACATTCCACCGGATGCTAACGCTCCACCGGATGCTAACGTTAGCATAGCGCTAAATATCCTGCCTGCTGCTATCAATAAACAGCAGCTTGCACACCCCGACAGAGCTTTTATCGTCGCCTGTGACTTCAACCAGGCATGCTTAAGGACTGTACTTCCCTAATTCATTCAACACATGGACTGAACAACCAGGGGGAAAAACACTGGACGGTGTGTACAGTAATATCAAACATCTAGTTGGATCCGGCCATCTCTGTCTGTCCCTCACCACCTCATACACCCCCTTCCGGAGGAAAACAAAGCCTGCAACAAGGACAATACAAACATCTTCTTTGTTCCTTTATCTTTGTTTTCTTTAACCTCACTGTAAAATGTGGAACTGGAGTGCCACGTCCAATTTCGTTGTCACAATATATTAAACCCATGTTGTAACAATGACAATAAAGGTATATTCTATTCTATTCTTCTATTCTATGGGGGATTTTACATTTGTCAAAGTTCAGAGAAGATTTCAATAACATGTCACAACAGAGACCAATAATTAACATTTCAGTGTTTTCGAGGTTAAGACGCATGATATTGAGCGACATCCTTCTTATTATCTCAGTGAGGCAGGCGGTCAGATTTCCAAAACATAACGGAGCAATTTCCTCTATTGGCAGGTACAATGGAGTGTCATCTGCATAGCAATGGAAACTAACAAAACACTTGCAAATGGCCGTCAATGACATTGTTGATACAGTATTGGTCATTCAAACAGGTATTTCTACTGCTAAATCGCATGACTTGTACATAACAATGAAATTCACATTTTTTTTAAACAATGTCACATAATTTTGCTAATATTTCATATTTTACCATATGTTTAAGTTGGTTATCGAATAAAATAAGAGAACGTACTTATAATATACAATATTGTTTCTCATTTAAAGTACCTCTTTCACAACTATAAGGCGCAACTAAAAGCCTTTATTTTTTTCAAAAGCTGACCATGCGCCTTATACTACAATGCGCCTTATATGTGGATCAATATCGAGTCGCAAGGTCTCGCAACTAAGGCAAGCAGCCGCCGACCATATTTTACCCCCTAGGCGAAGTCGTCCGCGGTGTATGCTGAGATATATATACCGACGTTTCATTTCCTAACCAATGTGTCAATCATCATTGGAATCGGTCATTCTTGGCTAAAGTTATTTGGAGGTAAAGGAGGGGGGTCCTTTTCAGCATTTACAGGGTTGCATAGGCTAAAGCGGGGTAAAACAAAGCAATTGGCCGAAAAATATGTGAATTACAAGTTAAGTTTCTCTATGGCCTGTATAAAACATTTTTTACTACTGTAGTCTGTATTTGTGAACAGGAATTATGGGGCTAAACCGACAGCTAGGAACAAGCAACGTCCATCGATGCAGATGCTTCTCGGATGATTTGTTTCTTCTATTTGTCAGCATTATCGCTTTTTTTGTGTAATTGTGTAAATATTTTACACGGTTAGATTTACTAAACTCATGGATGTAAGAGGACCATGGTTGTGTATTATTATTGAATGTGATGGCTGCAAGAAGACTTTGGTGAGCTACCCCGGCTTTATATTGTTCCAGTATCTTGTTTCAGACTGATCTGGATGTTTCTGTGATGAGTCTATTTTTATTTTATTGTCATATGCACAGTAAAGAACCCCGTTTCCCTGCACAATGAAATTCTTACTTTGCTGTCCACACAGTTACCAGGGAAAAAGAAAATAGAAACTGATAAATGGTTGGCATTTCTTGAATCCCAAGAGTTTAACCTTCCTAATGATGAGCCGAATGACGCATTTGAGTGATTGGTGACATTGTACAGATATCGTGTCCGTACGTGTCGGAGACACGTATTTGCTTCTTTGTGAGCCGTCAGAATGTTAAGGGGTTAATGAGTTTGACTGAACTATCTGACTGTTTTGTTGACGTTCCCACTCTAATGCCTTTTAGTCTGGTGCGCCTTATGTATGGAAAATATAAGACAAAAAATGTTTTTAATTGATGTGCCTGGCCAAGAGACAGCAGCATCTTATTGTGCAACAAAAACAGCATATACATTATTATTTGGGGGTATTATTCTTGTAGTTTTGTCAGGAAAAAAAAATTCTAAAACTAAAGAATTATTCACTAAATGCTTCTTTAGATAATAAGCAAACTTGTTTTATATGGCAGGTAAAACTTATCACCCTCTTTAAGTATTTCTTTCTAATTTTGGTAGAAAATAATAACTGCAAAGTACAGATAGATGTCATGAAAACACACACCCAAAACGTTTTGACGCAGTAGTAATGATGACCAATACTCAAAATAATTATTGAGTGCTATAGACTTGAATGATACATTTTACAGGGCTACCATTGATGGGTAGGAATCTTAATAATCCATTCCATGTTGAGAGGGTTGGAAGTAAATGGCCAAAAATAAACATTATCAAGAATTTAAAATTATCATTTTGCTCTGAACCTCACCTAAAACCCTCATAATGTTTTAATAATAAAAAACAACAACAGCAAAACGTAAAAACTTTCTGTCATGGCGTAAAACTTTTTTTTTAAAGTGCAAAATCAAGGTACCTTTTCAGGGAAGTAATCCCTTGTAGGGCAGTGCATGCCAGGAGTGGTAAGAAGGAATGGTTCTCGAAAAGTAATGAAGGGTGAGATACACAAGATGATGTCCTTCAACTCCTGCTTGAAGATAGCAGAGATGGACTTCAGCCGGTCGTCGGTTGATGTCACCTGTTCCGCCACAAACAAGCCCGTGTCGTCCTGCAAAGGGTCTTGAAACAACCTGGGTGTCGACATTCCTGATCCTTTATCCTCTGTGTTTTCTAAATCCCCTTTTTCCTTCTCGCCTTGCTCAAATGTCTCATCATCATAGGTCCTACCCAATGAGTCAGTTGTCGGCTGCTGATCTTCTTCCATAAGGAATGGCGGCGACAAAGGAGGAGCAAGAGGTCCGGAAAATGGGGAAGAAGTCTCTTTAATTCCAGCTTCTTCACTTTGGGTAGAAGAAGAGGTGGACTTAGGGTGGTCCTGACTGATTTCCATTCTGTGAAGACATGCGTCGTTCTCCAGATGTCCGGATGTTGGATAATACTCCTCGGATGTTCTCACAGTCCTATCATGGCTTTCCTCGTCAGTGTGTTCTCCATGGGCATCATCCTTGGGGGACATGCCATCTAAAAGGCAGGGGAACGAGGTGCTTGGGGCCAAACTGGGCGGCATTGCAAACTCATCCATGAGAAAGGAGATCTCTAATTGTGAATGATAGGCCACACACACCATCATCATAATGATCTCCTTCACACGGGCTAGTTCGTACTCCGAGGCACCACGGAGCTTAATAGAGCAGCCCAGATGGGTTGCACAACCTTCGAAGAACATCAGCGTCTTGACTTCGTCTGCGTGCAAACGAAAAAGGAAAATGTTTTACCTGAGTTGAATGAGCCAAAAGAGCAAAAATAAACACCAACCGTTTGGCAAGGTGAAAGGCTGCATGAAGAATTTGTGGCAGGTGCCCAATCGAGGCTTTGTAAGGAGCTGATCCATCGACATCACCAAGTCTCCTTGAGTCATTCTGCTAACTCGGTCCAACACTTGCTATATTGGAAAAAAAGTACATTGAAACCTGCATTTTTTATGAATAAATGTCCATGCTTTATCGTTGCACTATAACACATTTCATAGTGCCCTGTTTGGGTGTAGCATGCGCCTGTCCTATTGGGAGACACCCGTAGGGGACAATAACACTTCATTGGACAATGCCATACAAACTAATGCCAGCTGCCGTTAATCACGAGGGAAGAATTGCAATGCAGTTTTGGTGTATTTTTAAGCAGACTGTTTGTGAAACATGGCAACAATTTACAGCATTTAAAAGTACTTCACCCAAAATGTAAGCACTTTTTAATCCTTGAAAACCCAATATTAAAATAAAGCCGTTTTAAGGATTTCAAGCACCTGTACGAACCCTGTACATGTGCTCAGCTACAAGGGTAAGTCTCCACTCGAGATGTAACCATGATGTCACCACCAGAACTGGAAAAAAAATATCGTTTTTTTAATGTGTGCTGCTGAGCCTGTAACACAAACTGCCGCCTTTACTGACTCCTTTATCAGTATTCTTGCGTAAGTTGGAGTAAATGTTTTTGAAGAGTAGAAAATTGCTTGTTGCAGTGTTTAACTATTGTCCAAATATACCCCAACTATTTTGCAGATTTTTCCAATAGGTTCTAATGCTTTGAAAATCTAATATAAAACATAAAATAAGCAAAAACAATCTCTGGTATGAAACAACTGCCTTGGCACGCCCATGGGAGGAGCCGACACGCCAGCATGCAGGGAGAAGATGGCCAATAAGAGAAAGCTAAAGTTAGCTGCAGATGACACCATTGTCAACATAATACATTTTTGGAAACTTTAATAATAAATATTATTGACCATTGCAGAGATGACAAGAGGACCTTACTGGTGTGATGTGTAACTTACCGGTTTGACGTTAATCACCAAGGTGATTCCTTGCTCTAACAGCATATCCTGAGCAATACGAGACACAGTCTTCTCCACGAGCACCAGGTTTGGCCGGACGTCCACAATGCGCTGAACATAGTTCTTTAAAAACTCTTTCTCCTGAAATCAAGAAACAGCTGAAGCGATCCAGTATGCTTGCAGTAAAAAGTGACAGTAAACAAATATTAACCTGGAGTACAATTGGCTCAATGCAGGTAAACTTGGTTTCTTCTCTATAAAGATACTCGATGGAGCACTTCAGGAGCAGGATTTTGGGGTTTTTGATGTAGCAATTCATCTAAACCAAGAGGAATAATTTTAAAAGACAGGTGACAGAAAGCACATACTGACAGTACTGAAAAACGTCTACAACCAAAAATAGTGCCAAAATGACAGATTTCTAAGGGTTCGGGTCATCCAGTGACATTGGTTTAAGATAACTAGTTGGCAACCCCAAATGTTCGAAGAGTCATTATGGAACCTACTGCTATGGCTAGGCTAACTATTCTCTTAAGCCACCCTTGCCGAGCCTGCATCTCACAAAGGCCAGATCCATTACTCATGAACGGATGACCAGGAGCTACAACTCATGGGCAACCTCTACATTTGTCACAGTTGTATTTTAATATTTGTGGAGACCTGGTTCATTCAGAAGAGACCCAATGTTAGCATGCAGCTAACCAGCCACCCTCTAAATGGCTTTCCCTTACTGAAAGGAAAAGCCCTCTAATTTAGTTGTACTTTTTATCATGACAATAAAGACCATTCATTCTGTGTTTGTATTTGTAGATGGTAGGTATTTTGTAAGTCATATACTCTCAGTCGATAAAGTCATCTTGAGGTACTGTAACTTTGACCCTTAGTTGGTTTTTATAAAAGGTGCAATGCTACTTTGTGGATTTTCACGTTTCGTGGGGGGCTTTGGTCCCCACTAACCGAGGAATAGGCATGTATATATATATATACTATATCCATATTCATTGGTAGACCTTAAGAATGTTTGTGTCATTGTTTTGGATTAACTGCAAGTCAGCTTGATGGAAAACATCTGGATGTTATGACACAATCCACTATTTAGTGGTGAGTATCC
Organism: Urocampus carinirostris; assembly: GCF_059441175.1. NCBI lineage: Eukaryota > Metazoa > Chordata > Actinopteri > Syngnathiformes > Syngnathidae > Urocampus > Urocampus carinirostris. The sequence continues at coordinate 7,699,863 of NC_142362.1, forward strand.
CCGCCTGTCACACAGGAGACCGGGGTTCAATTCCCCGACGGGGACCCACTTATTTCGGAGAGGACGTTGTTGGGCGCCGCCCAAAAACATAAACTGAGCCAACATATGACGGAAAGGGAATGTTGTTTATTTCATCCATACATTCATCCACGTTCAAAGTCCGTCTGGGAGACGGTCAGCTTTTTTATACTGTGTCCTCGTGGTTACGTAATGTTTTTCTCTAACCGATAGTATTCTTTCTTGGAATCAACAGTGTTTTCTCCTGCCTCGACTTAGCTCAGTCAACCCTTGGTATTTCCTGTATCAACATTGTTTCATAACATCCAGATGTTTTCCCTTCAAGCTGACTTGCAGTTAATCCACAACATCATGTTTGTCTTTCTACAGAAACCATATAATTTTCTATTATCAAACATTTTAGAAAAAGTCTGAGGAAGCGAATAGGGAGCGCCAAATAGCCACATAAGGCTCCAGACCCGCTTGTTGCTGACCCTTTGGTGATGTACCAGATGGGTGAATTTATGAACTAATGGGGCACTTCTGTGACAGTCCTGTGTTTAAAAATAGTGCACACTGTACAGTAATGAATTTGTTTGCTTAATGTCTTAACAATATGTTCTCTTCCTACCCGAGCAGAACACACTTGTTTTTTCACCTCCTAATATTTACTCTTCTAAAATGTTATGACCGTTTAAGCTCATGTTATCCGTCGTCCCACATTCCAAAATTTGGCTCTGCTTTGGGTTAACATCAAACAATCATAAGAGCATTCAAAAGATGTGGCGATACTCAAATTGAACCTACCTTTTTGTGGGCGATATTTTTGGTGCAAACAAAGCCATTTACAACAGTAGTATCAAATTTTCTCCCTCCGGGAATCTTAACACAAGCACAAGTTAGGTTCAATCCATGAACACGTGTACAAATATACAGTGTGCAGAAATCTTCCTTCACCTTCTTAATATGGACCAACTGCCTGATGTCCATGTCGTCGTCGCAGTTGCGGACATCGGGGCGCACTGTCTGGACCACTTGGCGGACGACAGGCACGATGATGTCCCGCCAGGACAGCGAAAGTGACTCGCTGTAGAGGAGCTGCTGCAGGAGTGACATCATGTGACTGTGATTGGCAGATCTGAGAAAGAAGTGAATGGATTCTTGTGTCAAAATAACAGTGCGTAATATTTGATAAATCTTCATAAGCAGTGATGAGACCGGCACGTTACAAAGGAAGGCGTTCCTGGAACGTTATTACATTTTTTGGTCATGAGTATTAAACGCGTTTTAAATACAATTTTGTACCTCTACTGCCGTTAATAGTGATGGCAAACACACACGAAGTGGCTTCAAGATAGATAGATAGATAGATAGATAGATAGATAGATACTTTATTCATCCCCGGAGGGAAATTCACATTTCCAGCAGCATCCCTGAGCTGAGAACAATACAATAATAAAGCAAAAAGAATACAATATACAAATACCCAGTGTGACGTGCAAATGCCCACTGTAGCGTGTTATATAGAATATCTAAATAGTGCTACACAGAATACATATTGCAATAAAATTCGGTATTATACAATGTAGGTGGTGTGGTTTAATGTGGGCTTTTACTCTGCCGGGTAGAGTTAAAGAGCCTCATGGCATGAGGAAGAAATGATCTCTTCAGTCTGTCCGCAGTACAAGACAGTGACAGCAGTCTGTCGCTGAAACTGCTCTTCTGTCTGGAGATAATGCTGTGTAGTGGATGCGATGGATTGTCCATGATTGACCGCAGCTTTTCCAGTGCCCGTCTCTCAACTACTGTTGTTAGGCTGTCCAGCTCTTTGCCCACAACAGAGCTCGCTTTCCTAGCCAGTTTATTGAGACGAGAGGCATCCTTCTTCTTGACGCTGCCTCCCCAACACGCTGTCGCATAGAAGAGGGCGCTTGCCACAACTGTCTCATAGAATATTTTCAGGTGAAGATGATTCATTTCCCCGACTACGCCATCATGTGGCCGGGAAAATATAAAACATTCTTGGTACATGCAATAATATGCTGGGGTGTAAGTCATGCTCTGAATACAAAAAAATATATCTTTAAGGAGTGCTTTGATAAGGCAGCACGGCAGCGCAGTGGTTAGCGCGTGTGCGGCACAGTTCTGGGGTCATGGGATAATCTCTTTCTGTCTGGAGTTTGCATGTTCTCCCCGTGCTTGCGTGGGTTTCCTCCGGACACTCCACTTTCCTCCCACATTCCAAAAACATGCATGTCAGGTTAATTGGCCCGTCCAAATTGTCCCTAGGTGTGAATGAGCGAGTGAGTTGTCTGTCTCTTTGCCAGTTGAGGGTGTCCCCTGCCCACTGCTCGAAGATAGCTGGGATAAGCTCCAGCACCCCCGCGACCCTACTGAGGATAAGCGGTGCAGATAATGGATGGAATGAGTGTTTTGATATGGTAAATGGTCTGCATTTATATAGCGCTTTTCAAGTCAATGAAGACCTCCCAAAGCACTTTACAATGTGCTTCACACTTACCCATTCACACACACACTCACACACCAATAGCGGCCATGCAGCCATGCAAGGCGCCGACCTGCTTATTGGGGGCATTAGGGATTCAGTGTCTTTTCCAAGGACACTTCGACATATAGCACGGAGGAGCCGGGAATCGAACCTGCGATCTCTTGATCCCAAGACGATATGAATTATTCTGTGTTACTTTGTACTTTGTATTTACTTACGCAATGTGAAATAAGGAGGTAAAATAAAGTGCTCCCTCATCTTTATATAAAACTGTAAATAACAAAAACCTTTATTAAATGGACTCAGGTGGCTTCCTTTTTTTTGCTTTCACCTACTGTTGAAAAAAATAAAAAAATAAACTCCTTCACATGGTATTGCTAAAGCTGGGGTACATAGATATGCAAAAGCATTTTTTTTCCAAACTACACTAAACCTAGGGTATCATTTCCAGTTTCATTCACGTGGGTATACCTGCTTATCGGGGCTTCAAATGTCACCGTTTGCACGCTAAGACTTGCTGTTCATGAACCAATCGTCTTCATTATTTGACCAGAGAAGCACAGTCAGTACTACTGGGTTAGTACTATATTACTCCACTACTTTAAATACATATTAATTACAGTGTCCTCTAATGGTTGAGTACTATGGCTTCACTTACGTTGTCACATAGATCTAACGGTATGGTAGAAGTTCATTTTTACCTACAAAGTACAACTGAATAAAGTTGTGGTGGTCCCTTGTAGATAGATAGATAGATAGATACTTTATTCATCCCCGAAGGGAAATTCACATTTCCAGCAGCATCCCTGAGCTGAGAACAGTACAATAATAAAGCCAAAAGAATACAATATACAAATACCCAGTGTGACGTGCAAATGCCCACTGTAGCGTGTTATATAGAGTAACTAAATAGTGCTACACAGAATACATATTGCAGTAAGATTCGGTAATATCCAATGTAGGTGGTGTGGTTTAATGTGGGCCTTTACTCTGCCGGGTGGAGTTAAAGAGCCTCATGGCATGAGGAAGAAAAGATCTCTTCAGTCTGTCCGTAGTACAAGACAGTGACAGCAGTCTGTCGCTGAAACTGCTCTTCTGTCTGGAGATAATGCTGTGTAGTGGATGCGATGGATTGTCCATGATTGACCTCAGCTTTTTCAGTGCTCGTCTCTCAGCTACTGTTGTTAGTTGTTGTGTAGATATTCTTCCTAACATATATATACTCACATCTAAGCTGAATATAAAACTATAATATAAAATACTAAAATCAGGGAGTCAGTTTGTGTGCACATTTTTGGTTGAGTGTCAACAGGAGCAAACGCCCAGCTGCGCAAAAGGAGGCTGACACGGCTCATACAGGAACGACAAATCAACTCAATCAATGGGCAAACATAAACACAGAATGTTCTGTACAAGTGTGCTAAATTTTGGTCACTTTGTTTATAAAATTTGTCTCACAATACATGAAGCCTGGAAAAAAATAGAAACGGCTTGGACATTTGAAAGAAAAGAGGCTATTTAGGTAACTCATTTGAGTGGGAAATCGTGAACACCACCTACTGCCCAAATTGGTAACTCCTGAATTAGATTCTGAACCAAATAATTATAATTTAAAGCAATTTTCTCTACACAGTAGCACAGATTGAAATAGAGATCTTGGAGTGGTTTGAATCCCAGGGAAACAAAACGGATATGGAGTGTCTCTCAAAATTGAACAAGCCAAGAAATGTAAAGGGTTTACTGCTTCCACAAGTTGGTGTATACGTTTTCTTCTATTTCTTTTAGTATGTGGCGATTTCAAAGCAGTTTAATGGGCTCGGCTTTTAGCTGAGCATAAAAGGTAATTTGTGACTAGATTAATTTCAGATTAACGGGCTACTTCTTGGTGTCAGGAATCTGGAGGGTAACTGTATTACTTTTAAATGAAGTAACCAGTAACTGTAACTCATGACTTTTACTCAGTAACGCGCCCAGCACTGTTTATAAGTGATATACATCTATGTGTATTTCTCCACTCACAGCAGCCTCTCCATGGCCTTTTTCTCTCCATTCTCCTCTCTGAGCTGGTCCAGGGAGCTGTGGTGCCAACCCAATGGCGTGAACAACATCTCTTTAGCTTTTTCTTCCACACGCCGGTTGAACAAGGATTCTACAGAAAACAAACAGAAAATGTGTGGCTCAGGTAGTTTTCCGGCTTGGTTTAAAAATAGTGTGTGCTGAAGGATTTTACCTTTGATGAAGGCATCACTGATTACAATACTTTCTTCTCCATCTTCTGACATCAGAAATTCAGCTGAGAATTAGAATATATTTTAAGAAATGTGAACAAAAATCATGCATGGATTACTCAGACAGCCATGTTTAAAAAAAAGTAAGTATATTTAAAATGTGCAGGCCTCAGGAAGGTCAGACTTCTAGGGCTATCCCAGACAACTGAAGCCTTGGTACGTCTACTGGGAAAAAAACTTAACTTCTGAAGTCCAAAAATATGGCTGTATGTGGGTGGACATTAGGCAATCTCTTTTAAACCATGTTTGTCACATTTGAGCTTTTACAAAATATATTTAAGCGAGGAGAAAACTTGGAAATACGAAACACTAAAAAAAACTTTGCTTAAGATGGGAAAGAACACGAAGCAGACTATGAATGATTCTGATTGCTAACAGGTTACCGACAGTCTGTAAGAGATATAAAATATCAACAGTGAAAATTAATATAGAGAAAACTGGTCTGAATTAATATGATTAAAATCTATAATGGGGTCTGGTGTTTTCTTGCTCTGTAATTTAATTAAGTGTTTTGATTAGCATCACTTGGATTGGCTGTAAACAACACTAGAGGCGCCTGTGTGTTATGAAGGCCCAGTCTAAATCTTATGAGCGTGACTTTGAAATGAAAGTTTAACTTATCCGCAGAGGGTTTATTTTAATTTTTCTAATTAACTTTAATGGATAAAGAACTTGAGTGTCAAAAGAGGAATACAGTACATGTGCAGTTTGATGTCAGTGAAGATTTTGTTGGAAAAAAGGCCAGCTTTTAGTTGTTGTCATTTACAACCAGGAGAAATGTTGGTCCTAAAGCTCTATATATGTACCCTGCTATTGGACCAAAAATGGCATCAAGATAGATCCTAATCTTCCCACAGTTCAGACTTTGCCCATGTTTATTTTGGCCTTTTCCGAAGTTCAGAGGCAGACTTTATGAGATTGAAGAGAGGCTAAATAAGGTTGTTAGGAAAGTCTTGGATATGTTCTCCTCTTACGATTTATAGGGGTATTATCAGAGCGGCAAGCGTGTGGATTAGAGAGTACTCGGTTGGTTTGGACACATGGAGAGGATGGATGAGGAGCGAATGTTGAAGAGGATCTACAGAGCTGAAGTCAATGGAAGGAGACGAAGAGGAAGGCCGCGATTGACCTGGATGGATAGTGTTATCAGTGCACTGCAGGAAAGAGGTCTAAATATAATGGAAGCTAAAGCTCTTGTTGGTGATAGGAAGGAGTGGAGAGGTGTTGTGAAAGGATAGTGGGATTGTGGACGCGTTCTAAAGGATGGGCTGGGCACCCGTATGATGCGGCAGGGGTAAACCAGTGAAAGCTGTCGGGCCCTGCTGTTGAACAAGAGTGTGTTGTGTCACCCTGACCCGAGTGACATGGCCGCTTTCTGGTGTCCCGTTTCATCTGGAGGGACAAAAACATGACTAACTTAGGTGCCAAGGTGCCTAACTTGTTTGGGCATTTGGGTTGACCAAGGTCCAAAAATGTTTGTGTGTGTGTGTTTTTATTTCCTTTGTTTTTGTATGTTTGTCTTGCTGTTGGTCACCCCTCTTGAGGGATATGACCAAGGTAGATAGATAGATAGATAGATTATCAGATCTTTAATGAAAAAAAGATGGCCTTAAAGATATTGAATCCAAGTCCCACCTTTGTGTTCAGAAGTGGGAGGCACATGTGGATATTTGGACTGTTTTTTAATGTGGAAGTTGACATTGTTGTGCTCCATATTGAGGCTAATAGAGGCAGCAGAGTCACTGTCCACCACAGACTGGGAGCTACTGACGGATGTTCTCTTACTGAGGTTGGCTGAGCCTGGACAAAAAAACACAATCATCGAAATTAAAGTGGACACACAAATAATTTACGGCATATCCCGAGGAACAGGTTGCACACACTTGACATGTTGCAGTCTGACTCATCTATAAGCTGTTCCATGTCACTGTCATCAAACTTGATGTCTTTAAACCAGGAAGGCTCGGAATGCCCCTCCACCGAGTTAATGCTGTCGCTGTCTGGAGATGGTGTTTCTGAGAACTCTGTGCTCTAGGGGTAAGATAGTTATCATGAGTATGACTTGAAAGTTCTAAAGAAAAAGAAGCAGAAGAGAGTTTTACACACCTGTAGGGGGCGATAAAGAGCATACTCGTCTCTGAAAAGCTGGTCGTTGTGCGTGATGCAGTCCAGCCAGCGGCCATCAACGAAGGCCTGGCCAATGGCAATTGCCTGTGCCCTAGAGGATTAAAAACATGGAACATTTTGGTATGCCATGACAAAACACATCAAGTGCAAAATAGGATCAATATACATTACATATCTCAGTACATTTGTCTCTGCATGTATAGGATAAAATATGTTATATTCGAACACGTTTTTAGAATATCAAATTCTAAACATAATAAAGATGTTAATGCTTTAATACCTCTAGAGCAAAACTGCTTTATACCCTTAGCCAAGAGCACAGATCAAATTTAAACATTATAATAATTCATATACCAAAGTATATGAATGCAACTTTTTGCTTGTGTGCCACTTTACGTGACATTTGACATGACCGTGTTTGAGAATGCGTGCTCCTATTTGTTAACATTGATCATCTAGACACACAGTTCAGACACCCTCATGGCCAAATTCAAGCATTTTTAAGGACTTTCAAAGCCAATTTTTCAATTTCTTCAGTACCAATACAAGAAGAAATCTGATGTGAATCATGTATTTTGCAACACAAGTATATGTTTTACATATGCAATTTTTAATCTTGAGTGCGCATTTTTCTGGCCATGTGATATTTAGACCTTGAGTAAATCGCGAATATATTTGTGGCTCTGAAAAATATAGGTGTGAATATTTTCAAGACGAATCTCTCCCCTTATAGTTGTCAGGTAAAATGACGGTAATATGTAGCTTACATTTTCAGTTACAGGAAGTTCTTCCCATTGAAATTTAACACTGGGAAACACTCCTTTAATTTTTTGCATGGCCCATAATGCCCATAATTAAAGCGTGATCCCTGCACTAATACACATTTCATAGTGCCTTGTTTAGGTGTAGCATGCACCTGTCCTCTTGGGCGCCACCCATAGGAGACGATGATGCCTTATAGGACAATGCCATTCAAACTAAGCAGTTATAAATCACGAGGGGAAGATGTGCAATGGCAAAATGAATCCATCGGAGAGCATCAGTGTAATTTTTAAGCAGTTTTGTGAAACATGGCAAAAAATTCAAGCATTTGAAAGCACTTCACCCAAATTTCAAGCACCTTACAATCCTTGAAAAAACAAAATTAAAATTCAAGCAAGGATTTGAAGCACCCGTATGTTAGTCTGTTCAATATTTCAACAAAGAAAGTGACTTATAACTTAAAAGGTTGTATTACTTGATGTTTCAATTGACTCAATACCTGTTGGCGATGGTGCCAGTCCTCAACAGCCAGTTCACTAGCTCTTTTCCCACAATGCAGTTGGGGTAAGTCCTCAGCCAATACCTATGGTCCTGGAACTCCATCCCTGTATTGTTGTGGCAGATTTTTTTCCACAGGTCCTTTAGTTGCGATGAATCCTGTGGATAAAGCAAGCGCCTATGTGACATCGGCAACCAAACCGTGCAACTGTAAGGAGAAGTAAGCTACCAGAATGTTTTTCCTCTCCTCTTCGCTGTGGTCCAGCTTAGTGACACTCTTGGCGCCTGATAAGGCGCGTGTGGTGGGCGGGCTAACTGAGCTGTCATATGATGGCACCATAGATCCAGAGCGGTCCAAAGACAGGTTAGAGACGCTCGCAGACCTGATAGAGGTTCGACAAAACAATTCACACTAAATTAGTACAATATCTTGGTGGCTTTTTTGGGAAACAGTATTTATTTGTGTACTTTTAATGACAGTTGTACCTCTAAATATGTATTAACGGGTTCCAGCAGTGATGTTGAATAATGAAACAGTTTTCCTCAAACATTTTAATTGCCCGTCCACTTCTGGGTTTATCAGCATGTCCTTTTGTGATAAAAGCCTGCAGTTTTTCCCAACAGGCAAACCCATCTTTAATCGACCAAATCTCTTGCCAAATCGACAACTCTAATCCTATTTTTATATTTGCCGATGATATTTTGCTTTTCAATTGTGAAGGGAGCCCTGGCCCTCTTTTTAACTTATTTTTGCAGGACCCATACCTGGAAATTAAATATCACAGTAAACTGTAAGGTGTACTGTAAACAATGCGCGATGGCGAAAATGAACTTAACGGCCAAAACCATTTCGCAATTTAATGCAGGGGGGGTTGCAAGGGTCTTACCAAGCCGATAAACCAGGAGGACGACCCAAACACCCCCAAAGCCCCAATAAAATAACGGTCTGGAGAGGGTTGGGGGCAGCCAGGCTGTACTTGCAAAAGACACAACAAAGGAAGTGGTTTCCCAACCATCCAGGTGGTTGAGGGGTTTGTTAACCATGAACCAAACTTTAACAGGACAAAAAACGTATTGCAAGCTAAATTGATAGAACTACAAAAATAAAATAAAATAATAATAACAAGAAGAAAAAAAAACCAATGGCTAGCAACAAACTAAACCATGTTCCAATTATCTCTTTTCTACTCATAATTGCCTATTAATCAAGCAAAAACATACTTTATCTAAATTATCGATGATTTGTTCAGGACTCCAAAATACACTGCTTAAAATACTAAAGGAACACGTTTTAATCACAGCATGGCAACCCATGAGTTGATAATGATCTGGTCAGTTAATTACCAAACAGGGGTGCTAATCATTATTCCTGATATTCATTTAGCTTTGATCAACATCTCTGTTGATAACATGGTGTGGTACCTGGACCTTACAGAGGTTGCACGGGTCATCCAACCCCTCCAGGATAGCACATAAATAAGTGCCACTGCAAGGTTTGCAAAGTCCTGGAAAATTGAGCAGTTAAGATAATGACACCCTGACTACTATTAGGTTATCAGGATTAAATTCTTGGACCCTTTGTCACCTGTGCAAAGGGACCTGGGTTCCTCCTGGTCACTGACGATGTCTGACCTCATGTTGGTAGAGTATGCAGGCAGTTCCAGGAGGATAAAGGAATTTATATAAGTGACAAGCCGACCATCTTCATCTGACCTGAACCAAATAAAACACGTCTTGGACGTTATGTTTAGGTCCATCTGGCACCATTAGGATACTCCCTTGACTGTCAAAGAGCTCTGTGACGCCCTCATCCAAATCTGGGAGGAGATCCCCCAAGACACTGTCCCTTATTTCATGAAAAGCATACCCCGACACTGTCAGTCATGCGTACAAACATACAGGCGCGACAAACTACTGAAAATAAGTGTAAATGAAAAAAGAAATTGAAAGCTGCATTGCTTTCGTTTAATTCTCTTTTTTGAATAATGTCTACTTAGAAGCAAGCAGATCGCTCACCTCTTTCTGGTGGGAGATTTAATCATATCTTCTTGCAGCGTGGACAATCTAGAAGGAAGAACGTGCTTCTGGGGTTCTTGATGGATCATGCTATTATACACAAATGGAAAAAAACACACAATTATGACTTGGTTTTGTTTTGTTTGATTTCAGTTTAAGCCAAGTGCTACATGGATATAAGAATGTTTATTAGTAAGAATTCTACTCAAACAAAGCCCACGGCTGAAATGAAAAGAAGAAAACAGACACTCACGTTTTTCTCATCCCAATGGGGGTTTTTCTAGGCAAGAAGAGACATACAGGGAGAGAAACAGAGATAGGGATAGAGAAACATTTTGAGGAAGATTGCCAAAAAGAAGAAAAAGGGAACTGCAAGACCCATCAAAAACTTAATACTAGCATTTTAAGTAAATGTAAAGTTTAGGAAAATGTTTTTGAAATTGAAGATATCTCTGGCAGTTAATAATGTGATGAAAAGTGCACATGCAGGCAATTTCCTTCTTTTTATAAGTAAACTCAAGTCAGTCAGGAGCAAGGACCTTGAGCTTAAAGCCACCAATCAACCTTTGGATTTTGGTTGTATTCATCAATTTCAGTGGAACTTTCAGTAACTTAGCTCTGTAGCATGGCTCCTTTCATTCATACATTTGGCTCCAAATAAAATGCGACTACTGACATCTTCTCTGTGATTTTCCAAAGTAGAATGAATAGATGCCAATGTTAGTACATGCAAAGCCGAAGCAACACTGATTTGAGGTTCAGTCCAGTATATATAGGGCATAGTCTCAAATACAGTTTACAGTTAGAGTGTCAAAACCAACAAACCCAGTTTTGGCAGTGGGTGCCAAGAAACCCTTTAAATGGAAGCTCATTAAACTATGCATGCTTACTGTTAAGATACTTTATGATAAAACCCACAGAAAAAACTGCAAACACCCAAAACCATCAGAAAACCAGAGCCATTTCATTGGGTGAAGGTAGGGGGTTAGCAAATCTCTGCACACGGCGCATGCACATCTTGCACTCTCTCGCTGAGTGCAGTCTGCGCTGAAAGTAGTTACGACAATATGCTTTTCGTTTGCTTGCATCTTGTTTTGAATTTTTTTTTAGGACAAATATGACTATTTTAAGTTGTATTTTTGTTGTTTTAGGACACAGGCTCAGGTATAATTAATGTTTCATAAATTTTGTCAAACCATTGAATGTCAAATAGTAAAATAAAATGAGCTGAAGAATTAGTTTTTGTCTGGACAGCGGTTTTGTTGAATTTTGTTTTAAAATACTGTATATGGCGTATCTGGCTACCAAAAACAAAGAGCAGAGGGACAGGCCTCTTCGGAGGAAATGTGTTGTTAGTAAAAACTTGACATCATTCCTGTTTTGAAGACGTTGCACATTTCCTTCTTTTCCGTGTGCTAAATGAATAATAAGAAGCAGCATTTAGCACAAACTCCTCTCGCTTGAAATCCAGTTCCTCAAGGCGCTAGTCACTTATGATATAACCTTGTCAACATGTCTATCGTTCTGTAGCCTTTTTTCAGTTTTACTTTTTGGGGCCAAAACCAAAAAAGCACATTTTCGTCATATTCCTCCAAAATATTTGCAAAATTCTGCATATGCCTAATTTACATAACCTAACCATGCAGTACGTTGTTCCCAGCACCACATTAGAGTAGAAAAGGTTGTAAACTTATAAAGCAGTGACCTAAGATAGTTTATAATGATATTAAGAAGGGGCAACACGGCGGCACAGTGGTTAGCGCCTGTGCGGCACAGTTCTGAGGTCATGAGATCGAACCTCCTGCGTGGAGTTTGCATGTTCTCCCTGTGCTTGCGTGGGTTTCCTCCAGGCACTCCAGTTTCCTCCCACATTCCAAAAACATGCATGTCAGGTTAATCGACCGGTCCAAATTGTCCTTAGGTGTGAATGAGCGAGCGAATCGTCTGTCCCTGTGTCCCCCTGCCCACTGCCCGGAGATAGCTGGGATGGGCTCCAGCACCCCCCCGCGACCCTGCAGATAATGGATGGATGGATGGATATTAAAAAGAGATTATATGTATAAAAAAAACATATTCATCTAATACAGCACAATGAACTTCCATGATGTATTAACAAATAGGGTTCGTAAACCTTTTTTCATGGGAAAATTACCACACTCATTAGGGACTTTTGAAGTCAATTGTTCAATTCTTCCAGTCCTCTTAAAAGAAAAAGTCATGTGTGAATCATGTATTTTGCAGATAAAATACATCTGCGATTTACATAAGCAATTTTTAATCTTGCATGTGCATTTATCAAGACACGTGTATTTAAGATCTTGAGTAAATAGCGCATATATTTGTGGATCCAAACAATACATGTGTAAAACTTTTGAGACAATTCTCTCCCGATATAGGTGTTGGGTAAAAACGACAGTAGTATGTTGCTTACATTTTTAGTTCCAGGAAATTCTTGCCATTACAATTTTCTGTTGGGAAATGCTACCTTATTTTTTTGCATGGCCTATAATAACTGTCCATTATTGATAAACACTGCACTATATGCGTCCCCCTCCCCAAAAATAAAAATAAAATAACATTTAATTGGTCTCAAGACATTTTTTTTCCATCGATTTGACTTGTATACCCCTGTAGTATTTTATTAAAGGATTCAAATCTTGTAGCAACGACATGTACTGCACCTAAAATTCAACATTAAAAAACAAGCATTTTTTTTAGGATTTCAAGCACCTGTACGAACCCAGAACAAAAATACATGTCAATACAGAGAAAAAAAAATACCAGAAAGGCCTTTATATTGGTTTTACCTCTGCCATGTGAGGTCTTCCTCCAGAAAGATGTTTCTGCCTGCCTTACGTCCCCCCACGGGAGTCCTCGGCTCGCTGGGTTCCAACGCAGACATTGAGCAGGACGAGTCAGACAAGACGTTCAAGTCTTCTGCGATGGAGCCTGACTCTGCAGAGTAGGCGTAGTTGAGCGCTATTTTACGGCAGTACGTACAGGCTCGTAAGTCCCCTAGGAAATGGTATGTTAGGAAAATGATGTAATGTTTGAGTATAAACATTTGTCCTCCTTCCTAGGCCATGCAGCTTACCTGTGTAACCCATGAACTTTCCTGGGATCTCCTGGTTGCAGCAGCGGCTGCAAAAAATCTGCCCGCAGAGTCGGCAGTGGTGCCGCCGACGGAATGTGGTAAACTTCTCGTTACAATCATAGCACTCTTTACATTGGCTGTCCGGCATCCAGTACTGCTTAAGATCGCTGTCCTGGAAGGTGACAACGATGAGAAAACACATTGTCAAGGTTGGGTTTAATGCGCAGAAATTCAGGACATGCAAACTATTTGATATTTCACCCATTTCGCCGATGACTTTAAACAGGTAAGCCTAAAAACTGTACTGCGTGAATTCATTCGAAACTGTGAAACCAGGTGAAATAAATGACTGGGCAATGTATGTAGCTGATTTTTGCTGACCCCCAGTTAAATCCTCTCTGGAGGAAAACAAAGCCTGAGCAAGAAACACTTAACTATACACAGGGTTGGGTAGGGTTACTTTAACTTGATTACTCCAATACCAAATATGCTAATAAAAGACAAAAGAAACTAAATATGAATAAAATTATAACTCACAACACGTGGTAAGCTTTCTCTCCTGGCTTTGATCTCTTTGATCCCCGGCAAAACTAACATCAAATGCGACAGAAACAAAATGAAAATAAATCCAAACAGCTTGCCAACATCATTTTTGCCGTTCCATGTATTCCGTTACTCCCCAAGCCTGCACAAAATTTTGTAATTTTATTCATGTTTAGTTTCTTTTGTCTTTTATTAGCATATTTGGTATTGGAGTAATCCAAAAGTAATTGGAAGTAATCAAGTTAAAGTAACCCTACCCAACTGTCTATACATTAAGGGTGCTTTTTTCAGCTGCAGGATTGCTTTCAGAGAACTTGCTGCGATGTGTCTGACAACCATGACCTACAGGCTCACACTGACACTGTACTTTCTTCTATAAAAACTGTAAGGTCTTTACAAAAAAAAATGAAGCTTGACTAGCAAAATTTGTACTCCCCTCAAATACCAAATGACCTAAAAAGGCATTAAGGTTGCCAAGGGAGCCTATACAAGGAGGATTGAGGACCACTTTGCAGGAAAATACTGGAGGATGTGGCAGGGACTACAAATAACAAACTTCAGGGGAAACAAACTGGTGACTATTGAGGCTGAGTTTTTAATTCACATCTTTTCAAGCTTTGATGGCTGGCTAATCAAAAGTCGCACCACCAAGCAGCAGCTACACACTAATACTTCAAGAGAATGAAGAAAGACATGTACTGTTAAATTTTAACCCCAAGAAAGCAGCTGGTTTGTATAGTCAAGTCATTTGTATTTGTATAGCCCTTAATTACAAAGAGTCTCAAAGGGCTGCACAGGTTATTGCACAGACTATTATTTCAGACTATTATTACACCATCCCCTGATCTGAAACCAACAAGAGTGCAAGGAAAAACTCAAAAACCAAGGAGGGTTGAGGACCACTTGGCAGGAAAATATTGGAGGATGTGACAGGGACTACAAATAAACTTCAGGGGAAACAAACTGGTGACTGTTGAGTTTTTAATTCACATATTTTCAAGCTTTGATGGCAGGCTAATCAGAAGTTGCACCACCAAGCAGCAGCTACACACTGTATAGAGTACAGGGAGGGTACTTGGGGATCAACCAGGAATTACTGCTGGTTTTGCAATTGGAAAAATTAAGTACTACCACCATCTCAATGTTAAGACAGGGAAACTCCATCCACGGACATTTAACAGAACAGTTCAAATGAACTGTATTTGCAACATAAGATATCTTTAATCTAAACACAATCAAAATGATACCCGACTGAAGCACTTCATAAATGAAACATGACACCTAACAATCCCCCAAATGAAGAACTGCAGTTGGGATTACATCACAAAGGTTTCCTCGACAAAGAGGAACCAGACATTTTCACAACTTTTCCCACTTGCTACAACAATACAGCAGAATCAAGTGTTATCAACAAAGGTTACTTGCTCTCTAAACACACACAAAGAAAAAAAAACGTAACCTGCTTTATTACCAATACATTTTTCAAAACCAAGGCATCACTCCAAGCAATTACCAATTATCAGGCTAGGTAATAATTATTTAATAAAAGCACCTTTATGGAATACTACACGTTAATCAGAATTTTCTAAATAAAACATCTGTTTACACCTGATTTGCATCAAACGTACCTGTTCATTTCTGGAAAATATTTTGAGTGATTTAAAACGTTGAAATAAACTAACCATCCCGCTTCCTGAAAAGCAGGTAAAAACCTTAACCCCAATCTGATCACTTATTGATACACCCAGATAACCTAGTTTACCAAAACAGTTCTGTTCAAAGAAAAATCCTTCATGAAACCAATATAGATTTAATACCCTTATTTTTAATGCCTCGTCAGATAGCTACATCATAAAGAGGTGAATACATCTTGGTCAGAATTGACAGAGACTAAAATGAAAGGCAGAAATAATGGTTGAGTTAGTATGCACTCAATATCAAAATATCCCCAGACTTATATAAAACTCAATATGATTTAAACACACAAGCCAGAATTGATAACAATTGTATGACATGTGAAAATAAGACACACATTAAATTATTAAAAACCTAAGAAAAATAACTTAACTTGTACTTTCTTTAACTGTATGACTGCACCGTCTTTAGAATACCTTGTTAGTATATGACAAAAACAAATACAGTCGAACCTCAATTCTCGACCATAATCCGTTCCAGAACCCTGTTCGAAAACCGATTTGTTCGATCACCGAAATCGTTTTTCCCATTAAAAGTAATGTAAAATGAAATGAAATAAAATCGTTTTAATCCGTTCCAACACCCCGAATGTTTACCATGAACGTAAACATGAAGCTGACCCAGGCTAATCGTACGTTCGCGTTAACATGAACGTAAAAAAAAAAAAATTAGGTCGTTTACACGTCATTTAGCACCCGGGTCTCCACAAAAAGTGGTGAGCGGTTAGAGGATAAAGAAAAGAATTATGAATAGGATTTCTTACCTTTGTGGTGGTCTGCAGAAGCCATGCTCTATTCCCTCGAAAGAAGGGAAACTCGCACACCTTCTTCATTTTGCCATTATTTCTTTCTTAAATGCATTAGTTGTATGCACTACTCTTGTTTTTTCACCTGTAGCAACTTTGCTGCTTGCATCTTCTTCGGAGGCATTAGGGGCTAAAACACTCCGTTCACCGATATTAAAAGTGAAAAGAAGTGCGCGCGCACGTCATAACAGTTCTTCACGAGGGGTGGGGACAATCTACACGATCTACACCCGTACGCCGCTCAGCATTGCACCCTAGCGTACCGGCGTTCGAACTCCGATTTTTTGAACGAAAAGCGAAGCAAGAATTTCTCGAAATTTTTTGGTCAAGAACCGATTTGTTCGAACTGAGAGGCGTTCGAAAACCAAGGTTCCACTGTACAAGCGAAGGTGGGGTTTTGTAATTAAAGTAAAACGAAACGGAACGGGTGGAGATGGCACCACTCGTTTCGTGAATTTGATGTGGTGGGTCACTCATTTGTATATCCTCTATACACCATTATCTCTCCCAGATCTAAATCTAATTCTTTGTGTGGTTGGTACGAGACTTCGGACTTCCTCATAGAGCGCCAACATTTTGCATCCACACTTAAAAGGTTATTAGAGTCTTGGGACACCTTGATGCCATGAATATAACCCTTGTATATAATAATTGAGAGCCCTTTCTACTGTATTTTGAGACAAGTTTGCATAATAAGGAAGAAATGATACGGCTATGCTATCAGGAATAGCGACTTAAGGGTCACTCGCTGTTGTTTCGGCCGCTCCACGTGTGATGCAAGCAGGGCTTTTAACTAAAACAAGTTTGATCACATTACCCCGATTTTAGCTAACCTGGAGTATTGAAGTACTAATAATATACTAAATAATTATAGCTATGTACAGTATTATACAGTAGTGCAAAGAGTGTAAGAGGAGCAGCTAACCAGATGTGCAAAAATGGGCAGTCAGGTAAACAAGTCACTATACAGTACAATTGTGTGGCTGCACTCTTAGAACACTTTATTCTTTATGGCTAATTTAAATAAAGAACCATAGCTCACTCTTTTTTTCCCTTTAAATTAATTATTGTTTATGTTGGTACAATGTTGTTACCTTGATGTTCTTAATTCTAAAAAAATTGC
This sequence comes from Urocampus carinirostris, assembly GCF_059441175.1. Lineage (NCBI taxonomy): Eukaryota > Metazoa > Chordata > Actinopteri > Syngnathiformes > Syngnathidae > Urocampus > Urocampus carinirostris. Next base: position 7,717,320 of record NC_142362.1, read on the forward strand.
CCCTTTTCAGCCTTTAACATGAATGTTGTGCATGTTTCATGTGTTCAATAACAACAAACAAAAATTGGATGTCAATCGCCTGAAAAATATGTATATGTGACACACAATTTAAGTACAGCTCCAACTACGACCACGGCCAGCAGATTTTTTTTTTCCTAGCGGATGCTTATTTTTTTTACCAGCCGATAACCTTTTAAGAAAAGGCTTTCTTTTATTATTAATTTTCAGGCACCGCGATGAGTATCAGCCTGGCAATGTACACAATAATTTTGTCAGTCAGCGTTCTACCAATACACTCAGTACAGTAAGTACATAACGTCTCTGCACCACATGGCGCCATTATAATGGAACCGATTCCAGTTCTAAGTCAGGCGTTACCTGTACACTGTATGTATTAAACAGACTTCGGAAAATACCTGACTCTTTCCATCCATGATTTCCTTGAGCCGTTTCAGTGCTGTGCGAAGCTGGACAGCACTGCGAGGGTCATGATTGCTCAGCGGTGTATCAGACTTCCTGCTGCTTTCTGAAAGGAGGTTGCCATGCACACACAAAAACACAAGAATGAAATAATTCCAACAATTCTTATCTGAAGTTTAAGAAAAAACTCATAGCAGATAATCTAAATAAAACAAGAGGGGTGTGTCAAAAATGCAATGCTTGTTAAACATGTGATGAGTAAAAAAATAAAAATACAGCACGTTTAAGCCAAGAAAAAAAAAAATCAAACATTAGTTTATCCTATATTCAGGGTTCCTTTCAGCTTTGTCAGCATCCTAAAACGGCAAAACACAACATATATTTACGTGAATCAAATATTACAATACAGTATTACCTCAATTAGTGGCCTCTGTTTTGATGTAGGTATATGAAATATTAAAAATTGAGAGTTAAATAACATAATACAGAGAACATCTGTTTGCAAACTGGTCATTAACACTATAAGCCACATGCAAAGGTGGTAGGGGTGGGCAATATGGCAGAAATATTACAATTCGATTTTTTTTTTGGAATAAAATCACCTTCTTCATTTTATTGATTCTATTAATAAAACATTTTTTAGACTTATTTAGCATTTAAAAAAAACATTTCCTTTACGTTTAACTAAGAAAAATATGTTTTAAGACCTTCTAAACATGTTTTAATTCAAAGAGAATAACATGCAAATTTATATTGAATGTACATGGAGTGTAACAATAAGAGCTATAATGAAAGCCCCTGCAACCCTACTGAGACTAAGTGGTGCAGAAAATGGAGGGATGGATAAATGAAAGCACAATATTCTGTCTCGCTGCTGGTATTGGCACCTGGATTCACACAGCCTGGAATGCGCTTTTGCATGCGTTGTACTTTTAGATAAGAACAAATAATCAGGTTAGTTTTTTTAAAGATAATTCCCCATTTTAGAAGTGATTTAAACTCTGATTAAAAATAATGGAAATAGATGACGTGCAAACACCTCTCCCTTGGGAGCCACCCAATGATTCACGATTGAATGATTGAATATAATAATACAAATCATAACAGTAATATTTATAGCCGCCCATCTTATTCATCATGTCGAGTCACATTTATTCGTGTAGTTGTCTCAGCACAGAAAGCATTTTTTGAATACTTTATTTTCACTATACTATCTTTTTGCTCCAAAGTAACACGCCAAATAACAAGCTTTCTTCACACGCAAATTTAGCATCTGCACACTATGCCAACATAAGGACTTTTAGATTTTGTTAGACCACAGGGCTGTGTGCTCACAAGGTTCATAACGAGCTGTTCTGTCAACGCTAGATTTAATTTTAAGATGAATAAAACAAAAAGCACATTGGGACCCCGAAAGTAAAAAAAGGGATGAAGAAAAATATTGAAGGTAAAAGAAAGCAGAAAGTGACTTAAAAATAAATAGACAATCTAACGACTTTCCAGTTTTTGTAAATCACATTCTCGTTAAAGTTCTGAACTATCTAATATAGTCCTATAGTTAACCACTAAAAAGTGGTTAACGTTTGGACATCCCTTTATATAACATGGCGATGTTTAAAAAATAAAATCACGATTCTTTTTAAAGACTTTTCTTTGCTAATTTCTAAAAAAAAAAAAAAAAAAAATCCTATCATGTTGAACTCTTGTTCCATGGCCAGACTGAGGAGATAATTTCTTCCTCATGCCATGAGGCCCTTTAACTCAACCCGGGGGAGTAAAAGCCCACATAAAACCCCACCCCCACATTTACATATTACTTTATTTTTATTACAGTGTGTATTTTCCGTAGCACTATTTAAATACTCTATAGAAAAACGTTATATTGTGTATTGGGTATATTTTTTTGTATTCTATATCTTTATTTTATTATTTTATTTTTCAACACAAGGATACTGCTGGAAGTGTGAATTTCCCTACGGGGATGAATAAAGTGTATATCTATCTATCTATCTATCTATCTATCCAAAAGGGGGAAAAACAAACCAGGCCCTCCAAACAGGTTTTAATTTCAATAGTGCAAACATGTAAATTTGTATCAAACGTGCACAATAACCCTCAAATTGAATGAAAGCACACTATTTTTTGCTCACTGCCTTCACTATATCAAGAGGGCTTTCTTTATAAGCTTAAACCCTCCCTGCAAATATCACATCACAATGGATGATAATAATATGTTTATAATAATTATGCTGATAAAAATACATTATGTTTATAGACACCCGTGTTGTATGCATTCAATTGAGCATTTTCACATTAGGTTTTCAATACATGGTTCCAAATTGTCAATTAATAACTTCAAAAGTCATTTTTTCACAAAACACTAAAAGTTATAGTTGCCTGATTCCCCTGACGCTATCAAAGAGCCATGTAGTGATGCACAGGCTAGGTCCATGAGTGGACTTCTGGATCTCCTAACCAGCTGTTGCCTCTCAGAAGTGTGTGAATAGAAAATTAAAAACTATTGAGATTTGCCACTCAGTCGCTCTTCAGAAACTAATCCTTTTGTGTCCTCTCTTTTTACTTATGGGTACGTGTGAAGCACATTGTAAAGCGCTTTGGGAGGTCTTCATTGACTTGAAAAGCGCTATATAAATGCAGACCATTTACCATTTAATTGTTGCAGAAAAGACTGAATTAATGTGAAAGGGTAATTTTGTGCATGCACAAGAGGCAAGATCTTAAGCCCAAGCTTGGTCTAATACTAACCTGAAATTCACTTTCTGTGTCCTCACAAATATGAAATTATCCTTGGGCACTGTACCTGAAATCAACTTAATTGGTCGGTCTGGATTTTTTAGGCCCGATCCTACTTCTAGTGTGCAATGAGTGTGCCCTACATAGCCTATATGAAAGCTATATTTGGTTCAAAGAATAAAATGACCTAAATGAAATAAAATGAACAAATAACTGGTAGAAACTCAACAGAACAAAAATAAGTAAATAGATAATCAAAAAAAATGTATTTTATAAAATCACAATCTCGTTAAATTGTCCGATCGGCCAGATAACGTCATATTGCCCACCCCTCTTCATTATTGGATTAAATATGTGGAAAAATGAAGGCTAAGGGATGTTGAAAAACTTTTGATTGAAGGAGTAGTATATCATCAGAAACATTGATATAAAGGTCTACACTCAGTCATTACATGAGGAAATACAGTACTTTGTTCTTTTTTGTGCCCTGAAAGTTTATAAATATGCATTTTTTGTAATACTTAAGCAACCCTGAACATGAGTGCTAGGTTAGTGAACAAACCAAACTCCAGTCAACCATTGCATATATCATATACACTTGCATGCACAAAGAGAACCTCCCTAGGTGTGTGCATAAAAGCCCTCACCTGGCCAATCCACTAGAAATAGAAAAAACACGAGAGCCAATGTTACTGCTTTTCATATAACACAATTCAACTCTTTTTGTTTTAACACAAATCAATCAAAAGTAGTCCGTCTCATGGTTTAATCGCTTTTGGAGAAAAACTAAATCCCTCATCTGCATTATCAGTCAGTCCTTGATTTGCCATGGCAGATATAATCATCTGTTGAGGATGCTACGAGTAGTCCATAATTGCACATACACAACCTATGCACACTAATTATAAAGCTATTTCACAGCACAGTACCGTATTTTCTGAACTATAAGGCGAACCCCCCCCCCCCCCCAATTGTTTTTTTTTGTCTTATATTTCCCATACATAAGGCGCACCAGACTATAAGGCGCTACAGTGGGAACGTCAACAAAACAGTCAGATAGTTCCGTCAAACTTATTAACCCCTTAACATTCCAACAGCTCGCAAAGAAGCAAATACGTGTCTCAGACACGTACGGACACAGTGTGCGATGTCACCAATCACTCAAATACGTCATTCCACATATCAATAGGAACGTTAAACTCTTGGGATTCAAAAAGAGTTTAGTTTCTAATTTCTTTTTCGCCGGCAACTGTGTGGACGGCAAAGTAAGAATTTCATTGTGCAGGGAAGCGTGGTTCTTTACTGTGCATATGACAATAAACACTTTGAATTGAATTGAATTAAATTTAAAAATATACTCATCACAGAAACATCAAGATCAGTCTGAAACAAGATACTGAGAAAATATAAAGCTGGGGTAGCTTACCTAAGTCATCTTGCAGCCATCACGTTCAATAATAATACGCAACCATGGTCCTCTTACATCCGTGAGTGTAGTAAATCTAAACGTGTAAAATATTGACACACTCCAAAACACGCAATAATGGCGACAAATAAAAGAAAGAATCCGCCGATGCAATGGACATTGCTTGTTGCTAGCTGTCTGTTTAGCCCCATAATTCCTGTTTACAAATACAGACTACAGTAGTAAAAAATATTTTATCCAGGCTGTAGAGCAACCAAACTTGTGATTCACATCATTTTCAACCAATTGCAGGCTTTGTTTTACCCCGCTTTAGCCTATGCAAGCCTGTAAATGCTAAAAAGGTCCAGCCTCCTTTACTTCATAATAACTTTAGCCAATAGCGCCTGATTCAAATGATGATTGACACAATGGTTAGGAAATGAAACACCAATATATATATATATACCAGCATACACCGCGGACTACTTCGCCTACGGGGGAAAATGTAGTCGGCGGCTGCTTGCCTTAGTTGTGAGACCTTGCGACTCAATATTGATTTATATATAAGGCGCACCGTATTATAAGGCGCATGGTCAGCTTTTGAAAAAAAATAAAGGCTTTTAGGTGCGCCTTATAGTGCGGAAAATACGGTACATATTAGAAAAATGAAAAACAAACAATGACATGAAAACTTCTGAACGTTTCCTATAGTCACAAGTGTAATTTTGAACTATCAAGTGTCGTGTGTATTACCAGAGGTGGTTGAGGTGCGTCTGGAGTGTGGTTTCCGCTGCTTCCTTAAGCCATAGCCAGAGTGGGAAGGGCTGGATGACCAGCTCCGACTCTCCAGCTGAGGGGAAGGTGGCAGTTCATCAGTCTTGTCCGAGACTGCAGCGGCTGGTCGGCCTTCCTCTATGAAAACAAATCCACGACATCATGTCTAAAATACCGGCACAGGGATCATAAACCTTTCTCCTGGCCAAATTCAAGCACTTTTAAAGCCAATTTTCTCCATACAGTTAAAAGAAAAAAATCCAGCACCGATCAAAAGAACAGTTTTTTTGTTGTTGACTTTGATCACTAAAATAAAGTTGTAATCTTGCTACTAGCACATACTTTGTGCTTATTTGAGATCCACAATTTCTTTTCTGTCAATGGGATGCTATAAACTGAAATTAATTCTGCTGTTCTGCCTCAAAATTCGCGAGCTGCTTGACTAGATCCCGCTATTTTACGAACATTATAGGTCTATAGGTGTTGGGTAAAACTGGAGTTCAATACAGCTGACAAAGAAGAAATAAAGTACAGTGATATCTGTACTTAATACTATCTCTCCATACAAAAGTTTCAGGTTACAAAGTACCTGAACGTAAAAATATTGCCTCTAGTTACAAAGGCGTTTCATGATACGATGTCAAAATACAGTACAGTACGCGCTGCTATTCACTGCTCCCAGAGTTTCCCCGGACGTAAACAAACTGGCTATTGCTTTAAACCTGCCTGGCAACTCGGTGTGCATGCCTGCTCCCAGCATGCTCTTTGTGTCACCGTCACATTTCAGAGTTCAAAGACGAGGAGGGAGAGGGGTTCAGGCAAGAGAGCGGGAAATAGGACGCGGACATTATTTTATCAGCCCAAATTAAAAATATTTTAGCAAAATTAAATAAAGTCTCTAAATTTGTTAAAAGGAATCACACAGAAAAAGTGCTGACAAGTCGGGCAATAGCTACTATGTCTGCCTTGAACATTTCTGACGGATTGTAAAAATCCTCCAAAAGCAGACATCATTGAATCAGTTTTTCGAGAAACGGGAGGCAAAACGTTATCTAAATTCTTTTCCCATTTCTTTTATTCTTGTTTTTTTTACACTATGTGCCTCTCTTTTTGTTTATTGTGCGGTAAACTAATTTTAACGTGTATTTGCTTCATGCTCTGATGCTCTTTTTTGATTTATTAAAAAAAATATTATACCCTACATTGGCGGGGCTTGGAACAGGTTCGCGTATTTACATTCAAAGCACGTTTCTATTTCTGAAGTTTTCAAGTTACGAAGCTACTCCCCGAACAAATTAAATTCGTAGGTAGAGGTACCACTGTGCTGTATGTATAAATAGCAGGAAAATCAGCAAAATGTATTAAATAAAATGAAATCATGAAAAGAACAAAATGGATCACATCTCATGTAAACAATGAATTTAGAGGGTAAATCATCATGAGCACACTCTGTTCTGACATAATTTCTTAGTGACATCGTTAATGTCCGCCCACTAAAATTGCAGCGTCTGACCAAGCGCTGTCAAACTTGTTTTAAAGTACTTAAAAGTCATTTCATCAAGTGTTTGTTTTAATAAAAGTGTTAATATTATAATAACTACTGTAAAATATGACTAAGAAGCTTTAACTTTGAAAATCAGGTGAGTGCATCTCAAGGCTGCTTCAGGGTGAATCTGATCAGACGAAGAGCATAAGAGCCAATGTGGGTAGATGGGGGTAACTTGTTTTATAGTGCTTTTTCTTTTCATCCAGCTCTAGTTTCGATAAAAATATTCAAAGTATTTTAAAAAAGCCTATTACTTGAAGAATGAACGTTATCTTGATGAAGTATAGTATTTAAACACTAAAACTGTCACGACCGGTACACAGGATAGACCCAATCGCGTAACGTTTTCTCACAGTTTTATTGAAGGAAAGAGGAAGGGCAGGGCCAGCGATCTGATGCTCGCTGGCCGCAATAAGCAATTCACTCTCGCAATCGGATTGTGATCCGAATACGGAAGTGGATCTTCCGATGGCGGTGTCAGGAATGGAAAAACAGGTCGATCGCCGGGACAGGAAAGCAAAAACGTGGTCGGGGTCAGAAACGGGTCGTAAGCCGGGACGGGAGAGCAGACGTGGTCATGATCAGAAACTGGTTGTAAGTCGGGACGGGAGAACAGACGTGGTCGGGATCAAAACGGGTCGTAGCCGGAGACAAACGGGAGCAAAAACGGGACAGGCGGGAGTCAGGGTCGAAAAATGCTTGCCTTGTAAAAACAGAGGTTCGCAGATGGACTGACAACAGGGGATTGGCAGGACTGAGTTTAAATAGGGACAGGGAGCCAATCAGAACCCGCAACGGTTGGCGCCAAATGACCAGGCACAGGTGCTACACATCGGTAATCATGACAAGAACAAAATGGATCACATCTCAAGTAAACAGGTGATCACATATCTTCATTCGGAATTGATTGATCGGAATGAACAAAAAGTAAAAATGGCCACTGAGACAAAGGTGCTGTATTACCTGTTTATAACAACTGAAACCAAAATGTATGGCACTATTTTTGAGATTCACTTCCAAGATCCTACAATTACAGATTGTCAGAATAATTGAATGGGTGCAAGTGCTGCCAGGATGAGCACAAAGGGGAATAAGTTAAATAAAGAAAGAGAAAACAACTCTCAGCAAAGGGGAAAAGACAAGTCATGATGTCACATTTTCATTATTCAATAAAACCTGCAAAAGAAGAAAAAAACTGCACTTGAACAAATTTTGAGCCTTGTTAAGCACCGATACCCAAAACAGAAATAATGATTTTGAGGTTTGTGTCGCATCTCCAGCCAGATTGTGGCCCTGAACCAGCAGTGTTCATTTTACCCTTTTGAAAAGCGATGGGTCCCGGGGACTCGCGTGCTCAAAGATCTATGGGTCCCAACAGAGATCTATGGGTCCTCAAAATTTAGTGTGCTCCATGCCCCTTACAAACTGTCGTATTTTCCCTTACAAAATACAAAAAAAAACTTTTTTTTTTTCAAACATGTTTATTTATGTAGTTTAACATGTTATATTGTACATGTGTTTCCTTATATCGTATATATTGTTAATGAACATTTTGTTGTGAGACACTGAGTTGCTCGACATGAATGAGGTTTATTATAAAAAAAAGTTCAAAAATGAAGTAGCCTGGATGTTCACTGTAGAAGGAAAAAAATACATGCAAATATAATTAAGTAGAATAATACATTTTCTTATTCAAATTATTAATTCATTTTCTGCATTGAATTATTGTTGGTAATATACTATTTAAAAGGGATCACAACAAACCTGTCTTTTTTCATTTTCTCCTTTTATACTTCCTTTTTTTCTTAACTTCTTTATACAACATAATCATTCGTAATATAATGCATCAAAGCAAGTGAGCCGTTGGAGAGCCGGCTCTCTTGAATGAGTTGAGCCAAACAAGCCGGTTCACTAAAAAGAAACGGACTTTCACTACACAACTCAAACTGGAGATCGGCGTGCAGACGAAAACTCGAACCGCGAGACCAAAACAACAATGGCGGATCTGCCTCACGAAAAGTTTGGAGTGCGGTAAATCTTTGTTAAAAAATGATAATGACAATTTGGTGTCAAAAAAGTTGCGTCCCGGGGACGCACATTGATTTGACACGATGCGTCCCCAGCAAAAATAATGCATCTAGGACGCAGGGACGCCGGCAAACGAAAACACTGAACCAGACCAATTTATCCTCTCGTGACTTCACAGGACTCTGAGAGCTTCTGCACAGGGTTGCTAATGACAGAGACACATAAATCTCATTTGGGATCACAGTAATGTGCAACAGAGAATGTTTATTTTATAAATAAGTACCATTACTCATTACCTGTGAGTTTTAGGTGTTCTTTAATGCATTTTTTTTAATAACATCCATCCATCTATCCACCCATCGATTATCTGCATTTTTGTATTATTTTTGTTGCAGAAACACAAAAGGAGATTAAGGACCAACCAAGATTTTTTTAATTACGAGTACATTACTATTATTTGCATCTTCGTTACATTTTTAGCATTTTTGTTTGGCGGGCCGTAGTTTGCGCACCCAGGGTCTGGGTGCTCAGCATCCCCAAAGCCTTTAACCTTAAATCACGACTACATTTTGCAATTATCATTCATTTGTATGTGGGGTCTGTACCACTTAGGGTCGCGGGGGTGCTGGAGCCCATCCCAGTTATTTTTGGGCAGTGGGCAGGGGACACCCTGAACAGGTTGCCAGCCAGTCGCAGGGCACACAGGGACAGACAACTCACTCGCTCATTCACACCTAGGGACAATTTGGACCGGCCAATTCACCTGAAATGCATGTTTTTGGAATGTGGGAGGAAACCGGAGTGCCCGGAGGCTACCCACGCAAGCCTGGGGAGAACATGCAAACTCCACACAGGAGGTTCGATCTCATGACCTCAGAACTGTGCCGCACACGTGCTAACCAATGCGCTGCCGTGCTGCCCTATATATATATATACATATATATATATATATATATATATATATATATATATATACAGTGTTCTCATTTGCCCGTGTCCCTGCGTCTTAGACGCATCATTTTTGCTGGGGACGCATCGTGTGAAATCAACGTGCATCCCCGGGACGCCACTTTTTTGACACGAAATTGTCATTATTACCCGATTACATTTTTTTAAACAAAGATTCACCGCACTCCAAACTTTTCGTCAGGCAGATCCGGCAGATGTTGTTTTGGTCTTGCGGTTCGAGTTTTCGTCGGCACGCCGATCTCGAGTTGTGTAGTGAAAAGTTCGTCTCTTTTTAGAGAACCAGCTTTTTCGGCTCAACTCATTCAAGAGAGCCGGCTCTCAAATGGCTCACTTGCTTTGATGCATTATATTACGAATTATGATGTTGTATAAAGAAGTTAAGAAAAAAAGGAAGTATAAAAGGAGAAAAGGAAAAATAGACAGGTTTGTGGTTATCCCTTTAATCGGTATATTACCAACAATAATTTGATGCAGAAAATGAATTCATAATTTGATGATTAAAACTGAATGAATATATAGATTTTTATTATATATTTGTCACAGATTTACAATTTCAACCTCGATTACACTACATTTTAGGGAGCCATAGATCTCTGTTGGGACCCATAGAATTTTGAGCATGCGAGTCACCTTACTCGTGGAAAAAATAGGTAAACATCTGATACGTTTTCAAATAAACTTGCAAAGCTAAATAAAATTATTTTTCTTCACCATTTTTACATAATAATTTAGCTCAACTAAAAATTTGCTGCAGGGGGTTTATACGCACATGTATGCATTTAAGTGTACAGTCTTTATACACGCCTTGGGGCAAGCAAACATGAGCTAGGAAGGAAAACAGTTCCTTAACTTGTGGGGTGAGAGACATGCCTGTGATGTGAAGTATTCTTTTTGAATTGATGTAGTTCTTAAAACTGGTCTATCAACTGACTGTAAAAAGCTTATGGCATTTCCATATTAACACTCATCATTTGACTTGAAATCAAATGCAGCCACTGACCTTTGTCTTTGAAGCGAAACAGGTTGACAAAGGAGCTGTAAGCCGACCGAAGCGGAGGCTCATCTTGTTCCGGTGTCAGAGGCTTGAAATGGGTCAAATGCGAAGGGCTGGCGGGCGAAATTACTGGTGCCTCAACGCTCCAGTCTGATGAGGATGACGACACGTGCATGTCCCCAGTGGCCATCTTCTGCAGTCTTCTAGGAAATCAGGCGCATGACATCAAGATGACAGTCATTGTACTTCCACAAAAATAATGATGATAGCCACAAAACAGTTTAACATTAAAAATAAACGATGAAAGAGGAACATTTTGCTAAATTTAAATTTGTGTTGCAAAGTTTATTTTTTTAAGTTTAAAGTTTAGGTGGTTTTAATTTATTTTGAGAGGTTCCAAACACAGGATTACCATTGTTATCACGGTTAACGAGGGGCAGAACCCCCCGCAAAAAGTGAAAATCCGCAAAGGAGCCCCCAGGGTCAAACTTACCTCAAGATGACGTCCTTACCATCTAAGACAGGGGTGTCAAACAGGCGGCCCGTGGGCCGGATCAGGCCCGCTGAGGGATTGAATCCGGCCCGCGAGACAATGCCGAGGGAAGCACAAGAGAAAAACGAGGTGCATGTTAAAATATGTCCACTTGATGTTGCCAAAGCCAGCTGCCTATCACAAACACTGTACTTGTATTTACCGCTCTCTCTCTCTCTCTCTCTCTCTCCCCGTTTTCTCTCACTTTCCATGGCTCTCTTTCACTCTCTCTGTCTCTCTTTTTCTCTTTCTTTGTTCCTTTTTGTCTTTCTCTGAGTATTTTCACCTTATTTTGCTCTCTCTTCCTTTTTCCTTTTCTCTCCCTCTTCTCTCTCTCCCTCTCTTGCTTTCCCCTTCTCTCTTTCTCTCCTCTTTTCTCTCCTTCTCGGTTTCTCTTTCTCTGTGGATTTCTTTCTTTCTCTTTACCTCCGCCTCTCTCACTAGTTCTCTTTTTATCTCTTTTGTTTGTCACATTCTCTCTTTCTTTCTCTCTCTCTCTCTCTTTCTCCCTTTTTCTCTTTGTTTGTCCCACACTCTCTCTTTTTCATTCTCTCAAATCTACTAGTCCGGCCCAAGAGAGAATGTTTGCTCTTTCGTGTGGCCCCCGGGTTAAAATGAGTTTGACACCCCTGATCTAAGACTATGCGACTGACAAAACAAATATTACAGATCCACAGATAAAAACACAAGAACACAGAAATGCAGTTGAATGTAAAGTACAACGAAATTGGAGGTCTTCGCCTTACAGTGTAAGAAAGTGATTTAGAGAGCATCTGGCTAGCTGCACGCTAGCATCGGTTATCGTTGAATTGAGCCAGGCCTCCGTGACCAATCAAATCCAACCGTCCCCAGGGAAGTGGTTTCCTACAAGTTGTAGCTCCAGGTCATCAGTTTTATGGGTAATGGATCTGGCATTGGTGATAAACAGGCTTAACTCTGCTTGTAGTTGTAAGGGTTATTGGTAGCCACAGCAGTCGCTACTTATAACATTGGTAAAATGGCGGCGCCCTCTGTTGGCTGCGGCTGCATCGGCTCGCTACAACGGGTCAGGTGTATCGACATTTCGTTCTTACAAAGAATGACAATACAAAGGAAATTATTATTATTATTATTATTATTTTGTTTCCTCTTCCAACAACGCCTCCGTGTTTTCCCAGACTCAATAAAAATCCACAGACAGCCCAGTGGTTTCGCTAATTCATCGGTGATGTTGTATCGACGTTGTTATGTTCTCAAGCTCCTGTTGGGTGTAGTAGCGTACGCCAATGTCAGCGTGGATAAAGTCCAAAGACAAACATAGTAGGTACACTAAAAAGCACTAAATGGGAGAGCCAAGAGCTGCTGCTTGGATCCATTTTAAGAAGTACTTAGGAATAAACTGGAAAGTCACAAAAAACAGCGCCTTGCTCATTCCTCTTTCATTGAAAGAAAATTAGTGTAAACCCATGATAACTAAGATTGCTACAATGAATCAGTTAAATCTATCAAAATGGATTATTAAACGCGTTGGCAACAAATTTCATCAGCGATTCATTGTGAAGAGTGTTTTATGGGCCACTCGCCACGTTAAATCAAAGTATGTCAGATTGCATTGAATTTCTTTGTGACGTCAAGGGTTGTAATACTACTTTGGTCTGGCGTAAGGCACCTCGATACCAATTATATATATATATATATATATTTTTTTTTTTTATTTTTTATTTTATTTTTTTTTCTTTAAAAGGATCTTCCATTTTTTGATGCTTTTCTAACTGATCATTTAATCATTCCAAACAAAATTGGCATGAAACTGTAAAGGTAATATGCGCCGCAAAAAAACAAAATAAATTCATTATTAACATGAAAAACAATAATGATAACATGTTTAACACAATAGAGTGGGCCTATTCTTAAGCATATTATATATCATTATCACATTGGGAATGTTAATCAGATTCAAAGATTAACCCCCAAACCCCTTTAGACTGACTACAACCAAGGTCTCACAAAATTATTTGGGGAAAAACTATAATTGTTTTATATATATATTTTTTGTGCACTGTTTTTCTCTGTCCAAAACTTCAATATTTGAATAAAGAGGAGGGAATAAAAAATGTGTTTTTTAAAAAATCCTATTATTCTAAAAAAAATAATTGACAGATTGATCGATTATTAAAATAATCATTAATTGCAGTAATGATTACTAGGGATCCCAAGAGCCAAGAAGAGATCCAGACAATCGAGAGTGTTCTCCATTCAGGCCCCGGTGCTGTAAAATGCTCTGCCTTCTGATATTCGATCTGCAACCTCAGTGGAAGTGTTTTAAGCCTTGATTTATACACATTTCTATTGTATAGCTTATGTTGGCAATATCTGTGTATTGTTTGTTAAAGCTTCATTAATTGCAACCTGGTCATCATTTTTATTTTATTATTTTATATGATACTTTTATTATTTTACATTTTATTTTTTTATTTTGTTTGTTAATGCAACATCCATTGCAGCCTGGTCCTCCTGGAAAGGGGATTACCTCGTGTGCGTTCCCTTTTCAAGTTTTCTTCATTTTCCCCATGCTGAGGTTTTTGAGATTTTCCTTGCCTTCATGTTGGTTTTAGATCAGGGGATGGTGTCATAATAGACGTTAGTTTGCAATAATCAGTTGTCTGTGCAGCCTTTTGAGACTCGTTGTGATTAAGGGCTATACAAATAAACATGACTTGACATCACACTGAGTCTGGCGGACCGATCCATTATGGTCGACAGTCTACAAAGGGGTCTGCACGTGACGTCATACGCAAACTATCAATGGCTTCAGAAATCTCTCTCTCTCTCTCATCTCATTAGCTGCACCGCTTATCCTCAGTAGGGTCGCGGGGGTGCTGGAGCCCATCCCAGCTATCCTCGGACATTGGGCAGGGGACACCCTGAACTGGTTGCCAGCCAATGGCAGGGCACACAGGGACAGACAACTCGCTCATTCACACCTAGGGGCTGCACGTGACGTCATACGAAAACTATCAATAGCTTCAGAAATATTACAGGAAATGCATGTCTTTGGAATGTGGGAGGAAACCGGAGTGCCCGGAGGAAACCCACGCAAGCACGGGGAGAACATACAAACTCCGCACAGGAAGTCCGGTAGCTGGATTTGAACCCACACAGGAGGTTCCTGAGACCTTAGAACTGCGCCGCACACGCGCTAACCACTGTGCCGCCGTGCTGCCCTCATTGCAACTCCATCATTTTTATTTATTTTATCACTTCATATTATACTTTTATTATTCTATATTGTATTTTATTGTTTGTTAATGCAACATCCATTGGAGCCTGGTCCTCCTGGAAAGGGGATTACCTCATGTGCAGTCCCTTCTCAAGTTTTCTTCATTTTCCTCATGCAGAGGTATTGAGTTTTACCTTGCCATCATGTTAGTTTTAGATCAGGGGATGGTACCATAATAGACGTTAGTTTGCATTAATCGGTTATCTGTGCAGCCTTTTGAGACTCATTGTGATTAAGGGCTATACAAATAAACAAAGTCTAGGGGACCCATCCATTATGGTCGACAGTCTAGAAAGGGGTCTGCACGTGACGTCATACGAAAACTATCAATAGCTTCAGAAATATTACAGGAAAAACATCCAACCAACACTAACAAAAACATGACTACTGCAAAGAAAAAAGTATAACTACACAGGTGGCATATTATAATATCAAGGAAAGGAAAATCACTCTCACGTAGACACTTACAAATTCAAATGGACGATCGATTAGATAAACAATGGAAGCATAACATTCCTTACACAGTCAAACTTCCTTCCATCCATAAACAAATTAACAAGCTAGTGATCGACTTACCCTTTGAGTAAATGCCCGGAAATTGGACGTTATGCCATTTGCAATCAGCAAATATCCAGAAAATTACAGAAGTGCATCACGTTACCGCCCTGTCATCTGACCACAACAGAAGGTAGCGTGACTAGTGTGCAGGCAAGCTTGACACCGTGCCAAATATTAGTGTCATTACCATACAGCTCAAATACTTATTATTAGACATACTTCTGTTAACGTACGTTCGATTAATTGTATATTTAGACGTGTACGAGTCCAGGTAGTTGACATTACACCTCAACGATCACATTTGTAATAATTTACCGAGCTTTCTCTCCCACAGCCCAAAAGTCATGTTAGCTGTTCATGCTAGCGTTAGCTTCGTATTGCTTACTAGCAAGTTGCCCCTGACACTGACTTACCCATTTACTTAGGGGTTGGACATCTTTTGTTGAAGGCCAGAAGATTAATTCTTATAAAAAAAATCCATTTTGTTGAATATTTAGCGACCACGGACAGAAAAGCGGCGTTGAGACACACTTTACATCCTATTTTACATCTGACAGAGGGATTAGTAATGAGCCAGGCATTACGAGTCGAGCGATTGCAATGGAGGGGTCGATCGATTTTTTTGTAGTCCTGTAGTTCTGGAGTATTTTATTAGAGTATTACTGCACAATCGCCAGGGTTGGGTAGGGTTACTTTAACTGGATTACTTTCAATTACTTTTGGATGACTCCAATACCATATATGCTAATAAAAGACAAAAGAAACTAAATATGAATAAAATGACTCAATTTTGTGCAGGCTTGGGGAGTAACGGAATACATGGAACGGCAAAAATGATGTTGGCAAGCTGTTTGGATTTATTTTTATTTTGTTTCTGTCGCATTTTATGTTCGTTTTGCCGGAGATCAAAGAGATCAAAGCCAGGAGAGAAAGCTTACCACGTGTTGTGAGTCATCATTTTATTCATATTTAGTTTCATTTGTCTTTTATTAGCAGGGTTGGGTAGGGTTACCTTAACTGGATTACTTTCAATTACTTTTGGATTACTGCAATCCCAAATATGCTAATAAAAGACAAAAGAAACTAAATATGAATAAAATTACTAAATTTTGTGCAGGCTTGGAATACATGGAACGGCAAAAATGATGTTGGCAAGCTGTTTGGATTTATTTTCATTTTGTTTCTGTCGCATTTTATGCTAGTTTTGCCGGAGATCAAAGCCAGGAGAGAAAGCTTACCACGTGTTGTGAGTCATCATTTTATTCATGTTTAGTTTCTTTTGTCTTTTATTAGCATATTTGGTATTGGAGTAATCCAAAAGTAATTGAAAGTAATCCAGTTAAAGTAACCCTACCCAACCCTGTTTATTAGCATATTTGGTATTGGAGTAATCTAAAAGTAATTGAAAGTAATCAAGTTAAAGTAGCCCTACCCAACCCAACAATCGCCTAACACGCGGAAGGTCTATTTATTTGGGGGTTATTTCCAGGCGAAACAAAAAGTATGTTTTTCTTATACCATACCTGTAAACCTTCTCGGCTCCATGCCCGTACAAACTGTCGTATTTTCCCGTACAAAATACAAAATAATCGTACACCATATTTTTTTTTTTCCGGAATGATGCATGATGGGAAATCCCAGGCGACAGACGCATGCGCACATCGGCATCAAACCGCTCGCTTCGTTTGCAACGAAAAAAACGATACAGAGATAGAGGCTTCCGCGGCGAACTCGTTAGACTTGATTGATTTGCCGTTTCGTGATAGTCGGTGTTTACCGGATGGTACCCATAATTGACAAATTTGCATTTTTTCCGTACAGATTTTTTTGTATGTCATACTCGTCTTAAAATGCATAAAAAAACATACTTTGTACGGCAAAACTGTACAGGTTGACAGGTATGTTATAAAAGTGCAGGCGGCCAATGCAGCACAACAGGGTTACAGTCACTTGCCACGCGAAGGGTTAAAACTATAAAATAGATCTTGAAACACTGAAAAAGGACCGTTTTACCATATTTTTTTCATGTAAAACGGATAGCTTCGCACAAAGCCAGCCAGCCACTGAAGCTCAAATTCCCCCGCCAATGTCCCAGTCTGATGCTGAAATTCTAATAACGCGTTTGTTACCTTCTGTCTCGATTAGTGTAATGTAATACTCTCCGGTCTCCCAAAGTCCAAAATAAAGAGCCTACTGCTGGTACGAAATGCCGCAGCGATGCTTTTAACTAAGACGAGAAAGTTTAATCACATCACCACGATTTTGGCTGACCTGCAATGTCAGATGAAAGTCTTAAGATGAGATGTTTAAGGTTCTGTTGGTATTATAGGATTCTATACATTTTGACTACAAAGGATTTTATACGATTGACTACAAATTACATTCAATGCAAAAGATATTCACTGACTGGGCTGTAGTACAAGGTCGGGGCAGGCTGGTGGAAAATGTTGTTTACATTTCATTACAGGAACGGCAGGAACGGGATGTACTGCTGATAAGATAATCAGCACATCCAGACGCTGATGACGCAGAAAGGCTCGATATTGTTTTGAGTACCCCAGACATCGAGACGCTCGTCTATGAGATGGTGAAGCCCAGGGGGCTATCTTGGCACACCCATGGGAGGAGCCGGCACACCATTATGCGGGGAGAAGATGGCCAATAGGAAAAAAGCTAGAGGACTTCAGAAGAAGGCTTCCCTCAGACGCCAACGTCACTAACTCGGCCGTTTTAGATGGAGTACACTTAGTTCTTTTGTTAGGGAAAATAAATCTACCCCCGTGTGAAAATGTCGGCTTTCCTGTTCATTCTTCCCTCAAGAAACGAGCGTGCATAAATTGTTGGGTGAATGTAGGTTGTGTTTGGTTAATGGAGTCAGATAACTAATTTGAACAATTTAATAAATGGTACATTTTGATAATTAATTTCCAACAGTATTGTACAAAATTCTGCATCGACTTGCCCCTTCACACCTTTCAGATTTTATATTGCCCTATCTTCCTGCTCGAAACCTTTGCTCCGAAGATGGTCTACTTGTGATCCCAAGAACCAAGAAGAAATCTGCAGGTTGGAGAAAATTTTTCATTCGGGCCCCGGTGCTTTGGAATGCTCTTCCCTCTGAGGTTCGATCTGCAACCTCAGTTATAGTGTTTAAATCTAGGATCAAATCACACTTACATTCTATAGTTTATGAATGGCCTGTATTGTCATGTCGATTATGTATTGGTATTGTTTGTTGATGCCCCTTGCAACATTTATTGTAGCATGGCCATCCTGCCCCTTCTCAATATTTATTAATTTCCTCATGCTGAGGTTTTGAGTTTTTCCTTGCTCTTGTGTAGGTTTTAGATCAGGGGATGATGTAATGGGGGCAGCACGGCGGCGTAGTGGTTAGCGCGTGTGCGGCACAGTTCTAAGGTCTGGGGAACCTCTTGTGTGGGTTCAAATCCAGCTACCGGACATACTGTGCGGAGTTTGTATGTTCTCCCCGTGCTTGCGTGGATTTCCTCCGGGCACTCCGGTTTCCTCCCACATTCCAAAGACATGCATTTCAGGTGGATTGGCCGGTCCATATTGTCCCTAGGTGTGAATGAGCGAGCATGTTGTCTGTCCCTGTGTGCCCTGCGATTGACTGGCAACCAGTTCAGGGTGTCCCCTGCCCACTGCCCGAAGATGGCTGGAATGGGCTCCAGCACCCCCGCGACCCTACTGAGGATAAGCGGTGCAGCTAATGAGATGAGATGAGATGATGTAATGGTGGCCTGTGTAGCCCTTTAGGACTTAAGGGTTATACAAATAAACATGTCTTGACTTGATTTAAAAAAAGGATTAAATAACGGGGAAAAATACAGCAAAAAACATTTTAACCAATGAAAAGTGTTTTCAGCTTTTCAGGGACTCTATGGTACGTCATTGAGTGCATTCATAGGAAGCCGGCATTCTCTTTTATTTTTTTTTCTCCGTCCTCATGTAGTGAAAGATTCTGATAGTTTGACCCGACTAGCTTAAACACTCGGTAATCACGCCGCTCTAAGGGCGTGATCTCCTGTGGTTCCGTTAGCCGGATATGCTACAGTATGCCGCGGCAAAACCGGAAATGACGTATTTGCATCTGCGACATATATCCTCGCTGTAATTTGCGCTAGGTTTTACTGGAAGACAGCATGTTAGCATAATCCCCCGGCGTCAGACACAAAAGTTATGATTTTTCCCAACAAACTTGGAAAATGAGTTTACTTTGAGGTGATAAAGGCGTCGGAGTGTCCCCTTGAGCCCACAAAAAGGAAGGTAAATTGAATGACGAGCAAGAATCAATTGAGCAGTGATTTCTACTTAGTTGCTTTTTGTTGAAGATACTTTCGTTTTTCCTACTGTCTGATGATCGTACGTAAATAGCTTTATTCTGGCACGATAGTTAAATATAAATAAGGTGTTCTGTTTTTTTAATTGAAAACAGAAAAAAGGGAAAGAAATCACGTCGAACTGTTATAAAATACAGTGGTAACTCAGCTTTTGGTCTTAATCCGTTCCGGTTTGAGGTCTAAATCTGAATTTAGTTTCCCTCAAAACACAGTAAACCTATTAATCCATTCTCACCCGTATAAGAAGTCCACATTTTGCCAATAAAACGTGTATCTAATCAAGTGTATTTGTATACCCTCTTCATCGAGAGTCTCAAGACCAGAGGACGCAATTACAGTAGCTACACCATCCTCTGGTCTCTAATTTAGTTGAGGGTTAGAAAAAACTTGGACAAAAAAAAAAAAAAACACTGCATGATAAAAAATAAGTAAGTTTGGAAAGGGCTGCTCGAGTCAATCCATATTCCAGGATGACCAGGCTCCAATGGATTTTGCATGCCACAATCCAAAAATGTTGTCACTATCAATGATAAATCTAAGCAGTAGTTTACATTTGTGCTCAAAGCTTCCCATCTATATCAGCTGGTGTATCAAGGTGCCAGTCCGCTGACCAGCGATTTAGTCCTAAACATGGAGATTTATAGAATACTGATTAAAATCCATCCATCCATTATCTGCACCGTTTACTCTCAGTAGGGTCACGGGGGATGCCGGAGCTCATCCCAGCTATCTTCAGGCAGTGGGCAGGGGACACCCTGAACTGGTTGCCAGCCAGTCGCAGGGCACACAGAGACGGACAACTCACTCGCTCATTCACACAATTTGGACCGACTAATTAACCTGACATGCATGTTTTTAGAATGTGGGAGGATACCGGAGTGCCCGGAGGAAACCCACACAAGCACGGGCAGTACATGCAAACCCCGCACAGGAGGATTCGATCCCATGACCTCAGAACTGTGCCGCTGATGCGCTAACCACTGCGCTGTCGTGCACTGATATATATATATATATATATTATTAAAAATTGTATCACTGAATAAGGTGATGCCGTCTTTGTTTCCTTTCGTAATTTAAGTATTCCCCAGCATTTTCATTCCAAAAACACCGGTCCCATCGCAAATAAACACTTGCTGAGGAACACATTTTTCAGCCCTTATGTAGTGGGCGAACTCAATCATGTATTTACTGGCAGCCTTCTGGTCCGAACCCACTGTCTCTCTATGTTTAGTCACAAGACCTCCTCTGCCACAGTCCTGGAATCTAAAATCACTGCCCACATGTTTTATTCTGCATTCTTGTATTGATTACATTAAACTTTTAGTTTATATTTATGCACTTAACATAATCTGTCTGATTTGACTCTAGCCTTGTGTGTATATGTCCTTTTAACTCCTCAGGACACGAACAACATATAAGTGAAACAATACTTCTATATTTACAGATGCCAGATTTTTGTTGAAACTTTTTAAACCAGCCACGACTGGTTTTATTAAGTAATTCTCATCACTTTCAACATTCCCCTCACTGCACGCACCCGCATCCTTTTCCCCAGATCATTAGTATTTTGCACCTTTTTCCAAGTAGAGGACAGGACTGTTGTGGTTCTTTCTGCCGCTACCGGCGTGTGGCGCTGTGACAGATCACCCAGCATCCACCCCGAAGAAGAAATCCGGCTTCCTCTTCCTAGTTCGTGTGTAAACTTACTATACTGTAGCTCCAGCGCGCTAAGAACTTTGACATTTTTATTGTTTAATCCATTATAAGCAGGTAGGCGCCTTGCATGGCTGACTCCTTATTGGTGTGTGAGTGTGTGTGTGAATGGGTAAGTGTGAAGCACATTGTAAAGCACTTTGGGAGGTCTTCATTGACCTGAAAAGCGCTATATAAATGCAGACCATTTATCATCATGAGTAGCGAGAGCCGAGACCCACTAAGTAAGCGGTTTAACTTGACTCTACTGCGAATATTCTCAGTTCGACGCAGGTCGTCCGAAAGCTGAAATTGGGCCAAAAGCAAAGGCAATTTATTCTGCAAATTTTGGTTGAGGTCTGGAGCGTTCGAAAGCTGAGGCACCACTGTAATTTGATTATTGTCTCTGCCTAGTGGACAATAAAGTTTGTATTTTTATTAAATTACTTCGGAGTGGTGATACGTTCCGACTACAATTAGGATATGGTTAGCTTTTGATGCGCACACACTATGTCTTTGTCTTAAGCGGAGAAGAGAATGATCATATTTGTCCCTAATCTTTTTTCCCTCCTCCACAGCACAAGATGATAGAACCAGAACTCTTGACTGAGGTCCCCGCCGCTTTAAAGCGTCTTGCCAAGATGGTGGTGCGGGGTTTCTACGGAGTGGAACACGCCTTGGCGCTCGACGTGCTGATTCGCAATCCGTGCGTGCGCGAAGAGGACATGCTGGAGCTGCTTAAGTTTGACCGAAAACAACTGCGCTCCGTGCTCAACACGCTCAAAGCTGACAAGTTCGTCAAGTGTCGAATGAGAGTGGAGACTGCCCCGGATGGCAAGACCACCCGACACAATTATTATTTCATCAATTACAGGTGATTTTTCGCCATCCCCACTTGGTTGCATTATTGTACAATTAAGAAGCGACTAAGCCTTTCAACAGCGCCTCAATCTGACATGACAGGGTCCTCGTGAACGTGGTCAAATACAAACTGGATCACATGAGACGGCGCATAGAGACGGACGAACGGGACTCCACCAACCGAGCCTCATTCCGATGCCCCTGCTGCTTCTCCACGTTCACTGATCTAGAAGCCAATCAGCTCTTTGATCTCATGACAGGTAAACGTGTCTTGTTACTTTCCCTTTATAGGTTAACGTTTCTTGTTTTGTTTAACCATGCGATCAAGCTATTCGAATAAAAAAAATTCCACTCAAAATTACTGTTGTAGGTAATGAACAAAAATGATATGCATTTTTGCCCGCCACAAAAATCAAGACGGTACCGAATTAGAATTAAGATTTTCTTAATTGATATTGATCAAATCACAGTGAACATTGTTTACACCAAGATTAGACAGGGTACCTGCAGGTAATCATGTAATAAATGACTGTAAAGAGAAACAAAATATTTAAAAATTAATGTTAGGATAAATAGGCAATATTTACAAGATGTGTAAATATTTGCCTATTTATGAAATAAAAAAAATGATTGGCATCCAGACAGCTTCCTATACTTGCACAAGTCTTTATTATCTCGTTAGCTACACGTGGGTATGATGTGGCTGCAATTCAACAATTTTCTCCAGCGTGTTTTCCCATTGCAAAGTTAATTAAGTGCCCCAGTTTTATTAGAACCAATTTCTTTGGCTTGGCTATTTTTTACTCTGCTCTATTTGTTATAAGTACTACACTTCTTCCAACATTTACCTGGATACAACCTGCTGATGCACACTAATGTTTTTTTTTACCAGCTTTGAATGTCAATAGAAATCTGGATTTATTTTGATTACTAACACAGCATTTTATATAATACAGCTACACGACTGTTAACACAACTACTACATTCTCACTTCGGGGATAACATTGTGATAAGTTTGTTCTGTAGTAGACACTCAAAATAGGGAGAGAAGACGTGCATTAATATTTAGCTTGCAAGTAAAACAGGATAGGACTGTACTAAAAAAACCTAAAAATTCCAAATCTGTTCCAAGGTCCTCCCCGAGCCCTTTCTTTTTATTGACACTGTCATACTCACCAACACTAACGCTTAACGGGATTCTCTACCAGTGTTCCCTCTAAGCTGCGCGCGTGCGCAATTGCGCACTGCTCGCACATTCTCGGCGCACAAGAAAATCTAGCCAGCGCACAAAAATGAGGGCTCAAATTTACTTATTAAGAAGCGACTAAAGTCAAAGTTACAGTGCATGAAGGTAAAAATACACGGGCTCCCCTGATGTTGTGTCCTAAATGCGGTATTTTGAAGTCGAACGAAGTTGAGTAAAGTTAGTAGTGTATGTCGAGAACCGGCTTCTTCGGCTCGGCTCACTAAAAAGGAACCGGCTCTTTTGGGTCATAAACGGCTCTTCAGGTTGTTTTTGCTTTGACCAAATATTAAGTAAAATTATGCACAAAATAACTTAAAGGAAGGGGGAATAGAACAAAAAAGAAAAAAATACCAAAATGAAAAAGCTGAGAAAAAAAGAAACAAAAGGAAGAGGAAAAAAAGAAGGAAAAATTTAGAAAAAAAGAAAAGAAAGAATTGTAAGAAAAAAGTAAATAGAGAACAAAAAGAAAAAAGTAACAGCTCGGAAAAAATAAACACGAGTTTTTTTTTTAAAGGAATTTAAAAAAAAAAGTAGAAAAAAACACGGAAAAAAGAAGAAAACGTTTGTTGCATTCAAATAATTTCCAATTATATCAGGTGAATCTTGTTGCCAAAATTGTACTTCCACTAAAAAATGTGATTAAGTACAGTTCTGTATCTTGCAACCGACTAAATAAGCCCCCAAAAATGTTAGTATTATGCGTCAAAAGATACCAGGAAAAAAAATTAAAATCTTGTGAAAGAATTGTTGTAAAAACAAATGACGTTTGTAGGCCGTAAAACCTTTGCAATAATACATTAGTCAATTCATTCAAAAGTGAAACATTTTTTTGCATTGCCGGAAACTCTGCAAAATGTAACTTTATGTCAAGTTTTGGACATGTTTGATAATTAATTATCTTGCCACACTTGGGATTATGGTGGCTCACTGTTGTTTCAAGCTTTGCTCACCGACTTTGTGTGAACGCTCAGACCCGTGGAAAAATACAGGGAACATTGTTCACTACCCTATTCCACACCTTAAAAACGGCTTGCGATTAAAAAATGAATACATCTTCCACCCTTTGGTGTTCAGACAACAAGAAAATAAATTCTGACTTAAGACTATTATTTTATTCTTCGGATGATTTCTTTAGAAGCTAGACAAAGTCTTTGTGCATAAATAAACCCCTTCTACGATCCCATTAGATGTCTCCGTTTCGGTAAAACTTTGCCACTTTAAATTTTAAACAAGCACACGTAGTTTGTTTTTTGTTTTGAATTTATATTCTGAAGACTGATTGTTTTGTCCATAAATGTGGAGTGCTTTATGAAATCTACTGCATTTTAATGTCAAAAGATTGGTATGTATGAGGTTGTGCAAATAAAACAGCAACATTATTGGCCAATAGGATAATAGTTTAAACGCATAATAGTCAAAACAATGAACACCAGTGAGAGATCATACTCAGAATTGCGGAAAAACAGACATTTAATGCAACATCCTTTGTAGGTGTCAATATTAATTTCAAAAACAGCCAGATGGATCTGATTACACTTATCAGATTCTTGCATTCTTTTTTTGGGCCAGTAGAGGCCCCTCAAAGACCGCAATTGCTAATTGTTGAGTTCTCTAAAGTATTTTCTTCACTTTTAAGTAAAGTCACTACTGTATGGATGACCAGGCTGCAATGTATGTTGCAAGGGCTCAGCAGACTATACACAGACATCATCAAAACTAAAATATAGGTAATATCAGAATGTCCAGTTGACAGCTTCCCGAGGTCAAACATAATTCATAAGCTATTGAATGTACGCTGTAAAATTCGGACTATAAGGCGCACCTGTTTATAAACCGCACCCAGGACATTTTGTAAAGAAAAACATTTTCTGTACATACATAAGCTGCACCTGTCTATAAGCAGCATGTCCCACATTGAAGCATGAGATATTTACAAAGTTTTAATAGTATGTGTTACCTTGACCTTTTAACATTCTGCCGGCCTGCCGGACTTTTGATCAACAAATACTTGTGTGTACGATGTCACCATCACTGAAATACGTCAGGCAACATTTAATTGGAAAGCTTAATCTCCTGGGATTCAAAATACACTCATCAGAGAAACATCAGGATCAGTCTGACACAAAATACCTGAAAACTATTACGCCGGCGTAATTCACCAGAACGTCCCTTGGGCTGTCTTCAGCCTTTTTCAATGTCTACAAAAAAGGCTTTGTTACATCACGGACAATCCATAGAATCCAACCGTGTAAGATATTTACTCCAAAACACAGCCAACAGGTAAATAGAAATCCGCCTTTAGCATTTCTGCTTCGTTGGACAATGCTTCTTGTCATCTATTCGTTTCGCCAACTTATTTCTGTTTACAAATGAACAGACTCGTAATATTATTCCCAATATGGTAGTTAGCCCTCCTCTTTCGATTGACACCATTTACCTGGTGAGTGTTTGTTCAAGCTAGTTTTATTCATGCACAAAGTTACATTAGGCTTCCGTCTTCCTTGACACACATATTGCACGTGTCTCACTCTCTCTTTTACTGCTCAGGCGCCTTTTGGCGGCCGTTAGAGAAGAATGCATAAAATTGGGCGCATCGTTGCGTAAACCGTAGAGCTAAAAGCCTGGGAAAAAAAAAGCTTATAGTCCGAATTGTATAGTGTATTTTAAGCCTAGCTTTAAACATTTCCACTCAGGTTGCAGATCGAATCTCAGAGGGTAGAGCATTCCACAGCACGGGGGCACGAATGGAGAACGCTTACAAACCTGTGGATTTCTTCTTGGTTCTTGGGATCACTAGTTCAAGTCAAGTCAAGTCAAATTTATTTATATAGCCCTTAATCACAAAAATGTCTCAAAGGACTGCACAGGATTACAGTTACAAAATTACACAATTACCTGATCTTAAACCAGCATGCGGGCAAGGAAAACGCAAAAACCTCAGTGTGAGGAGAAAAGAGAAACCTTGAGAAAGGACCTCACATGTGGTAATCCCCCTTCCAGGATTGACCAGGGTGAATTACACTTAGCATTACTGTACACATAATAGTAAACATAAGGTAAGATGTTGAAAATGTCCGGAAAGTGCATGACATCAACGACGCCCCCAGCCTGCAAACCAGTCCAGAAAGTCTATGACGGCCACGACGCTGCCTCCCGTCTCTCTAGTTGACGAGCATTTTCCGAGTGAAGGCTCTGAGCAGTTACATGGAGGAAATCAAATCTTAAAGGGATGAGGTGGCAAGGCCATGCATAATTTTCAAAGACCAACAGACCCTAAAAATAATCCACTGACAGGTAGCCAGTGGAATTTAGCCAAAATTGGGGTAATGTGATCAAACTTTCTTGTCTTAGTTAAAAGCCTCACTGCAGCTGTTTTGTATCAGTTGCAAACCTTTGGTGTTAGACATTGGGAGACCGGAGAGTCCAAGTACATTACACAAATCTAGACAGAAGGTAACAATTGCATGCATTCTAATCTCATCATAAGACTGGGACAGCGTAGGGCAAATTTTTGCAATGTTGCAAAGGTGGATACAAACTGTTCTAGTAATTTGTTTAATGATTAGGGTCAAATGTGGCAACTTAAGTATTGACTGAGTGAGCCTGGGTGTTATTATATTTGTCACGGTTCGGAGCAGTGTTTGAGAAGCCACGGCCTTAAGATGGAACAATAATTAACATTTTAGTTATTTTAAGGTTGAGGCACAAGAAGTTAAGTGACATCCATCTTTTTATCCCAGTGAGGCAGGTCCCTGAATTTCCACTGTTGTACTTATTGTTGCAAATAAAGCAAGACAAAATTGAAAAAAATTTATCATATATATGAGGAAGTTTGTTTTTTCTATGTATTGTCGCCTTTTTCACTTACATAGGCAACAACCTCAGCATGGTAGTGGCTACTGCTTTTTTGCTTGCCTTTCACACAAAGTCAACACTGGGCCTGCTCTAATGCTGGCAACAGTTCCACTTATTAACAGTGAAACCAGCTCGAGAAGCAGATGGCCCCTTACAGGAAGTGGAGAATGTGTACACAAGGTCCCAAGCCCTCCGCAGCACCGTGCTGCCGTCACGTCAACGCTCCAGGGAGGAAAAGAGATGCACAGTGGAATAAACTACTGTGCTTTCTTTTTTTTGGAGTGGAGTATACAGAGTTGGGAATGTAGAGTCTTTACATTATTAAAGCGTAATTGCATTAATATATATTTAAAACTGGTCCAAGAATATATAAAAATATAAAGGGCTGTGTTTAGTGAAATTTACAAATAGTTTTTGACAAGTTTTTATGTAAAATATCCTTTCAATATGTATTTTTTATAAACAAAGTGCTCTGATAAGGGCCCAACTGACATTGTTTTTTTTCCTTCTTCGCCGATTAGCCCCAATTAATGGGACGGTTATTTAAATGCATAAAAGATTAAGAAGAATACTTCTTGTTTATTAATATTTGGGGCACTTTCACAACTGGGGTGCACTCTGGCATATGGCGCCACGGTGCAGTATGCTGGTAGCATGGCAACAGACAGAGAAAACATGCAGAGTAATCAACACAGCCCAGAAAATCATTGGCCCAGTCCAAAAGACATTGACATCTTGCGATACCGTAGCACAGCCATCAACATTTTAAAGGACTCATCTCACCCTGGCCACCACCTGGTGCCCTCTATTAGATGCTATGTCTCCCTTAAAACAAGGACTAAAAGGCTTCCTTAGGGCCATCACCACCCTAAAGAAGCGCACAAAACTGAAAAATATATCATATTTAGAAATATTTGATGCTGCTAAATGTTATAGACTACTTTTCATTGCATTATTGTTGCAGTGCACAATACAATTTAGGCCAGTCTCCAAGCACTATGTTGTAAATATTTTTACCCCTTTATCCTAACAGCTTTTTACCTTGTCTCTTCAAAGTCTTTATTCCACATTTACCCTGGAGTGCCATGTCTAATCTTGTTGCATACAATGTTTCAGTACATTGCTTATCATTGATGATAAGGACAATTCAATTCAGTTTTCTTTCTAAGGCTGATTTTTGAAGGGTCATAATACATGTACCGATTCATAATCATAATATAAAGTTTGTTGACTTTGAGCCATGCAGCACAACTCACCACTGTTTATTCATCTCAAAGGGAAACAATTAGTCCCACTGCTGACTAAACACAACCACGCAGTTGCTCAGGTAACAACCAATCGCAGCTCGGCTATTTTCTAAAGCTAAACCGAGATTGATATGTTACCTAACCCCTGAGCAACCAAGAGATTTTCACTCAACAGCGAGGGACAAAATGACCATGTAATGGATACAAAGCAATCTGCTGTTTTCTATAGATGATTACTGTCAAATAATGTGTTCTTGTGAATACAATGTTGGGGTTGAGTCTTCCAAGGAATACAGTACATTTTATCCCACAAAAGATTGCAGCACTTTTTCAGCCCGTTTAATCGCACCATGATGCAACCCGTCGACGATTCTTAACAAGCAGACCGCGACATGGGGAAACAATGGAGCGTATCCAGCAGCTTGACTTGGCATGTGGTTAATTACAGGACATGTGCTTTGAGAGAAGGCACAGTTCGTGCTCATTTCGTGTCATCCAGAGGACTGCACTTTGTCTACTTTTTCCCTAACTCTTTGGGTGCCATTAACGATTATAAACACGATGGTTGATTTTATCAGCACTATGGAGGTTATATGTCAATGTCTGATTTTAAATATCGCCACCATTGATGACTACGGCTCTGTGTTTTTCAACCACTGTGCCACAAGACCTTGTTTAGTGTGTCGAATGAAATTGTCCAATTTTATCTTTACAAAAAGAATGACATTAATTGTTTTTTAGATTTGTTTTCTTCCGTAATCAGCAGAATAGTTGGGACATAAACGAAGTAAAAATCTTGCACATCATTTTGCTGATTTTGATTTTCTTGTTTAAATGACGCAACCTTGTAAAAAACGTTCGACTAGCAGGTAGCTTTTAAAAAATTTTTTAAAGCGATGGTGTGTAATATTTGATGTCGCTGCATTGTGTCATGCAAGCAAACACGAGTGCTAAAAAGCACAAGGAAGAATAAATACTACTGAGACTCGGAAGTATTTTATTTTTTTGCTTTGAACAAGGTTTTCATTTTATTGGTGTACCTCGGGTAGCAACATGGCCACCAATAATGTCAGTGCCCTCTCAATGTATAAAATAAATATTTCTCGACCTATGAGTATTAATAAAAAAAGCATGATTATAATAGTCTATGCATTTTTTTGCTTATTTTTTAAATCAATATTCTTTTTTATTTTTACTACTCCGATGCGCAAAATAATACAATAATGTCCCTTTAAGAACTGTATTATTTTGATTGTTTCTAGGAAAACAAGATTAAAATTAAGAAAATTGGTTAAATTTGAGTAAAAATCCAAAAGTGCAGAAAAATAATTGAGTAAAATGAATAACCATCATCACATCCTGAGCCACAGTGACTACAAATGATAGGAAAAACTATTCTTTCAATTTAGGCAACATTATAATTTTAAGTTTTTAAAACACACGAAACTGTTGCCAGGAATTATTAACCATTTTTGACAGGCAATGAAAAAAGTTTGCTCTGGCTCATAAAAGGTTGAATACAACTGCTATTGATGTCTATGATTTGTTTTAGTTTTTTTGGCATTGACCAAACACATAAAATATTTTAACTATGCCGGCATTGAATGATTTCAGTCCTTTTCCGTAAATATTGATAAAGATCTGTATTCTGTATGGTGTTGCTACTGCCATTTATCAGGATGCTTCTCATTGGCACAGGTACATTCCGCTGCACATTCTGCCAAACGGAGGTGGAAGAAGACGAGTCTGTTTGTCCCGATGCCAGGACCCTGGTGGCCAGATTTAACGAACAGATCGAGCCCATCTACGTGCTCCTGCGCGAGACCGAGGACGTCAACCTATCTCATGATCTGCTGGAGCCCGAGCCCACGGAGATCCCCGCCCTTAAGCAGAGGTTTCGGATATGACGTTTGATATTTGTAGTAACGAAGTGCCTTTAGCATGGATCTGATTTTATGTTTTTTTTTTCTCTTCCCCAGCCGGGAACGCAACTTGGCGGCTGCCGCAAACGCAAGTGGGCAGCACCGGGAAGCCTGGTCCAGCAAAGGCTCGACCTACGCTGATCTTTACACTCAGAATGTTGTTATCAACATGGAAGACCAGGATGAGCAACAGAAGCAAGCGAGCGAGGCTGCAGCAGCCAAGGAAAGGCCCGTCTGGTTGACCCAGAGCACCGTGCAGGGTGCTTACAACGAGGCGGACTTGCTCAAGAATCGTAAGCAGGCCCTTTCTTGTGTTTGGTTTTTGCGTCTGGATAGAAACTTTATTCATCCGCGTAGGGAAATTCACACTTCCAGCAGTATCCCTGTGTTAAAAAAATGAAATAATAAAAGATATAGAATACAAAAATACCCAATATAACAATACCCAATATAACATGTTGATGAAGAGCATTTAAATATTGTTACAAAAAATACACACTGTAATAAAAAAAGGGTTATATGCAAATGTGGGGGTGGGCTTTAATGTGGGTTTTTACTCCTTTGGGTGGAGTTAAAGAGCACGGAATGAGGAAGGAATGATCTCCTCAGTCTGTCCGTGGAACAAGACTGTGACAGCAGTCTGTCGCTGAAGCTGCTCTTCTGTTTGGAGATGATGCTGTGTAGTGGATGTAATGAATTGTCCATGATTGACCTGATTGATTATAAAAATATTCATTAGCACAATCGCAAATCCTTAGATGCAACAGGAATCAAACCCCATTCCGGATTTCTATGTTTGTCTTCGCATATATATCTCTCACAAAGGTTTTCGATCATCAAACCAATTTTATTATTACACAGAGACAACTCAGAGAAATACAATATGCCATTTTGAACTGTTGATTCCATTTACTAAAGCACAAAAACAATCAAAACCTATGTGATGAAGTAATTGCCCCCTTAACCTAATAGCAAGTTGGGCAACCTCTGGCGGCGATAACAGAAATCAATCGTTTACCATAATTAGTAATAAGTCGTTTACAATGCTGTGGAGGAATTTTGGCCCACTCTTCTTTGCACAGTTGTTATAAATCTGCCATATTGGAGGGATTTAAGGCGTGAACTGCCATCTTAGGGTTCCTGCACAGCGTCTCAATTGGATTTAAATCCAAAATTTGACTCGGCCACTCCAGAACCTTCAGTTGTTGTTTTTTTTAACTATTCTGGGGTGGACTTGCTGGTGTGTTTTGGATCGTTGTCACACTGCACGATTCGAGAAAATTCTTCACAAAGACCTGCACTGAGAGTTAAATATTTAGTTTTTATGTGGCTCGTCTTAAACGTGAAAAAAGTGCTTTGCTCCGACCCTGTCGCACCCTCAGAAACTGGTAAACTTTTTTCAACGATTGTGTCAATTTACAACAGACTGTGTTCACATTTCACATCTTTCATGATTAAATGTAGAATCTGCTCTGACATGTCCTCAATAATTGAAAAATCCTGATATTTTTCTCGTGGTTGCCATAGCAACCTAGTTGTGGTCAAAGCAGGTTATTTCTTTTTGTCAGTGCCCTTCGCCGCGCTATCCTCTTATTCAACAGCCAAGGGCATGTATCAATCAGGCGAGGCCAGATTTTCTTTTCAACCAAAGCGTAATTGCTTGATTTGAAATACTCATCGGCTTGCTTGATTTTCCCGATCAAGCATTCATTTATCCATGCTTGTTAAAACGCATATTAATTAGTTTTATGATTACCGTATTTACTTTTCTCATGATATTCTGTATTGTCAAAAATACAAATCCAATTGTATTTGCAACCCACAATGTTTATAAAATAAGTTAAAACAAGGATATTGTGGTACAAAAAAAAAATCTATTCAAGAATTGTAATTACTTTTAAGCAAGGAAGAGAATAGAACGAGACTATTCATGTATTAAACAAATGTATTAATTTTTATATTGATTTATTTTACAGTAAATACAACAAACTAAAATTTAAATTATGGGCTTTATAAAGCAAAAAAGTGCAGTTTTTTTCTAGCTACCTTTTGAAGCCCTTTAGCTAGCTATCATCCTACATTTTTAACCATTTAACAAGTTATCCAGTTAGCTTTTTACCCTTCTTTCAACCTACCTTGTGAACATTTTATCTTTTTTTGCTAGTTATCAAGCTACATTTTGGCCTCCATTTTATCAAGTTCTCTAGCTTATTATTTTGTAGCTTTCTATCCGACTATCGGTCCGGAGCCTTTGCTCTGAAAATGCTGGTCTACTAGTGATCCCAAGAGCCAAGAAGAGATCCGCAGGTCAGAGAGCGTTCTCCATTCGGGCCCCGGTGCTGTGAAATGCTCTGCCCACTGAGATTCGATCTGCAACCTCAGTGGAAATGTTTAAATCTAGGCTTAAAACACACTGCTATAACATATGAATAACCTATATTTTACGTTGGCAATATCTGTGTATTTGCCCTCATGTAGGTTTTAGATCAGGGGTGGTGTCATAAAAGTATGTAGTTTGCAGTAATCTGTGGTCTGTGCAGCCCTTTGAGACTCTTTGTGATTAAGGGCGTCACAAATAAACATGACTTGACTATTGTGTTCCTAGTTTTCTATCATAATACAAATGTTTATTTAAACATTGGTTTATATGAGTCGAGAAATTTGTAATTTACGTGGTGGAACCCATACCTTGTAGTTGCAGCCATTTTTGTCTGGCATCTTGCTGCTTTGTTGTGCTCATTTGCCACTGGTTTTCGTTTGCTTTCGAGAATACAGTGCCATCAAGTGGTCAAGTATTACACAACGTATCTTTAAGGGAAAAATAAATAAAACACTATCGGGATAAAAGGCATAAAAAATATTCACAACGTAGTGCGTAAAGATAAGTGCTATGTTTGCGAATGAAAAAGGAGTCGTGCATTGTAACATTAGTGCAATAACATTTAGCAGCAACAAAATCCCCAAAGTATGTCACATAGTATTTATTTTCATTTTTTTTGCAATAATATTTAGCGGCAACAAAAAAATGAGTTGCAAGATTCTACATATTTCTCTCTCTCTCTCTCTCTCTCTCTCTCTCTCTCTCTCTCTCTCTCTCTCTCTCTCTCTCTCTCTCTCTCTCTCTCTCTCTCTCTCTCTCTCTCTCTCTCTCTCTCTCTCTCTCTCTCTCTCTCTCTCTCTCTCTCTCTCTCTCTCTCTCTCTCTCTCTCTCTCTCTCTGTGTCTGTGTCTGTGTCTGTGTCTGTGTCTGTGTCTGTGTCTGTGTCTGTGTCTGTGTCTGTGTCTGTGTCTGTGTCTGTGTCTGTGTCTGTGTCTGTGTCTGTGTCTAACTAAATGGCTGCAGTAGCTAGGGAACCTGAT
This sequence comes from Urocampus carinirostris, assembly GCF_059441175.1. Taxonomy (NCBI): domain Eukaryota; kingdom Metazoa; phylum Chordata; class Actinopteri; order Syngnathiformes; family Syngnathidae; genus Urocampus; species Urocampus carinirostris. The sequence goes on from NC_142362.1 coordinate 7,751,102, forward strand.
TGATGGCTGGCTAGCTAGTCAGAATACTTGTAGGTTGAGGTATTTGTATTCATTTTGCTTAGCATTTGGGAGCCAACATGGTTGTCTGCCATCTTGCTGCAAAGTCTACCCCAATAAACCATCCATCCATCCATTATCTGCACCGCTTATCCTCAGTAGGGTCGCGGGTGTGCTGGAGGCCATCCCAGCTATCTTCGGGCAGTTGGCCGGGGACACCCTCAACTGGTTGCCAGCCAGTCGCAGGATTCTACATATGTTTATGTTAATGAGATTATTATCCTTCCATAGGAGGAGACATGGCATCTGGAATGCAGGACGGTGCCAGTCACCCCGGAGCCGGCCAATCGGACGAAAACGAGGAAGTAATGCGAGCCCTGCTCATTCACGAGAAGCGAGCCTCGGCGGGACCGGGCGGGGGCGGAGCCAACACCGCCGCCAGGGGCCTGGCGTCCGCCTCGGCCAATGCCAGCGACTCCGACAGCGATACCAGCGAATCGGACGACGAGACGCCCTCGGCCCCGCCCCCTCGTGCACCCGCCGCTCTCCATAGGCCCGTCGAAGACGACGAGGACGAAGACGAGTTCGAGGAAGTTGGAGACGAGCCGACGGTATTGGTAGGAGGGCGGCCGTTCTCTTACGCAGAAGTGAGCCAGAAGCCGCAGCTGGTGGAACAGATGTCGGCGCAGGAGAAGGAAGCCTACATCGAAATGGGACAAAAACTTTTCCAGGATATATATTTTTAAAATGCGTGCCGAAATACTGCTTCTTAAATGGTTCCTTTCAATATTAATGGAGACACTTGGTTTGTCAGTTTCGTTAAAGAGATCAGTGTTCATTCCAGAGTATGCTGTACATCAGGGGTCACTCTACTTCTTAATCGCAGGCTTCTCATATGATCTCCTTTGCTGGAAAAAAACAATTATTTGAAGCAAAAACATGTTGGGATTGTAATTTGTGACTTTTGTTGTACATCTTGCAAGCAATGGAAGGCCAATTCTGCCATATATAGAAATAATTGTATCAACATTTAAATATCTACAAATATGCCATATAAATTTCAAAACCAATACTGGACTATAAGGCGCAACAGAAAACACAAATTCTGCCAGAAATCTAAATGCACGCCTCATAACCCTTATAGCGCCTTATAACCCAGTGCACCTGATAAAATTGGTAATATACAAACCGTGATTATAGGTATTCGATAACATACAAGTACATTATACTGTCATATTTGAGCAATGATTGATCACTTTGAGGAATCCAGTATTGGTGGTGAGCAGGGTTGGGTAGGGTTACTTTAACTTGATTACTTTCAATTACTTTTGGATGACTCCAATACCAAATATGCTAATAAAAGACAAGCACATCCCAGCCATCTCTGGGCAGTGGGCAGGGGACACCCTGAACTGGTTGCCAGCCAATCGCAGGGCACACAGGGACAGACAACTCATTCGCTCATTCACACCTAGGGACAATTTGGACCGGCCAATTCACCTGAAATGCATGTTTTTGGAACGTGGGAGGAAACCGGAGTGCCCGGAGGAAACCCACACAAGCACGGGGAGAACATACAAACTCCGCACAGGAAGTCTGGAGTTGGATTTGAACCCACGACAGGTTCCCATGACATAAACTGTGCCGCACAAGCGCTAACCACTGCGCCACCGTGCTGCCCCTGTTGGCAAGCTGTTTGGATTTATATTAATTTTGTTTCTGTCGCATTTCATGTTAGTTATGCCGGAGATCAAAGCCAGGAGAGAAAGCTAACCACGTGTTGTGAGTCATCATTTTATTCATATTTAGTTTATTTTGTCTTTTATTAGCATATTTGGTATTGGAGTCTTCCAAAAGTAATTGAAAGTAATCAAGTTAAAGTAACCCTACCCAACCCTGGTGGTGAGAGTGCTGACACTTTACCACTAGTGGTACGGATGACATATGAAAAAGCATTAGAGCTTATCTTATCACACTATTTTCAGTTATAGTGCCAGAAACGACGATTTGCATAGTGCACTCTGATAGGTTAAACAGTCTACTCCCCACTACTTCACCAATGTTAGAAAATGAAGTAAACAGTTTTTTAGTCTTTCAACAAAATAAGCTCACTACAATACGACTTACAATATGCATTCATATTATACAACAACGTAATTGGCACACAGGTTCAGAAGTGGAGAGGCTGTTTATCAGAATACACTATGCAAATAAGGGCTTCTGGCACAGTAAGTAAAATACTGTGAAAATGAGATATGCTCAAATGCATGGGTCTCCAACTTTTTTTCATTTTTCATTTCAAGCAGTTGTATTCTTTGTGTACACATGTATATGTAACCTCAATCAAACAGAACGCCTGTAAGGGATTGGGATGAAGAAACTGAATGCTCAGAGCTACTTATTGTTAATGATTATTACTAATTTACGCAAAGGGCAACTATTTTGGTAAGCATTTATAAAATACCTTGTGTTATTACCGTGAATTCCGGACTACAGAGCGCACCTGATTATAAGCCGCACCCACCACATTTTAAGAGGAAAACTGATTTTGTACTTACACAAGCCGCACCTGTATATAAGCCGCATGCGCCCATGTTAAAAAAATGTAACACAAACGCAAAATTAACCCAAACCCGACTAAGTCCCGCGATTGAAACTGAATGTCCTTCATAAAAGTACACAGTCCAAAAATCACAGCCGGCAAGATGAACAGAAAATGATAAAGGTACTTAAGGTTTGATGCAGACCTGCAGAGTCCGGGTCCCGTTGAAAGTAATCCAAGAAAAAAGTGTATACTTCCAAAGGGTGGGAAGAATATATATCCACTATTGTCTGCCGCGTCCACAAACACTCACCTTTACTGGTCCCCACTTCCCTTCAGCCCGTGTTTTTTTCTGCCCCTTCTTTTTGATTCGCCCGTGGGAAACATATCAGAATAAGTGTCTGAAATAAAGACATTACAAAAATATACAGTTTCAAATACATATACATGGTTACACATATTTACAAAGAAAGACTGTACACCGAGAGAGTTTTCAAAGCTTTAATAATAATAACTTTCATCCCAAACGGTGCCTGTGACAGGTAGCATCACGCGAGCAACACCAAGTAACACAGTAAACAGGTCTGTTAATTAAAACATACCGTACTTGTAAAAATCACGGTGTAACTGTCCTCATCTTCCTCCTTAGAAGATTACGGAAGATTACGATAACGCGAACGTACGATTAGCCTGGGTTAGCTTTGTTTACGTTGAACATTCGAGGTAGACATTCAGGGTGTTGGAACGGAGCCCCCTTTCCAACGAACCGCTCACCACTTGTTGGGGAGACCCGGGTGCTAAATGACTTGTAAACGACCTGATTTTTTTATTATCACACGTTCGTGTTAGCGTAATCTTTCGTACGGAAGATTACGATAACGCGGACGTACGATTAGCCTGGGTTAGCTTTATGTTTCCGTTAAGCATTCAAGGTAACCATTCAGGGTGTTGGAACGGATTAAAACGATTGACATTATTTTTAATGGGAAAAATGATTTCGGTGATCGAACAAATCGGTTTTCGAACAGGGTTCTGGAACGGATTACGATCGAGAACCGAGGTTCCACTGTATTTTTTTGGGGTGTGCTTGATAATCCGGTGTGGCTTTTATTGCCAAAAATAAGGTAAAACGTTTATATGACATTTAAGCTCTTCAGATTTTTCTGCATTTTGGCATTTATTTCAGTATTTTGTCGCAACAAAGTGTTGTTCAAATGAGGGGGCGGGTCCATCTAGCTGAGCTTGTCACCTATTGGTTGATTGACGAGTGCACCAATCAATTGCAATGCCTTCCTTCAGGTAGCAAGCGGTATTAGGTGTTCGTTTATTTATATGGCACACATTTTTAAGCATTTATTTAGTTAGACATTTATTTTTACATGAAGCAGAATCGGTCCACCATAGGGTTGGGTAGGGTTACTTTAACTTGATTACTTTCAATGACTTTTGGGTTACTCCAATACCAAATATGCTAATAAGACAAAAGAAACTAAATATGAATAAAATGATGACTCACAACATGTGGTAAGCTTTCTCTCCTGGCTTTGATCTCCGGCAAAACTAACATAAAATGCGACAGAAACAAAATGAAAATAAATCCAAACAGCTTGCCAACATCATTTTTGCCCTTCCGTGTATTCCGTTACTCCCCAAGCCCGCACAAAATTTTGTCATTCTATTTATATTTAGTTTCTTTTGTATTTTATTAGGGCGGCAGTAGCTCAGGAGGTAGAGCGCTCGTCTTGGGATCAAGGGATCCCAGTTCGAATCCCGGCTCGTCCGTGTTACATGTCGAAGTGTCCTTGGGTAAAACACTGAACCCCTAATACCTCCAATAAGCAGGTTAGCGCCTTACATGGCTGCAAGGCCGCTATTTAGAGATGTGGAGCACATTGTAAAGCGCTTTGGGAAGTCATTGACTTGAAAAGCGCTATATAAAAATGCAGATCATATTTGGTATTGGAGTAATCCAAAAGTAATTGAAAGTAATCAAATTAAAGTAACCCTACCCAACCCTGGTCCTCCATAGCAAGCTAGCTATTTGCATTCGGTGCGCACGTGTTTCTCTTGAAAACAAGCTGTCTTAAAGACTAATTTTTTCTACTATCATGAGTGCCACATGGTAGATTTTCAGAGTGAAGGCATAATGGAAAAGATCAAGCAATTGCTTTGTAAAAACTGTTTTAAAAGGCAATATTGTTGTGACATTTCGGTCTGAAATACATGTTTACCCTGCAATCGACCCATTTTTGTTTTTCTTCCGAAATCTATTTTCTCGTATTATGAAAGATTTGATTTGACAAGTAGCTATGCAAATCTATACTTATCTCTCTGCTCTTTTTTTGTCCCTTCCCCAGCGTAAATGTCAACGTAAAAAGCTGTGGGCAAACAGCAATTTCTAATAGCGGCATGTAAGAGGAAAATGCTTCTTGCTGCCCTTTCCTCCAGGATAGACCAGAGATGATTGCGAAGGTGAGGCTATCACGCTATAGCCTGCATCACACAATGACGCATTCTGAAATATCCTTCGTGTTATGGAACAAGTTATTAACTCCAAATCTCTTCTGGCGTGTGTACTTAGTGAGGGTAAGGTTTTTTTGTTTTAAAAGCCTCACAGTGTCCCATCTCATCTCATCAGCTACACCGCTTATCCTCAGTAGGGTCACGGGGGTGCTGGAGCCCATCCCAGCAATCATCGGGCAGTGGGCAGGGGACACCCTGAACTGGTTGCCAGCCAATCGCAGGGCACACAGGGACAGACAACTCGCTTGCTGATTCACACCTAGGGACAATTTGACCAGCCAATTCACCTGAAATGCATGTTTTTGGAATGTGGGAGGAAACCGGAGTGCAAGCACGGGGAGAACATATAAACTCCGCACAGGAAGTCTGGAGCTGGATTTGAACCCACGCAGGAGGTTCCCAAGACATGAACTGTGCCGCACATGCGCTAACCACTGCGCTAACCACTGCGCATGTGCGTGCCTCTACATTTAAACATGTCATGCAACCGGAGCGGTTTATTAATAGCGGCCGTAGTCTAAAGTCAGGGTTTGAAGGGGTGCTTGAAATCCTTGAAAATGCATGAATTTGAATGCGTTGTCAATGATTGAAAAGCTCTTGAAATTTTTGCCATGGTTCTCAACTTAAAATGACGTTTGGCTTCCCTCGTCATTAACAGCAGGTGGCATTAGTTTGTATGTCCTACAAGTGCATTTTTTACGTCGGGCGTACAGCTTTCAAAACGTCTCCGTCCGGGTGGCCGACAACTTTTTCAAGAAAAAAAAAGATTTTTTTTCAAATCAAACCTTTGCTTTGTTCCGATTTCGAAATCTTTGTTCGGTTTGGGAATTTCAGTATGTTTAGCTATTTGCATACTCGGCAGCCAATCGGAAGCCTGCATCGAATAACTTCGTGCTTCCGGGCTTTCCCCAGCGTTATAAGGTTGCGCATTTGCATATCATTTTCCAAAGTAGATGCACAGAGAACACAAGAAAAATGAATAAGTGATTAGGAATCAGGCCAAAACCTCAACCCCAGAAAAACGATTCAAAAGAAGCTAACAAAATTGATGACGCTATAAAACGTAAACGTACATTAAAAGAATCGTAGAAAGAGGAGTTCACGTGGCTTGTAGCAGACGACGCAACGCAAACATTGCATGAATGAAGATGAGTAAATACAGGTACAGACTGATGGCAGATAGAAAACAACGATGTCATATCCATGCAATGTATGCTATAAGTAGATTTATAATAAACTACATTTTAAAGTGTTGTTCTGTTATATATTCTGATGATCAATCCATAATACTTTGCAACTATGGTTTTTTTGCGATTAGTCGTCTTATATTGTGTTTCAAGTTGTGAAAAATGGGGCAGGCAACTTTATGGCTGGTTTCATAATAGTCTGTAGTTTGCAATAGTCTGTCGTCTGTGCTTCCTTGTAGGGTGTCACAAATAAACATGACTTAACTTGACTTGAAGTTTTTTACTTTTTCCTTGCCCTCATGTAGGTTTTAGATCAGGGAATGGTTTCATAATAGTCTGTAGTTTGCAAGTCTGTGGTCTGTGCAGGCCTTTGAGACTCTTTGTGATTAACGGCTTCAAAAATAAACATGACTTGACTTGACTGAGGTTTTGAGTTTTTCCTTGCCCTCATGTTGGTTTCAGATCAGGGGATGGTTTCATAAAAGTCAAGTCAAGTCAAATTTATTTATATAGCCCTTAATCACAAAAATGTCTCAAAGGACTGCACAGGATTAGTTACAACATTACACAATTACCTCATCTTAAACCAGCAAACCAGCATGCGGGCAAGGAAAAACTCAAAAACCTCAGTGTGAGGAGAAAAGAGAAACCTTGAGAAAGGACCTCACATGTGGTAATCCCCCTTCCAGGATTGAACAGGGTGAATTACAATTAGCATTACTGTATTCAGAATAGTAAACACTAGGTAAAATGTTGAAAATGTCCGGAAAGAGCATGACATCAACGACGACGCCAGCTGGTAAATGCAGGGGTTGACATGCTGCAGGTCAGACCCCGGTCCGTTGACCCATCCCAGATCATCCTTCTCCTTCGTATCAGCCAGGCAGGCCTCAGAAAAAGACAGGACAAAACAGAATACAAGGTGGGCATCAATCATATGCTTTGGAATAGAAGTGTGTCTTAAGCCTCAATTTAAAAACTTCCGTTGAGGTTGCAGATCTTATCTCCAGAGGCAGGGCGTTCCACAACACCGGGGCCCGGATGGAGAACGCTCTCGAGCCCGCAGACTTCTTGGCTCTCGGAGTCACAAGTAGACCGGCATTTTCCGAGCGCAGACTCCGTGCAGGAACATAGGGGGAAATCAAATCGGAGAGATAAGAGGGTGCAAGCCCATGCAAACATTTATATGTTAATAAGAGAACCTTAAAGTCACATCTTAAGTGGACTGGGAGCCAGTGCAAGTTGGCCAATACAGGTGTAATATGCTCAAACTTTTTAGTCTTAGTCAAAAGTCTAGCTGCCGCATTCTGAACCAGCTGCAAACTTTTAATGCTAGACATCGGGAGACCAGAAAGCAATACATTACAGTAATCAAGCCGAGAAGTAATAAACGCATGAATTAAAATCTCTGCATCTGATTGGGACAGCATTGAACGAATCTTCGCAATATTACGGAGGTGGTAGAAAGCTATTCTAGTAATATTTTTCAAAAAGTCTGTAGTTTGCAATAGTCTGTGGTCTGTGCAGGCCTTTGAGACTCTTTGTGATTAACGGCGTCAAAAATAAACATGACTTGACTTGACTGAGGTTTTGAGTTTTTCCTTGCCCTCATGTTGGTTTCTGATCAAGAGATAGTGTCATAATAGTCTGTGGTTGGCAATAATCTGTGGTCTGTGCAGCCCTTTAAGACTCCTTGTGATGTAGGGTGTCACAAATAAACATGACTTGACTTGAAGTTTTTGACTTTTTCCTTGCCCTCATGTAGGTTTTAGATCAGGGAATGGTTTCATAATAGTCTGTAGTATGCAATAGTCTGTGGTCTGTGCAGGCCTTTGAGACTCTTTGTGATTAACGGCGTCAAAAATAAACATGACTTGACTTGACTGAGGTTTTGAGTTTTTCCTTGCCCTCATGTTGGTTTCTGATCAAGAGATAGTGTCATAATAGTCTGTGGTTGGCAATAATCTGTGGTCTGTGCAGCCCTTTAAGACTCCTTGTGATGTAGGGTGTCACAAATAAACATGACTTGACTTGAAGTTTTTGACTTTTTCCTTGCCCTCATGTAGGTTTTAGATCAGGTAATGGTTTCATAATAGTCTGTAGTATGCAATAGTCTGTGGTCTGTGCAGGCCTTTGAGACTCTTTGTGATTAACGGCGTCAAAAATAAACTTGACTTGAAAATTGTAATGGTGGGTCCTGGAGTCAGACCAGCTGAGAACCACAGAACTATAACACGTATCCAAATACATTCAAGCAACATAAGTGACATGGCCATTGCGCGGTCTCTCACTCCTTGGCCCTACTCGGGTTAAAATGTCAAGCTCTACAGAGGAACTCACAGAGGTCGGGCACCTCTAGAGGAAAACCCTCCTCGCTCGTATATCTCTTTTAAGTCAGAGGATGAACACCTGGAGGGCAGAGCCTCAAAGGTCAGGAAGAAAACGGGATTCCTCCTCATTAAAACAACCCCCGTCCTTGAAGAGCGTGCAATTAAAAACCTAATCCCATGCTGAGCGATTGATCCAGCGAAGGGAAGCACGCCATCCATAGGGCGAGACCATAACGGGGGCGTCGAACCTATAAAAAGACAAGGATGTGGATTGCCGCGCTATAATATTTTGAGTTTTATCCTAATTACCGTAAATTCCGGACTATAAGCAGCTACTTTTTTCCCAAACCTCAACCTTGCGGCTTATTCAGTGATGCGGCCAATTTATGTCATTTTTCTAACGGCCGCCAGCGGCGCTCGAGTACAAAAGGTAAGATTTAGACCGGTGGAATATATGCGCAGAGGAAGACTGAAACTTCTTAGTTTGTGCACAAATTGAATTAGCGTAGACATATCTTCATCATGCAAATTGCAAAAAGAATGGCACATGACGTAGCTTTCAAGCTAAAAGCAAACGAGCAGTCCGATAAAGCAGGAAACAAAGCTACTGCACGTAAACTTTCTCTTTCCCATACTGGGGAAGATGACTCTGATAACGTCAGTTATATGGAGGAAGATGAGGACGGTTTACCGTGGTTTCTACTAGCACGGTATGTTTTTTTTTAACAGACCCGTTTACTGTGTTGCGAGGGTGTTGGTTGTAGCATTTTGCTACCCTTCACAGGCACAGTTTGGGATGAAAGTTATAATATTATAATTAAAGCTTTGAAAACTCTCTCGGTGTACCGTCTTTTTTTGTAAATATGTGTAACCCATGTATAATATGTATTTGCACCTGTACATTTTTGTAATGTATTTATTTGAGACACTTATTCTTATATGTTTTGCGAATTAAAAAAGAGGGGCGGAGCAAACGCGGGCTGACGCGAAGTGGGGTAAAGGTAAGTGAGACCAGTTGTCGCGGCGGACAATAGTGGATATAAATTTTTCCCACCCTTACCTTTGGAAATATAGACTTTTTTTCCTTGGATTAGTTTCAACGGGTACCCCGACTCTGCAGGTCTGCATCAAACGTTAAGTACCGGTATCATTTTCTGTTCATTTTGCCAGTTGTGGTTTTTGGACTGTGTACTTTATAATCAGTTACAATCGCGGGACTCAAAGCCTGGTTTGGGCTAACTTTGTGATTGTGTTACATGTTTTAATTCGGGCGCATTGCGGCTTATATACAGGTGCGGCTTGTGTAAGTACAAAATCGGTTTTCCTCTTAAAATGTGCTGGGTGCGGGTTATAATCAGGTGCGCTCTATAGTCCGGAATTTACGGTATGTTTGTGACAATCACCGAGTGGATTAACCCGTTTGTTTTTCTGCAGTAGGGTTTGGAAAACGAGGAACCTGAGAAGATTACATAAGGACTGATCGATTGATCGAGGTGTCTCTGTCACTCTTCATCCAGTAAGGCTCGGAGATGAAGCGCTTAAGGATTGAGCGCCTGACGTTTGTATTCCCTGGAACCCTCGGTAGAAAAAACACAGGGGCCAAATTAGTAGTTTAAAGAAAAATAATGGGCGAAAAGAGAGAGAAATAGATGGTGAATGGACTGCATTTCTAAAGCACTTTGGCAGTCAGAGTACCTCCAAAGCACTTTACAATACACTTCACACTCTACCATTCACTCACTAACAGGTTTGGGTAGGGTTACTTTAACTTGATTACTTTCAATTACTTTTGGATGACTCCAATACCAAATATGCTAATAAAAGACAAAAGAAACTCAATATGAATCAAATGATGACTCACAACACGTGGTAAGCTTTCTCTCCTGGCTTTGATCTCTCTGATCTCCGGCAAAACGAACATAAAATGCGACAAAATGAAAAGAAATCCAAACAGCTTGCCAACATCATTTTTGCCGTTCCGTGTATTCCGTTACTCCCCAAGCCTGCACAAAATGTAGTCATTTTATTCATATTTAGTTTCTTTTTTTTTATTAGCATATTTGGTATTGGAGTAATCCAAAAGTAATTGAAAGTAATCAAGTTAAAGTAACCCTACCCAACCCTGCTCACTAATAGTGAAGTCAACCATACATTTCGGGGGCATGAGGGGTTCAGTATCTTACCCAGGGACATGTCGACATTTAACATGGCCGGGACTTGAACCTGCGACCCTTTTACGCAAGACAACCGCTTCCTGAGCTACTCCCGTACAAGCACAAGAGAGAGACAGTACAAGAGAGAAAGAGATTCTAAAATGTGTCTGTTTTCAATAGAGTGGGAGAATTCATTTTAGTGTTTTCAAGTGTTTAGCTAGCTAGCTATTTCTGAGTTTTCCTTTGTTGGTTGCCACAATTTAAAGACCAGATGGTTGTTAGTTAAATTCCAGAGCAACAAGGTGAGTGAATTGACCAGAAGAAACCCTGGAAAAATAATTAAGCGCAAGCTAGCATGTTGCTAGCTAAGGATAGTTTTATTTGACATTCTTTTGTGACTTGTACAGTTTCGATGGAGTGTGAATAATCCCATTTACAAGTATTTTGTGTTTGTGATGCTAGCAAACGTCTTTATGCCAGGGTTTATTTGGGGTTGTTCAACACTCAGTAACATTTTCTAATCGTTTGGCAAATTTTGAATGTAATCATTTTAAATGGTTTAAATAAACTGACTGTTGCAATGACTTGAAATGACCATATAACAATCACTTCTATGTCAGGATTACCAGAACAGAGCAGGAGACCCCAGAGCGTTCATACAATTCTTTATTTGGGGAAGCGTACAGGGTTAGCGGGAGACGCGATGACCGTCGAACGTCAGCAGCAACGCCGTGAAGACAACTTCGGAAGACGTAGCCAATCGTAGCGTGGGACGGAAGCAGGTCGAGTTTACCGGGACTGGAGAGAAGATCGTAGCGTGGGACGGAAGCAGGTCGAGTTTACCGGGACTGGAGAGAAGATCGTAGCGTGGGACGGAAGTAGGTCGGATCGGAGGCAGGCAGAATCAGGTAAACAGGTCAAGAAGGCACAGGTAATCGGGAGAGTCATACGGGGTACAGAAGTAATCCTCAGACGAAGAGGTCTCGGCGTAGCGTGCTTAAAAAGGGAACATAAACCAATCAGGTAGCGCATTCCAGCGCGCCAGATGATTACCCCAGGTGGCTCCACGTAGGTAATCATGACATTCTAACTGTGATTATTTACCTTTTTTTGTGTTTGCAAGACGAGCTAACTTTTTGTTGTTTGACAGTCTTTAACATTCTCTGACAATTTGGCAAATCATTATAATGGCCGAAAGCAACTTTATGACAGTTGACTTGCCCTGACTTGGAATTAACATTTAAGAATCGTTCCTAACTTTTTCGTTTGTGTTGGCAAGGCTAGCTAGCGTCTCATGTTCTTGAACATTCTCTAAAGTTTCGCCAACATTTTGCATCTAATCATTTAAACAGTAAAGAAACGTTACTTGCCCTGTTTTGAAATTAACATTTAAAAATCACTTGAAACAGTCTTCATGTCAGGGATTATTACTTTGATCTAACCACTCTACTGAGACAGTCCTGATTAAGGTAACCGATGATCTTCTACTGGCAATGGACTCTGGCGCTTCATCACTCTTCATCACTGTTGTTGTTGTTGAGTCACTCAAGGCGCCTAAGGTAATCCTTAGTAGCGCTAGACTCGCTCGTGGGAGGCTCCGTAGTTCTCCGAAGGAGAGGGGGCTGCGACTGTCCTGTGCCGCCAGGCCTGACGGGGTGCGACCCAAGCAAACCAAGCAGACGAAGCCTCTGAAGTCCTTAGTACGTTCGGACAGGCCGGTGCATGATTTATGGAAGCCCCGTGGGCAGGTAGTACAGGTGATTTGGGTGTGGTCTGAGCAAATGGTTTGAAAGCACCACTGGCATTTGGACTGGGGGCCAGGGTTGCTCTCGAAGTCGCCCGCCCTAAGAAGAACAGAGAGAGGAGAGTAGAAGAAAGAGAAAGGGAGGGACAGATGGAAAGAGAGAAAGACAGACAGAGTAAAACGCAAAAAGGGGGAAAAGAGAGTGAGAGAGGTGGGGAGAGAGTAGGAAAGAGAGGGACAGAGAAAATGAGAGACACGAGTGTAAAGGGGGAAGAGAGAAAAGGAGAGACAAAGAAGGAGAGAGGACCAAGAAAGAAAGAGAGAGCGAGTCTGAGTGGATTGAGTTGGATTCGTAAGGCTCCCCCGGGAGAGAGCCCTTCGCAGGACACCACGGGAAGGTTCCTAGTCTTTGTCCTGCTCTTGTTGCTGCTGGACCTTAGTGCTGCCTTTGACACTGTGGACCATAATATCTTATTAGAACTGTTGGAAAAATGGATTGTTCTCTCAGGAACCGTCCTCTTATGGTTCACCTCTCAGATAGGACGCACTGTGTTAAATATAGTGAAATGACATCCGAGCCCTTTAGTGTTACCTGTGGTGTTCCGCAGGGTTCAGTACTTGGCCCCCTTCTTTTCAGCATTTCCATGAGGTGATATTATTCGCAAGTATTATATCAGTTTCCATTGCTAAGCAGATGACACTCAACTATATCTTCCGACTTGAATTGACTACTTGAGGTATCTTTGTCGTCCTTAACATTTTCTAAATATTTTTGCAAGTCTTGTATGTAATAATATATATGGTTTAAAGTAACTTTTCGACTGTTGACTGGCCTTGACTTGAAGTTAACATGTAAGAATCACTTGTGCGATTACAGTATTTCATTTAGCTTGTTTTCTTTGTGTTTGGGTTGTTAGCTAACCTCTTCATGTCAAGGTTCATTTGATGTTACCTATTAAAGGAATATGGAAGTTTGAATTTGGGTTTGTCTGTTGGACTCTTTGTGTTTTGTGCCAAAGTTTTCTGGAGTAAAATTTGACGTGGGGCAGCTCTCAGGCAGAGGGAGGTGACGAGCTGTCTGGGGGCCGACGCGGAGGAGTCAACGCGCCATTCTCCCGGGAACGGGAGACCAATGAGAGCGGGCTGCGTCGCGACCAGGCGGAATCGACGCGCCATTCTTCCGGGACGGGAGACCAATGGGATCCAGCGATGGGGCGGAGGAGATGCTTTGCTGTGCAACTCGTAAGAAGGAGAAGAGTCGTTTTTTTGGGAGGAGAAGCGTGCAGAGATGTAGTGATTTGTGTAATAGAAATAAATGCACCCATGAGTGAAATGCCGGCTTTTGAGAACTTTCTATGCAGAAAAGAGCGCGCAAATTGTTTGGATGAATGGTGATTGGGAAAGGTCACAAATTGGAGTCAGATGATTAATTTAAGGTTGTGTTAATTTAACAAGACATTCCAACACTATCATCCTCAAAATGTTTGGCAAATTTGAGATTTTATCATTTAAACCGTTAGAAGGAACATTACCGTTAATTTACCCCAATTTAACATTAGCAATAGTTATTTTGAGGGAAGAAATGAGGTACATAAACGCTTCTTCATTGCTGAAATCAGTCGGTAATTAGCAAAAAAATAACATTTAAAACACCATATGGCTGCCGGTGCCTAAGGCCCGTGTTGCTCTCAATGTCTTTTGCGATAATACTACATTATAGTAAATTTCAAAGTGCTTAGTGACATCTCCATTTTCCCGCTTATTGTTTACGATGACGGCTAACTTGGTATATTTTTTGGTGCAAATCAAATGACAGCACTTAGACATTGTTGAATTTTTCGGGCTTGATAGATCCTGAAACCCACCGTAATGGGCACATACAGAAACAATGATGCGTGATAAAACATTTCAGTTCTGTTTAAGCTACAAATCTATTGAAGGTGAAGCATCGGGCGTCATGTATAATTGCACTCTGGGTCTCTTGAATATTAGGCTGTCAAGTCAAATGTCTGAGGCCTATTTGTCTCTTAGATTGCATAGGACGAGAAAATTGGTTTCTGGCTGTTGAAATTCGCCGGTGAGAGCATATGTGAAAGCCTGACAGTCGCCAGACAAAATGATAACATCAAATACAGTGTCTAGCAAAAGTATTGAGAGCTCACCTGTTTGTCAGTTTCTGTTTAAATGTACCTGAACAGAAAATATTATGGAACCCATAGAACACACTAGGCAGGTCCAGGATAAAATAGTGGAAAAGTTCAAAACAAGAATGGATACAAGAAGATTTTGCAATTGTGCCTGCAATAACATCAAAATTGAGAGAGAGCATAAAACCACTGCAAACATACCAAGACCTCGCCGTCCCTCTAAACATTCTGCCCAAGGAAAGATACAACAAATCAGAGAAGTAACCAAGAGGACTGTGGTTACGTTGGATGACCTGCAGCCATACGCAGCTGTGGTGGTACAATCTGTGCATAAGAGAACCATTAGTTGCACTCAGCATAAATCTACCTTTTATGGACGAATACCATAAAAAGACCCGTTTGGTGTTCGGAAGAAGCCACATGGGAGACTCAAATAACAGGTGGAACAAGGTGCTCTGGTCATATGCGACAAAATTGAACTTATTGTGCTGAATGCAAAGCATTGCGTTTGGCGCAAGAGTAACAGTGCACATCAACCTGAAAACACAATTTCCACTGTCAACCATGGTGGTGGCAGGATCATGCTCTGTGGTTGTCTTTTTTTAACAAGGACAAGGACGATCGTTAGAGTTGCTAGGAAGATGGATGGAAACATATATAGGGAGATCTGTTGAGAGAGATCTGAGCAGGTTACGACCCTAAAAAGCAAAATGTACGATGGAATGGTGTACAACTAACTATCAAAAGGCATTCAAATGGCCAAACCAAAGTCCATACCTCAATCCCATTGGGCACTTGTGGAAAGTTCCGAAAAATGATATGCGTAGTCCATCAAATTGAGGTTTGTTTTTTTTATAAGGAAGAATTGGCAAATACTTTTTCAAAGCACTGTTGTTTCAGGAAGAATCAAATGTGTTTTAGGCATCTTGTTATGTTGGAAGACCCAGCCACGACCCATCTTCAATGCTCTGATTGAGGGAAGGAGGTTGTTCCCCTAAATCTCACAATTCACGGCCCCAGTCATCCTGTCTTTAATGCAGTGCACTCGTCTGGTCCCATGTACAGAAAAGCACCCCCATACTTCACCGTAGGGATGGTGTTCTTCGGATTGTACTATTCATTCTTTTTCCTCCAAACACGCTTTGTGGAATTATGACCAAAAAAATTCTATTTTGGTCTCATCCGACCACAAAACGTTCTCCCATGACTCCTCTGTATCATCCAAATGGTCATATGCAAACTTAAGACGGGCCTTGACATGTGCTGCTTTCAACAGGGAACCCTTTCGTCCTATGCATGATTTCAAACCATGACGTCTGTATTACCTTCAGTAACGTCGGAAACGGTGGTCCCAGCTCTTTCAGGTCATTGACTAACTCCTGCCGTGTATTTCCGGGCTGATTCCTCACCTCTCTTTGAATAATTGAGACCCCATGAGGTGATATTTTGCAAAGGGATCCACTCCGATTGAGATTGACCGTCATGTTTAGCTTCTTCCATTTTGTAATGATTGCTCCAACAGTGGACCTTTTTTCACCAAGCTGCTTGGCAATTGCTCTGCAGCCCTTTCCAGCCTTGAGGAGGTGTACAATTTTGTCTCTGGTGTCTTTTGACAGCTGTTTGGTCTTTGCCATGTTATTAGTTAAAGTCTTACTCATTGTACGGTGTGGACAGGTGTCTTTATGCAGCTAATGACCTCAAACAGGTTCATCTGATTCAGGATGGTAGATGGAATGCAGGTGGACTTGTAACGGGCGGACTAGCAGGTCTTTCAGGGTCACAATTCTAGATGATACACCGGTTTTCAAATACTTATTTGCAGCTGTATCACACAAATAAATAGTTAAAAAACCATGAATTGTGATTTTAGATTTTTCTTTTTAGTTTATCCCTCTCACAGTGGACATGCACCTACGATGAAAATTTGAGACCCCTCCATAACTTTGAAGTGGGAGAAATAGCCAGGGTTGTGTAGGGTTACTTTAACTGGATTACTTCCAATGACTTTTGGATAACTCCAATAGCAAATATGCTAATAAAAGACAAAAGAAACTAAATATGAATCAAATGATGACTCACAACACGTGGTAAGCTTTCTCTTCTGGCTTTGATCTCTTTGATCTCCGGCAAAACTAAGAAAAAATGCGACAGAAACAAAATGAAAATAAATCCAAACAGCTTGCCAACATCAATTTTGCCGTTCCATGTATTCCGTTACTCCCCAAGCCTGCACAACATTTTGGCATCTCATTCATATTTAGTTTCTTTTGTCTTTTATTACCATATTCGGTATTGGAGTAATCCAAAAATAATTGAGTTCCGGGCGTATTCCTCACCTTTCTTAGAATCATTGAGACCCTACGAGGTGATATCTTGCCTGGGGCTCCACTCTGATTGAGAATGACCGTTATGTTTAGCTTCTTCCATTTTCTAATGATTGCTCCAACAGTGGACCTTTTTTCACCTAGCTGCATGGCAATTGCTAACATCATTTTTGCCGTTCCATGTATTCCGTTACTCCCTAGCCTGCACAAAAAGTAGTCATTTTATTCATATTTAGTTTCTTTTGTCTTTTATTAGCATATTTGGTATTGGAGTCATCCAAAAGTAATTGAAAGTAATCCAGTTAAAGTAACCCTACCCAACCCTGGAAATAGCAAAATAGCAGGGTCCTTAAAAAGTGCTGGACTTTGGCCAAGGTGCAAAAACTTTGAATAATAACCATTTTACTTTATTAGAGTTTGCAGGTCCCGAAAAATGAGATCGAATAAGAAATAACGGAAACGCAATAAAAGAAAGTGTCGGGGATCGGTTTCCCGGGGTTAATGCAACACTTGAGATTTCGCTGCGCTCCGCCAAAAAAATTTAAGGTTAATAATTTTGTCACCGACTGCAGTATTGATTCATGTTCAACAACACAGTTAATGACGAGAGGGAAAGCTTGGGCACATTTGAAGTGAGCACAGAATGGAAAGAAAATGACTCACGCATCAAAGTCTTTTTTTTCCCCGAGGGTGTCTGCGAGTTTAATTATGCCGGGAGACTTTTGCAAGGGTGGCGTAGAAACAAATGTTGGCATGATGAGCCGGTGACGTCAACAAACCGACTCTCGGGACTTCACCCGCGGGGCCCCGAGTAGGCGGCGTGAAGCATGCACACAATGAAAAGGACACTTAATGAGAGAGACCGTTATTAACAGATATATATATATATATATACACCGTATTTTCCGCACTATAAGGCGCACCGGGTTATAGGGCACACCCCCAAAAAATAGTTTTTGGTCCTATATTTTCCATACATAAGGCGCACCGGATGATAAGGCGCTACAATGGGAACGTGGACAAAACAGTCAGATAGTTCAGTCCAACTTCTTACCCCCTTAAAATTCCCAAAGCTTGCAAATGCGGTGTCCGTACGATGTCACTTAAATGCGTCATTTCAATTATTATTCGGAAGGTTAAAGTCTTGGGATTCAAGAAATGCCAACCATTCTTTAGTTTCTATTTTCTTTTTCGCTCGCAACTTTACTGTGCATATGACAATAAACACTTGGAATTGAGTTGAATTTCAAAATAGACACTCCATTCCATCCATTATCTGCACCGCTTATCACAGAAACATCGAGTTCAGTCTGAAACAAGATACAGGGAAAATATATAGCCGGAGTAGCTCACCGAAGTCGTTGTGTTCATAATAATGTGCAGCCAATGTCCTCTTATATCCGTGAGTGTAGTCAATCCAGGAGAATAAAATATTTACAAATACAGAATAGTAAAAAATGCTTTCTCTATGCCGTCACCACGTGCTATTCACATTCATCTTTTTCGGACAATTGCAGGCTTTGTTTTGCCGTTCAAGCCAATGCCAGCCTGTAAATGATAAAAAGGATCCTCCCCTTGACCTCTGAATAACTTTAGCCACTAGTGATCCATTCAACTGATGATTGACACATTGATTAGCCAATGAAACGCCGGTAAATAAATCCCAGCATACACCGCGTACTACTTGGCGTTCGTGGGGAAATCGAGTCGGCGGCCGTTGCGTAAGTTGCGAGACCTTGCGAGACCTTGCGATTTAATATTGAGATATATATAAGGCGCACTGTATTATAAGGCGCATGGTCAGCTTTTGAAAAAAATTAAGACTTTTAGGTGCGCCTTATAGTGCGGAAAATACGGTATATACAGTGCTGGGAAAAAGGGTTTTCCCTCTTCCTGATTACTGTGTTTTTTGCATATTAACCATAAAGGTTTCGGATCATCACACCAATTTTAATGTCGCGCAGAGATAATTCAACCCAAAAAAATGTTAATTCAGGCAGCACGGCGGTGCAGTGGTTAGCGCTTGTGCGGCACAGTTCTAAGGTCTCGGGAACCTCCTGTGTGGGTTCAAATCCAGCTACCGGACTTCCTGTGCGGAGTTTGTATGTTCTCCCCGTGCTTGCGTGGGTTTCCTCCGGGCACTCCGGTTTCCTCCCACATTCCAAAGACATGCATTCAGGTGGATTGGCCGGTCCAAATTGTCCCTAGGTGTGAATGAGCGAGTGAGTTGTCTATCCCTGTGTGCCCCGCGATTGGCTGGCAACCAGTTCAGGGTGTCCCCTGCCCACTGCCCGATGATTGCTGGGATGGGCTCCGGCACCCCCGCGACCCTACTGAGGATAAGCGGTGAAGCTAATGAGAGATGAGAAGATCCAAAACGTATCTATTTCTGGTGCTTTTTTTCAGACATCAATTATCAGCGAATCACCTTTCGGTTCTATTGTAATGACTCCGGTGATAATGGCGCTTTTTGTGCCATCGGCGAATAAGGACACGGTCCTGGCTGAGAAACAAGCACATAATAAGGTGTCCTATTGGCTATTAAGCATTTGTTAGGAGAAAGCCACTCACTTATCTCCGGCTCCAAAGGCCGCTCAGCTTTGATGAAAAACTAATCAGCACTTTCTTCTTATTAGTGCCGTCCCATTTGTATTCTCTATTGATTCGAAGAGAACCTTACAAGGCTTTAAAACAAGGGGGAAGAATTAGATTTTTTTCCTGGGTTCGGTTTTGTCCCCTGTTGGGTGATAAATCCCCCAAAACAGAGTTTATATTTGGAAGCTGCTTTAATATGAGGATGAAACGTCACAGCCTCACTTTTGTTCCCTCTTAACGATGGGTCATTGTGATTTCCTAGGAAATGTGACTTCTAACTGGCGAGAGGAATCATTGACAAGAGGAGTGTTTTTAAATACATGAACGATTCTTTTAAGATGTTTTTATCAATGTAAATCACTCAGTGCAGATTTTTGACTGGGCCTATTTTGACCCTACTACTGTCACAAGACAGGAACGGGGACAGGACCCAATAGCGTTTGTTTTACTCGGTTTTTATTAAGAAAGAGAGCAGTGCTTGCATCCACGATGATCGTCGGTCAGGGATAACAGCTGGCAGGAACGTGGAAGTGGCACCTTCGTGTCGTGGAACAGCGAGAAAACAGGTCGATGGCCAGGACGGGGGAGCAGAACAGAAACGGGTCCAGAAAAGAGGTTGGCAACAGGTATCAGGCAACAGGTATCAGGCAGGAAACGGGGCAAAACGGGTCGATGGCTGGGACGGGGGAGCAATACAGAAACTGGTCCAGAAAAAAGTCGGCAACAGGTATCAGGCAGGAAAACAGGGCAAAACGGGTCGATGGTCGGGACAGAGGAGCAAAAGCATAAGCGGGTCAGGAAAAAGGTCGGCAACAGGTATCAGGCAGGAAACAGGGCAAAACGGGTCGATGGCCGGGAAGGAGGAGCAAAAGCATAAACGGGTCCAGAAAAAAGTCGGCAACAGGTATCAGGCAGGAAACAGGGCAAAACGGGTAGATGGCTGGGACGGGGGAGCAATACAGAAACTGGTCCAGAAAAGAGGTCGGCAACAGGTATCAGGCAGTAAAACAGGGCAAAACAGGTCGATAGCCGGGACGGAGGAGCAAAAGCATAAACGGGTCCAGAAAAAAGTCGGCAACAGGTATCAGGCAGGAAAACAGGCCAAAACGGGTCCAGAAAAGAGGTCGGCAACAGGTATCAGGCAGTAAAACAGGGCAAAACAGGTCGATAGCCGGGACGGAGGAGCAAAAGCATAAACGGGTCCAGAAAAAAGTCGGCAACAGGTATCAGGCAGGAAACAGGGCAAAACGGGTCGATGGCTGGGACAAAGGAGCAAAAGCATAAACGGGTCCAGAAATAAGTCGGCAACAGGTATCAGGCAGGAAAACAGGCCAAAACGGGTCGATGGCCGGGACGGGGGAGCAAAATGGAAACAGGTCCAGAAAAGAGGTCGGCAACCGGTATCAGGCAGGAAACATGGCAAAATAGGTCCATGGCCGGGACGGAGGAGCTAAAACATAAACGGGTCCAGAAAAAAGTCGGCAACAGGTATCAGGCAGGAAAACAGGGCAAAACGGGTCGATGGCCGAGACAAAGGAGCAAAAGCAGAAACTGGTCCAGAAAAAAGTCGGCAACAGATATCAGGCAGGAAACAGGGCAAAACAGGTCGATGGCCGGGACGGAGGAGCAAAAGCAGAAACAGGTCCAGAAAAAAGTCGGCAACAGGTATCAGGCAGGAAAACAGGGCAGGATAATGACGGAGAGTACAAAGCTTGCCTACCTGAGAGGATAGGTTCGCAGACAGTCTGACGGATTCCTTTCGGGAGACGGGTGTTTCAAAGGAGGCAGGGAGCCAATCAGCGACCAGGGCTGTTGGCGCCAAAGGAACAGGCACAGGTGCCTCGCATCAGTAATCATAACAACTACAAATGACTACAACCTGGTAGTAACATAGAATAGAATAGCATAGAGGTTTCTTATTTTCCTTGTGTTTAGGTTTTGAGTTTTTCCATGCCCGCATGTTGGTTAAAGATCAGGGGATGGTGTCATTGTAATCCTGTGCAGTCTTTTGGGACATCTTGTATTTAAGGGCGTCACAAATAAATGTGACTTGATTTGACTTTGTCACGACCAGAACGGAATCAGAACCCAATTGCGTAACATTTACCACAAGTTTTATTGAAGGAAAGAGGAAAGGCTGTGCCCACAATCTGGTGTTCGCTGGATGAAAAAACAGGTCGGTAGCCGGGACAGGGAGAGCAAAAACGTGGTTGGGGTCGGAAACGAGTCCTATGCCAGGACGGGAGAGTAGTAGACATAGTCTGGATCAAAAATGGGTCGTGTGTGTGTGTGTTTTTTTGAAGGGTGGTAATGGAAAGAAAGTGGCTATAAGACTGTTAGCGTCAGAACCAGAACGGAAACAGGACCCACTCGCATAACGTTTAACGCAAGTTTTATTGAAGGAACGAGGAAGGGGTGCACCCACGATCCGGTGTTCGCTTTCGTATTCTGCTTGTGATCCGAACACGGAAGTGGATCTTCCGTAGCGAGCGATGGCCGTGTCAGGGACGGAAAAACAGGTCGGTAGCCCGGACAGGGAGAGCAAAAACATGGTTGGAAACGAGTCGTAAGCCAGGATGGGAGAGTAGACGTAATCGGGATCAAAAATGGGTAGTAAGCCGAGACGGGAAAGCCGACGTGGTCGGGGTCAAAACAGGTCCTAGCCGGACACAAACGGGAGCAAAAACAGGACAGGTGGGAGTCAGGGTCAAAAAAGGCTTGCCTTGTATCAACAGAGGTTCGCAGACGGACTGACAACAGGAAGATGACAGAACTGGAACAGGGAGCCAATCAGAGCCCGCAGCAGTTGGTGCCAAATGAGCGCGCACAGGTGATTCACATTGGTAATCATGACAGACTTGACTAGAACAGAATAGAATAGACTTGTCTTTGTTGTGAGACATTATATGTAAAGAGATTAGACATGGCACCCCAGAGTAAAACCTGTACTAAAGACTTTGAAGAGAAACAAGATCAAATACTATCTGGATAAACAGGTAAACAAAAATGACAAATTAGTGCTTAGAAAAAACTGAAACTAGAATAATAATGCGATGAAAAATAATCGTGTATCGTAACAAAAGTGCAATGAAAATAAGTGCAATAACATTTAGCAGCACAGTTTTGTGCACTCGTTTAGGGTGGTGATGCCCCTCGGTAAAATGCTGTCCCTCAGCTTTTTTTGTACTTGTTTTGAGGGACCTGTCGTGCCTACCAGAGGGCAGCAAGTCAAAGAGGTGGTGGTAATTGTCTCCTCGCATCTCATTAGCTGCACCGCTTATCCTCAGTAGGGTCGCGGGGGTGCTGGAGCCCATCCCAGCAATCATCGGGCAATGGGCAGGGGACACCCTGAACTGGTTGCCAGCCAATCGCAGGGCACACAGGGACAGACAACTTGCTCGCTCATTCACACCTAGGGACAATTTGGACCGGCCAATCCACCTGAAATGCATGTCTTTGGAACGTGGGAGGAAACTGGAATGCCCGGAGGAAACCCACGCAAGCACGGGGAGAACATACAAACTCCGCACAGGAAGTCCGGTAGCTGGATTTGAACCCACACAGGAGGTTCCCAAGTCCTTAGAACTGTGCCGCACACACGCTAACCACTCCGCCGCCGTGCTGCCGTGGTAATTGTCTTTTATAATATGAATGGCTCTATTAAGCTATCGCAAGCCGGCAATGTCTTCTCGACTGGGCAGAGAGCAGCCGATGATATTTTGACCCGTGTTGATTGGTCTCCGTATGTTTTTCCTGTCCCCAGCGGTGCTCCCAGCATACCACACGATGATGCTAGTAACTAAGTAATAGCATATGTTGCTGTTTTAAAAAATGCATAGCTAATAGTTCACCCTTTGCGCTGATCCGTGACAAAAAAGTAGCTCTCAGCTTTTAAGGGTGACCCCCGGATTAGATGCTGAACAAAGAGATACACGCAGGTCGAAATATGAATCATTTAAAAACTCTTGTGGTGCGAATGTAAACAAAAGGTCAGCGCATTAAATATTGAATAGACCAGAGTGATGTCTGCAGCCAGTCCCAAACTCTAAAACTGAAAAAAAAAAAACCCATTGAAATTCGAAATAGGAATAAAATGACTAAATTTTGTGCAGGCTTGGGGAGTAACGGAATATATGGAACGGCAAAAATGATGATGTCAAGCTTTTTGGATTTATTTTCATTTTGTTTCTGTCGCATTTTATGTTCGTTTTGCCGGAGATCAAAGAGATCAAAGCCAGGAGAGAAAGCTTACCACGTGTTGTGAGTCATCATTTGATTCATATTTAGTTTCTTTTGTCTTTTGTTAGCATATTTGCTATTGGAGTCATCCAAAAGTCATTGAAAGTAATCCAGTTAAAGTAACCCTACCCAACCCTGACCGCTTGGATTGTCAGGGCACCACTTACTGTGGTATGTCATGGGCAAGTACAGCCTGGTGGTGCCCATCCCTCCCCAGGCCATTTTATTGGGCTAGGGGTTTGCTCCCTCTACATGAAACATATAGTTTTGGTTCTCATATTTATCAGTAGCAGGAGAAGCCTTCTGATCTAACTTGGATACAGCACCTTTATCACCTGGTCACCGTTCTTTCTCGGTGTAGTGTCATTCCGCTCTTCAAAGATATTGGCATGTAGAGGCGTGTGTCGTTACCAGGGTTGGGTAGGGTTACTTTAACTGGATTACTTTCAATTACTTTTGGATTACTCCAATACCAAATATGCTACTCAAAGACAAAAAAAAAACTAAATATGAATAAAATGACTCAATTTTGTGCAGGCTTGGGGAGTAACAGAATACACGGAACGGCAAAAATGATGATGGCAAGCTGTTTGGATTTATTTTCATTTTGTTTCTGTCGCATTTTATGTTCGTTCTGCCGGAGATCAAAGAGATCAAAGCCAGGAGAGAAAGCTTACCACATGTTGTGAGTCATCATTTGATTCATATCTAGTTTCTTTTGTCTTTTTTTATAGCATATTTGGTATTGGAGTAATCCAAAAGTCATTGAAAGTAATCCAGTTAAAGTAACCCTACCCAACCCTGGTCGCATTTGATGTTCGTTTTGCCAGGGATCAAAGAGATCAAAGCCAGGGGAGAAAGCTTACCACGTGTTGGGAGTCATCATTTTATTCCTATTTAATTTATTTTGTCTTTTATTAGCATATTTGATATTGGAGTCATCCAACAGTCATTGAAAGTAATCCAGTTAAAGTAACCCTACCCAACCCTGGTCGCATTTTATGTTAGTTTTGCCGGAGATCAAAGAGATCAAAGCCAGGAGAGAAAGCTTACCACGTGTTGTGAGTCATCATTTGATTCATATTTAATTTCTTTTGTCTTTTATTAGCATATTTGGTATTGGAGTCATCCAAAAGTAATTGAAAGTAATCCAGTTAAAGTAACCCTACCCAACACCTCGACGCCAAAACAAAGCTCCTTTCGGGATTACACGTCCACGTGTTCCACCTCCTTACACATCAGCAGACACGTTTTTTGGCACGCTGCTCGCCCTAGAATGCATCGTGAAGCAGTTCCAGAAAAAACATGACTAAACCCACGTCGAGGCATTGCTCTTTCTGACACGGCTTTTCATGTTGTCCCTCTTATTTTTCTCTTTTTACAAAAAAAAGATTGTTTCTGCACGAGTGTGTGGGGTGTTTTTTCAACGTCCAACATGGCCGTAGGGCAAAGGCTGCTGATGTAAAATGGCTTACGTAAGAGCGCCGGTGCCCGGCATGGAAACCGGCTCATTAGGATACCTGATTCCTTTCGGAGTCGTTCTATTCGTCCCTCTTCCTTTCCAAGTCGGATTTGTGACATTTCCTACGCAGTGGTGTCTCATAAATGTGATTAATGTATTCATTTGCACACTGTGCTTTACATATTTATACGTCGAGTTGGTTTTGACCTTTTCCCCTTGCGTCGTGCGGAGACGCGGAAAAATATGTATTGCGGGCTTAAGTCTGTCATGTTGAATGAATGAATGAATGAAAACTTTATTCAAACATTAAAATAAAACAGAACAAAAACAATAACTCAAAAACAAAATAACGTTACATAATATGTTCGAAAAGGGGAAGTAAGAGGCAAATGCTTATATTCCCTACCCCTTCATCTTCTCTCTTAAATACACCAATGATATAACAACAATAGAAATAATATTAATAACAGTTATGATATAACAATAGCAACAATAACACAAAGTTAACCATAGTTCTAGACCACAGGTGTCAAAGAGGCGGCCCGCGGGCCAGATCAGGCCCGATAAGGGATTGAATCCGGCCCGCGAGACAACACTCAGAGAAGCGCAAGAGAAAAACAAGCTGCAGGTTGAAATATGTCCACTTGATGTTGCCAAAGCCAAGTTCCTCTCACAAAGACACTGTACTTGTATTTATTTATTTCTCTCTCTCTCTCTCTCTCTCTCTCTCTCTCTCTCTCTCTCTCTCTCTCTCTCTCTCTCTCTCTCTCTTTTCCACCCCTTTTCTCCCACTCTCTGTGTCTCTATTTTTCTCTTCCTTTGTTGCATTTTGTCTCTTTCTCGCTCCGTGTCTTTTTAACTTCATTTGCTCTAACTTCCTTTTTTCCTTTCCTCTTTCTCTCTCCCTACCCTATGCGCTTTATTTTCTCTTTTCTCTCCTTCTGTCTTTCTATTTCTCTTTAATTTCTTTCTTCCTCTCCTTTTCGTTCCCCCTCTCTCACGACTTCTCCGTTTATCTCTTTTGTTTCTCACGCTCTCTCCCTCTCTCTCTTTTTCTTTCTTTGTCCCGCCCTCTCCTTTTCCCTCCCTCTTTCTCTTATTTCTTTATCTCTTTTTCTTCCTCTTTAATCTACTAGTCCGGCCCCCGACAGAATGTTTGTTCTATCGTGTGGCCCCCGAGTTAAAATGAGTTTGACACCCCTGTTCTAGACGCACTATTCCCAATCTCTCGTATCACCCATTTTCTTCATCTCTGTATTCCGCCAGTAATGTTTTTTTTGTATTTAGATTTGAACAAGTGAATAGTTGGACATTGTTTGATCTCGTCTTGTAAATTGTTCCAAAATTTGACTCCACACCAGTGTTCCCAATTGCGCACTGCTCGCACATTCTCAGCGGACAAGAAAATCTAGCCAGCGCACAAAAACGAGGGCTCAAAATTACTATTTAAGAAGCGACTTAAGTCAAAGTTACAGTGCATGAAGGTAAAAATACACGGGTTCCCCCGACGTTGTGTCCTAAATGCGGTATTTTAAAGTCGAGTCGAAGTAGAACGAAGTTGAGTAAAGTTAGTAGAAAACCGGCTTCTTCGGCTCGGCTCACTAAAAGGAACCGGTTCTTTCGGGTCCTAAACGGCTCTTCAGGTAGTTTTTGCTTCTTTAATCCCAACATGACCAAATATTATGTAAAATTATGCACAACATGACCTAAAGGAAGGGGGGAGTAGAACAAAAAAGAAAAAATACCAAAATGAAAAAGTAGTGAAAAGCTGAGAAAAAAAGAAACCAAAGGAAGAGAAAAAAATAAGGACAAATTTAGAAAAAAGCAAAGAAAGAAATGTAGGAAAAAAGTAAATAGAGAGCAAAAAGAAAAAAGTAACAGCTCAGAAAAAAACACAATGAGATCTTTTTTTTAAAGGATTTTTTTAAAAAAAAGTAGAAAAAAAAACACGGAAAAAAGAAGAGTTTGTGTTGCATTCAAATCATTTCCAATGATATCAAGTGAATCTTGTTGCCAACATTGTATTTCCACTAAAAAAATGTGATTAAGTCCAGTTCTGTATCTTACAACCGACTAAATAAGCCCCCAAAAATGTAAATTTTATACGACAAAATATATCAGGAAATAAAAAGAAATGGATATCTTGTGAAAGAATTGTTAGAACAAACGACGTTTGTAGGCCGCGAACCTTTCCAATAGTACATGAGTCAATTCATTCAAAAGAGAAAAATAATTTCACATTGTCGGAAACTCAGCAAAATGTTACTTGATGTCAAGTTTTGGACATATTTGATAATGATTTAATTGCCACACTTGGGATTGCCGTTGCTCACTGTTGTTTCAAGCGTTGCTCACCGACTTTGTGTGAACGCTCAGACCCGTGGAAAATTACAGGGAACATTGCTCCACACACAGACACACACATACTTTTCCTGGTGGTTCTCACCTTTGGGATTATGAATTTACGACAGCCCCTTAAGTTATAATTTCCCTCTTTCCGAATAAATAATTTATGAATGTTTTCTGGCACTATGTTTTTGTAGACCTTAAATAGCAGTTGTGCAGTGAAATTTTTTTACTAAACCATCCAATTTTACCCTGTGTACGGTTCATCATCTTAACATTTCTGAAAACATCTTATAAAACAACCTTGTCGGACAACTCTTTTCCCATATATGTTTGTGGTTTCATAAATGGATGACTGTGCAAAAATGTGGTATTTCTTTCAAAGCCTTTAATGACTGTTCAAATATTAACCAACCAGCTTGACCGTGCTGATTGTTCCAGCCAACCGCAATTATAAAACTAATCGACCCACTGGGGAAATTCACTAAAGGGTTTTCTTCAGTCACATTCATCAGCTGATGCCTACTAGTAATCTTTTTGTTACTCTGTAAAGCAGCTTGAGAGACAGTTCTTGGTTTTCCAGCTTTTGCATGTTCCTGAAGCCTCGAAGACTTTTTTTGCACTCGTGTCATGTGCTAATAGTTGTATTACACTCAACCGAGCCTTGCCCGTACGCTATAAAATATTAAAATCCGGTAAAAAAAAAAGTGAGGCTTAAATGCTAGGCTGAGGGCTTTGCACTCTGAAATCGGGAGATCTCAAGTGCAGCCGGTAAATTAAATAAACCATCTCGTTCTTTTTTGTATTGTTGTCACCTATGGACAGGGTTGGGTAGGATTACTTTAACTGGATTACTTTCAATGACTTTTGGATAACTCCAATACCAAATATGCTAATAAAAGACAAAATAAACTAAATATGACTAAAATGATGACTCACAACACGTGGTAAGCTTTCTCTCCTGGCTTTGATGTCTTTGATCTCCGGCAAAACGAACATCAAATGCGACAGAAACAAAATGAAAATAAATCCAAACAGCTTCCCAACAGCCCTGCGGTTGGCTGGCAACCAGTTCAGGGTGTCCCCTGCCCACTGCCCGATGATTGCTGGGATGGGCTCCAGCACCCCCGCGACCCTACTGAGGATAAGCGGTGCAGCTAATGAGATGAGATGAAATGAGCTTGCCAACATCATTTTTGCCGTTCCATGTATTCCGTTACTCCCCAAGCCTGCACAAAATTGAGTCATTGTATTCCTATTTAGTTTCTTTTGTCTTTTATTAGCATATTTGGTATTGGAGTAATCCAAAAGTAATTGAAAGTAATCCAGTTAAAGTAACCCTACCCAACCCTGCCTATGGATGTAATTGTTTTACCAATTTATTCGGAACACTTCGGAAGAAGAACTACAATAATACAATACATTACTGATTCCTAATGTGTCAAGACCAGAACGGTGACAGGACCCACCTGCGTTGCGTTTCTCACAAGTTTTATTAGAAGAAAGAGAAATGGTTTCGCCCACAATCGGGTGATTGCTGGACGTGGAAGTGGAACTTCTGTGGTGAGCGATGGCGGTGTCGGGGACGGAAAAAAACGGGTCAGTAGCCGGGATAGGAGAGCATAAACGTGGTCGGGGTCGGAAACAAGTCGAGAGAGTCGTGGTCAGGATCAAAAAACGGGTCGAAGCCGGGGGACAGAAGGGAACAAAAACAGGTGGGAGTCAGGGTCGGGAAAGGCTTGCCTAGTGTTAACTGAGGTTCGCAGACGGACTGACAACCGGTGACAGAAAGGAGTGGGTTTGAATAGGGACAGGGAGCCAATCAGAGTCCGAGGCAGTTGGCGCCATAGAAGTGGGCACAGGTGATTTACATCAGTAATTATGACATAATGATTACAATTCCTCTGGTTAAGCGATAATAAACCTTAAAAATAGAACGTGGCACCTATTTACTCACAGCCAGACAGGTAAATGGCGAAAAATAATTTCAGCTCCATCTCAGGCTCATGTTATGTCAAATAAATGCAAACTTTTTAACCTATGAGTGTCAGGACCAGAAGGGAGACAGGACCCACTTGCGTTACGTTTCTCTCAGTTTTATTGGAAGAAAGAAAAGGGTTATACCCACGATCCGGTGATTGTTGGACACGGAAAGTGGAATTTCCGTGGCAAGCGATGGCGGTGTCGGGAACGGAAACAGGTCAGTAGCCGGGATAGGAGAGCAAAAAACGTGGTCGGGATCGGAAATAAATCGAAAGCCAGGAGAGGAGAGGAGACGTGGTCAGGACCAAAAAACGGGTCGAAGCCAGGAAACAGACGGGAACAAAAACAGGTGGGAGTCAGGGTCGAAAAAGCATGTCTAGAGTACACTGATGTTCGCAGATGGACTGACCACAGGTGACAGAAAGGAGTGGGTTTGAATAGGGACAGGGAGCCAATCAGAGTCCGAGGTAGTTGGCGCCACACAAGCGGGCACAAGCGCATCACATCAGTAAACATGACAATGAGTTTCTAAAATGCACGTTTGTATGATAGTTCATGTAACCCTATTATTATTATTTTTTTCCACTAGGAGGTGCTCAATAATACACACGGTCCCTTTAAAGCTTTTTGTCAACCCAGTCTTGCATCTATTATAGGAACTGCTTTAAAATGTGTATTTTCAAATCAAATGATACATACAAATTCATTTGGATGGTCATTTAGTTTTAGTATAAGAGTCGACCTGGATACGGACCAGGCCAGCAAGGGCATACTTTTTTTTTTTACTTATATATTGTCGATGGTCATCCTTTTTATTTTTTTATTTTACATTATACTTTTGTTATTTTATACTTTATTTTTAATTGTCTTTTTTTGGTCATGTTACATTCAGTGCAGCCTGGTCATCCTGGAAAGGGGATTACCTAATGTATGGTCCCTTCTTAAGGTTTCTCCATTCTCCTCATGTTAAGGTTTTTGAGTTTTTCCTTGCCCTCATGTAGGTTTTAGATCAGGGGATGGTATTACATTACTCTGTTGTTTGAAATAGTTTGTGCAGCCCTTTGAGACTGCTTGTGATTAAGGGCTATACAAATAAACATGACTTGACTTAACACTACTTAACACTATTAAAAAAAGATCAATATTTAAAGGTACCGTGTGTATTGTTTAGCCCCTCCCCCTGGTTTTAAAACCTTATTGATTTAAAATGGGAAAAAATACATGAACTATCATGTAAACTTTCTGTTGTTGTCTCTCTATCTGTTGCTCTCTCTCTCCTTCTCTCTCTCCCTACCTCTCCGTCTCTCTGTCTATATCTCATCTCATCTCATTAGCCACACCGCTTATCCTCAGTAGGGTCGCGGGGGTGCTGGAGCCCATCCCAGCAATCATCGGGCAGTGGGCAGGGGACACCCTCAACTGGTTGCCAGCCAATTGTAGGGCACATGGGGACAGACAACTCACTCGCTCATTCACACCTAGGGACAATTTGGACCGGCCAATTCACCTGAAATGCATGTTTTTGGAATGTGGGAGGAAATCATTTCAAACTGATATATAGTAGCTAACTAAATGGCTACAGTAGCTAGGGAACATGATTGATGGCTGGCTGGCTAATCAGAATACTTGTAGGTTGAGGTATTTGTGTTCATTTTGCTTAGCATTTGGAAGCCAACATGATTGTCTGTCATCTTGCTGCAAAGTCTACCCCAATAAACCAAAAAAGCTGAGAAAAAAGATGAAAAAATTGTGCTTTTTGGTCACTTTAAGTCTCTAGTTTGGGCAGCATGGCGGCGCAGTGGTTAGCGCGTGTGCAGCACAGTTCTGAGGTCGTGGGAACCTCCTGAGTGGGTTCAAATCCAGCTCCCGGCCTTACTGTGCGGAGTTTGTATGTTCTCCCCGTGCTTGCGTGGGTTTCCTCCGGGCACTCCGGTTTCCTCCCACATTCCCAAAACATGCATTTCAGTTGAATTGCCCGGTCCAAATTGTCCCTAAGTGTGACAGAGTGAGTTGTCTGTCCCCGTGTGCCCTGCGATTGGCTAGCAACTAGTCCAGGGTGTCCCCTGCCCACTGCCCGATGATAGCTGGGATGGGCTCCAGCATCCCCGCGACCCTACTGAGGATAAGCGGTGCAGCTGATGAGATGAGATGAGAAGTCTCTAGTTCATAATCTTCCCTGTGCACTCCTACCACTCGTTTTCTGTTGCTCTCCATAATACAGTGATATCTAGAGGTCAAAAATCTCACAATATCACTTTAGAAAAAAATAAATACACAGTACAATCTGACGCTTCAAGTTATTGTATCAATATTTTTTGTATTTTTGCTGTCACAGACATAAATAATTGTCTTTTTTTTGGTGAAAATGCTAAAAATCTATATAACAGGGGTGGCCACCCCGGTCCCCAAGAGTCCCATGTCCTGCATGTTTTGGAGGTTTCTCTTCCCCAACTCAGGTGTAAAACTTGTTAGCTAGCTGCGTGGAAGCTTGATAATGACCCAGGTGATTGGACTCACCTGTAATTGAGCAGAGAAACTCCAAAAACATGAAGGACATGCTGCTCTCGAGGGTCACCCCTGCTATATAACCTTCACCTGATGCACAGAACTAGGTTGTCATGAAGGTAAAAAGCTCTTTCCATTCTAAGAAGAAACTTTGCCTGAATTGTATTGAATAAAGCAGAATTATGGCAGATCAAACGTAATCATTTTGTCACACTTGTTAAGTCTCCCGATTTGGTCGGGAGACTACCGCTTTGGCTACGATTCTCCCGCCTACTGATCTGAGAGCAACATCTACTGATTTCTAATACCGTATTTTCCGCACTATAAGGCGCACCAGGTTATAGGGCGCACCCCCAAAAAAATATTTTTGTTCCTATATTTGACATACATAAGATGCACCGGATGATAAGGCGCTACAATGGGAACGTGGACAAAACAGTCAGATAGTTCAGTCCAACTGATTACCCCCTAACATTCCCAAAGCTTGCAAAGACTCAAATTCGTGTCGAGAACACGTGCGGATGCGGTATCCGTACGATGTCACTCAAATGCATCGTTCCATCATTCGGAAGGTTAAAGTCTTGGGATTCAAGAAATGCCAACCATTCCTTAGTTTCTATTTTCGCTCGCAACTTTACTGTGCATATGACAATAAACACTTGGAATTGAGTTTCATTTAAAAATAGACACTCCATTCCATCCATTATCTGCACCGCTTATCACAGAAACATCGAGTTCAGTCTGAAACAAGATACAGGGAAAATATATAGCCGAAGTAGCTCACCGAAGTCGTTGTGTTCATAATAATGTGCAGCCATGGTCCTCTTATATCCGTGAGTTTAGTAAATCCAGGAGAATAAAATATTTACAAATACAGAATAGTAAAAAAATACTTTCTGTATGCCGTCAACCACGTGCTATACGCATTCATCTTTTTCGGCCAATTGCAGGCTTTGTTTGCCGTTTAAGCCTATGCCAGCCTGTAAATGATAAAAAGGATCCGCCCCCTTTACCTCCGAATAACTTTAGCTAATAGTGATGGATTCAAATGATGATTGACACATTGGTTAGCCAATGAAACGCCGGTAAATAAATCCCAGCATACTCCGCGGACTTCTTGGCGTTCGAGGGAAAATCGAGTCGGCGGCTGCAAGTTAGTTGGAAGACTTTGTGATTTGATATTGATCCATAAATAAGGCGCACTGTATTATAAGGCGCATGGTCAGCTTTTGAAAAAAAGTAAGACTTTTAGGTGCACCTTATAGTGCGGAAAATACGGTAATTTAATTTTTGGTCGCCGAAATTTTTATGTGAACAAAGTTTTGCCGATTAAAATTTAGCCGAATTATCCGTAGTCTTTATCATCGTCTTTTTCGCCGTTCTGCACCGGAAAAAGCTTTGATCCAGACTCTGCAATCATAATCTCAAACTCCACGTGATCTCATTCCTTCATGAGCAGCAGACAAATTAGAGTGCTACATATGACTATGTTAAAGAACACCAGAAAATTTGGAATAATTAAACATTGTAATAATCACATGTAAACATAAAATAACAAAGTAGATTGAAAAACGAATTTTTATTGTTGTCTTTTCAAATAATAATAACCGCATCAAAAAAAAATCTCCCGATTTCCCATTTCTGAAACTTAACATGTATGTTTTGTGATTATGCAAAAAACATTTGTATAAAATGTGAAATCATAGGAAAATTTTATCATTGGAAGTTAGAATATGGGTAAAAGTCCACTCATTATAAAACAAAGAGCGAGGTTGGGACTGTGACATCACCCCTGGCATTATTTTTATGAAAATAGGATAGATATGCCTTCCATAACATAAGTACAAAACAACAAAAGTAGCCGACTAACTAGCAATTAAAACATGTATTTTCATATAATCTTAGACGATTATTTATTTTATCCGCTTATTTGTAGCCATCTCCAAACAGTATTTCCTAATTAAAACTAGAGGCATCAATGTTAAACAATGCACATGTCAGTGTTAGCTTCAAGCTAGCTATCAGCCCACTCATTAAAAACAAAGTGGGGAGTGTGACATCATCCCTGGTAATATTTTTAAGAAAATAGGATAGGAATTCCTTCCATAACATGATTAATAGAATACACAAAAAGTAGCTAGCTAACCAGAAAAGGTGAATTTTCCTATTTGTAGCCATCTCAAAAACAATATTTCCAATTAAAACTAGAAGCATCAATGCTAAACACTGCACATGTCAGTGTTAGCTTCAAGCTAACTATCAGCCCACTCATTAAAAACAAAGTGGGGAGTGTGACATCATCCCTGGTAATATTTTTAAGAAAATAGGATAGGAATTCCTTCCATAACATGATTAATAGAATACACAAAAAGTAGCTAGCTAACCAGAAAAGGTGAATTTTCCTATTTGTAGCCATCTCAAAACAATATTTCCAATTAAAACTAGAAGCATCAATGCTAAACACTGTGCATGTTAGTCTTAGCTTCAAGGTACCTATCAGCCCACTCATTAAAAACAAAGTGCGGTGCTGGGAGTGTGGCATCATCCCTGCTAATATTTTTAAGGAAATAATATAGGTATTCCTTCCATAAGATGATTAATAGAATACACAAAAAGTAAAAGAAAATGTGTATTCTCCTATTTGTAGCCATCTCAAAACATGACCACATTATCTATTTTAGGTTATCTAGTAGCTGCAGCAATGCTAATCATTAGTGTTAGCATCAAGAGTTAACAACAAGCTAGGGCTGTACCCTTCTATGTAATAATAAAGGCAACTAAGGTTTTTTTCTATTGCAATTTCCATGAGTGAAGAGAGGGAGAGCAGAAACTGCAGGAAGAGAGTGAAGGGGGTGGGGCTTGCCAGGCTCGGTGAGTGTTTTCAGCACCGCGGACAGCACCAGTCTCTCTCGGCGAGCGCTTGGGCTCCAACAAGCCGATTTTCTCTCCGTGGTTTCTCTCTGTGGATTCCTGCTCAAAGTCTCTTTGTTCTTTTTTTTTAGTTTTTATCTTCAAATTATCCTTATCCTTCCCTTCCCAAGTTGTTTTTGTTTTCCGCTCTCCCCGAGGTTGACTGTTGCTGCCGCGTGGGATGTCCCTCCTCCGTGCTGCGTGGATCCTACTCTAGGATCCGGAGAAGTTTGTGGGCGAGCATCTGCTGCAGCTGCGACGGAGGCGGCGAGCCATCCAGAAGCTTTCATTCGGAAGGGACGGCGGCCAGGATGAGGCGCCCGTGCGACTTTTTAAATTGCACTTAGAGACGAGACGAGGAGGCCCGACATCATCCTCACCGAGCATCTGCAGAGAGCTTCGTCCGACACTCTCGTCCCTCTTCCGCGCTAGTGCAAGAAAAGAGATCGGAGATGAAGAAGTTTCGGAAGGTGCTGGACGGGTTGACCACCTCTTCTCCCGGCGGCGGGACAGTGGGCTCCCCGTCGTGCGGTAGCGCCGCCGGTACCCCGACCGCGGCGCCCACCCCCAAGGAAATCGACGTGCAGGAAACGCTCGTGTCGGAAAACTTTCAGCTGTGCAAGGTGGGTGCATGACTAAGCTTCCACCTGCCCTCTTTATTTACATTCACGCACACTGTGTTAACAAAGGTTTTATTTTCCTTTATCACATACTAGCATGTAGCTCCACAAGTGATTTTCTCAATCTACTATCATCTTCTTTTATATTTTATTTTATTTTATTTATTTTCCCCTTTTATTTCCCATTTATTTTATTTGTTATTGTATGTGTTTGTCTTACTGTCGGTCACCTTTCTTAAGGGATACGACCAAGGTAGAAAGATAGATCTTATCCATCTATCTCTCTATCTCTATCTATCTCTAGACATGTATCTAGACATCTATATCTAGACATCTATCTATCTATCTATCTATCTATCTATCTATCTATCTATCTATCTATCTATCTATCTAGACATCTATCTAGACATCTATCTAGACATCTATCTATCTATCTATCTAGACATCTATCTATCTAGACATCTATCTATCATTGTTATAAATGGATGAACTCACTCATTGAAAAAAAAAACATGTTTTCCCATCTCTAGCCCTGAACACAATCAGTTTTCTCTCTCTCTCTCTCCAATTTTTTTGCTGTTTTCCTCTACTAAAATTCCCACCAACCAGAAAATCTGTATACCAAATGGCTAGTCCAACCCAAAGTGACACACAACCCCTCTCCGTTTGCCGATTCTGTTTATAGAATAGAATATGGGTTGAACATATTATGACAATGAAATTGGACGTGGCACTCTAGTTTCACATTTAACAGTGAGGATATAAGGGAACAAGGAAGATAAGGTTGTAATTTACACAATATAAAGGAACAAAAAAGATAAAGGTTATAATTTACACAAGAAATATGGGCATGTAGGATGTTACATACAGTTTTGGGATCGTATTTAGTGCAATATGCGAAAATCCTGACATGTGGGTGCTGGTCCAGGAAGCTCCGACTAGCGTGCACGGTCATGTGATCTAAACAACCAAGGAGCATGTCGCTAAATAGCGTCCTTTGGCGTTGCAGAAATGGTGTGCACGCGATGACATAACCGGCGTCCCTCCCTTGCATACAAAGTGCACACAAGAAGGGACCCTGCAGTACTGTCCTCATAGTTGATGTGTTTTTTTCACCGAAGGGGGGGTAATGTGGTCGGGGGGGGGGGGGGGGGGGTGTTTGCTAGTCTTCTACAGTAGGTGTATTTTTAGCACGATGCATTTCGGGGGCTCGACTGCAGTGATTGTGCACCATTGAGTGAAAAAAAGGGGGTGGGGGTGAATTATTCATTAAGAAACCGACAGAATACGGGTAGTTTGTGGTGTTCGGGGTGGGGAGGGATGGCGGTTTTTCTTTCCCCAACAAAAGAGATTGGAAGAGGAGGCGTTGATTCACCAGAAAAAGGATGCCGCAGAGCACCCTCGACAAGCTGGCTGGAAGGCAGACGGGGAGGAGAAAGTGGCAGAAAAAGAGAGCGTAAAAAAGAGAGAAAAAACGGCTGGTCCCGTGCCGGAAGCCGCACCTTGCCTGGGCGGCGAGTGCTTGCAAGCACTGTTGATATGAAATACGCAGAATTGATTGAGGCTGGAGTAGAGAGCAAGTGCGTAGGATTCCATCTCGGCATTGTGTGGTGAGAAGCCGCAATCGCTGCTTCCACTTTGGCCCTTTCCCACCCCAGACAGAGTTCAAAGGATAAGGGACAGCTTGTAAGTCTGGCTCCATGAGACTCGTCCACACTCTTGTGTCTATTTCTGTCATGGGTCACATGGGAACTTTGGCCATTTGTGTCTCGTTTAGAAAATATTCTGTAGATACAATTCTATCTACCCTGGTCATATCCCTCAAGAGGGATGACCGACAGCAAAACAAACACATACAATAACCAAAAAAAATTACCAAGAAAAATAACCCCAAAAAATAACCCCAAAAAATAACCCCAAAAAATAACTAAGAAAAATAACTAAGAAAAATAACTAAGAAAAATAACTAAGAAAAATAACTAAGAAAAATGACTACGAAAAATGACTACGAAAAGTAACCAAGAAAAGTAACCAAGAAAAGTAACCAAGAAAAGTAACCAAGAAAAGTAACCAAGAAAAGTAACCAAGAAAAGTAACCAAGAAAGTAACCAAGAAAAGTAACCAAGAAAGTAACCAAGAAAAGTAACCAAGAAAAGTAACCAAGAAAAGTAACCAAGAAAAGTAACCAAGAAAAGTAACCAAGAAAAGTAACCAAGAAAAGTAACCAAGAAAAGTAACCAAGAAAGTAACCAAGAAAAGTAACCAAGAAAGTAACCAAGAAAAGTAACCAAGAAAAGTAACCAAGAAAAGTAACCAAGAAAAGTAACCAAGAAAAGTAACCAAGAAAAGTAACCAAGAAAAATAACTAAGAAAAATAACTAAGAAAAATAACTAAGAAAAGTAACCAAGAAAAGTAACCAAGAAAAGTAACCAAGAAA
Organism: Urocampus carinirostris; assembly: GCF_059441175.1. Classification (NCBI taxonomy): domain Eukaryota; kingdom Metazoa; phylum Chordata; class Actinopteri; order Syngnathiformes; family Syngnathidae; genus Urocampus; species Urocampus carinirostris. Next base: position 7,789,147 of record NC_142362.1, read on the forward strand.
AGTAACCAAGAAAAGTAACCAAGAAAGTAACCAAGAAAAGTAACCAAGAAAGTAACCAAGAAAAGTAACCAAGAAAAGTAACCAAGAAAAGTAACCAAGAAAAGTAACCAAGAAAAGTAACCAAGAAAAGTAACCAAGAAAAATAACTAAGAAAAATAACTAAGAAAAATAACTAAGAAAAGTAACCAAGAAAAGTAACCAAGAAAAGTAACCAAGAAAAGTAACCAAGAAAAGTAACCAAGAAAAGTAACCAAGAAAAATAACCAAGAAAAAGAACCCAAGAAAAAGAACCAAGAGAAAAAGAACCAAGAGAAAAAGAACCAAGAGAAAAAGAACCAAGAGAAAAAGAACCAAGAGAAAAAGAACCAAGAGAAAAAGAACCAAGAGAAAAAAACCCAAGGATAAAAAACCCCAGGAAAATAACAAGGGAAATAACAAGGAAAATAACCAGGAAAATAACAAGGAAAATAAAAAAGGGGAAAAAAATTGCAAAAAAATCTGCCAAACATTTTTTTGGACCATGGCCAACCCAAACGCCCGAACACCCCAAACAAGATAAGCACCTCGGCACCTAAGTTGGTCATGCTTTCGTTCCTCCAGATGAAACGGGACACTCGGGCCAGGGTGACACAACACACTCTTCTGTTCAACAGCAGGGCCCGACAGCTTTCACTGGTTTACCCCTGCCGCATCATACGGGTGCCCTGCCCATCCGTCAGAACGCGCCCATGTCGCGAAACGGGCCGGGGAGCAGAAAGTCGGAACTCGTATGCGATCTGTCACTTTAATTAGGAAAGAAAAGTTGTCCAACACACAAACTGACCCAAAACAAAACGGGTTCAAAGGCAATCGAAATTACAAACTAGGCAGTACTCAGATCAAACGGGCACGAACAGGGTTTCAACGAGGGTTAAACAATGATCTGGCAGCGGGCAGTTCCAAAAGGAAAATTTAAAATTCTACTCCAAGAGCAATCAGTCCAATGTGTCTCAGCCGGTGTCCAGGGGCGGGGCCAGCTGGGCGCCATGACAACCGTGCAGGACATGACGGCCCAAACATCCCACTATCCTTTTACAACACCTCTCAACTCATTCCTATCACCAACAAGAGTGCTAGCTTTTACTACATTTAGACCTTTTTTCTGCAGTCATAACATAGATACAATAGATTTCTTTGTTTTTGGTAACATCAAAGTTAAAAGCTACTATCATGTTTAGAATTAGATTTGTCTTTCATAACAAGTCAAGTCATCTTTATTTGTGACGCCCTTTATCACAAGGAGTCTCAAAGGGCTGAACAGACTACATAGTATTACAGAGTATTTTACAACATCCCCTGATCTAAAACCGACATGAGGGCAAGGGAAAACTCAAAAAACTCAAGTCATGTTTATTTGTGACGCCCTTAATCACAAGGAGTTAAAGTATTTCCTTAGTATTTTTGAAATAATATGAACCAAGAATAGTTTTTTTTTTATTACAGTATTTTTGTAGTATTTCTATAATACAACTTTGCAGTATATCTGTAATATTTTAGAAGTATGACTGCTGTATTTTTCTATTATAGTGGTATTCTTGTAGTGTGTATTTAGAGAAGTATTTTGTAGAAGTTCCATTGTGGTTTTATAGTATTTGCTTAGTATTTTTTGAGTAATATTGTACATTTTTTTGTATTACAGTATTTCTGTAGTATTTTTGTAGATTTTCTATAATACAACTTTGCAGTATATCTGTAATATTTTAGAAGTATGACCGCGGGATTTTTCTATTATAGTGGTATTTTTGTAGTGTGTTTTTAGAGAGGTATTTTGAAGTATTTCCATTGTAGTTTTTTAGTATTTCCTTAGTATTTTTGAAATGATTTTGTAATTGTTTTTTTGTATTACAGTATTTCGATCGTATTTTTGTAGTATTTCTATAATTCAACTTTGCAGTATATCTGTAATATTTTAGAAGTATGACCGCGGGATTTTTCTATTATAGTGGTATTTTTGTAGTGTGTTTTTAGAGAGGTATTTTGAAGTATTTCCATTGTAGTTTAAATAGTATTTCCTTAGTATTTTTGAAATCATATTGTAATAGTTTGTTGTAGTACAGTATTTCTGCAGCATTTTTGTAGTATTTCTATAATACAACTTTTTGCAGTAGATCTGTAATGTATTAGAAGTATGACTGCGGGATTTTTCTATTATAGTGGTATTTTTGTAGTGTGTTTTTAGAGAGGTATTTTGAAGTATTTCCATTGTAGTTTTATAGTATTTCCTTAGTATTTTTGAAATGATTTTGTAATTGTTTTTTTGTATTACAGTATTTTTGTAGTATTTCTATGAAACAACTTTGCAGTATATCTGTAATATTTTAGAAGTATGACTGCTGTATTTTTCCATTATACTGGTGTTCTTGTAGTGTGTTTTTAGAGAAGTATTTTGAAAGAGTTTCATTGTGGTTTTATAGTATTTGCTCAGTTTTTTTAAAATAATATTGTAAGTTTTTTTGTATTACAGTATTTAAGTAGTATTTTTGTAGTATTTCTATAAAACAACTTTGCTGTATATCTGTAATATATTAGAAGTATGACTGCGGGATTTTTCTATTATAGTAGTATTTTTGTCGTGTGTTTTTAGAGAAGTATTGTGAAGTATTTCCATTGTAGTTTTATAGTATTTCCTTAGTATTTTTGAAATGATATTGTAATAGTTTTTTTTGTATTACAGTATTTTTGTAGTATTTCTATAATACAACTTTGCAGTATATCTGTAATATTTCAGAAGTATGACTGCGGTATTTTTCTATTATAGTGGTATTTTTTTTTAAGTGTTTCTAGAGAAATATTTTCACAGTAGTTTTATCGTATTTCTTTAGTATTTCTGTAGTATTACTGTTGTATTTTTGTAGTGTTTCTGTCGTAATATTTCTGTGGAAGTACTTATGTATTTTACTATTACTGTTAGAGTATTTTTTTAGTATTTTCTTTCATTTTAGGATGAATTTGAAAATATATATTTAGTCCATAACATTGGTATTTAGTTTTGTAGTAATTTTGTAGTATTTTTGTTGTATTTCTGTTGGAGCATTTTGTTGTAGACACACACAGGGACAATGGAGACACGGTTTAATGATGTTTTTTATTAGTAGTACATTAATTACAGGTATATACAGTATATATATATTTTGACTGGCCGCACGTGGGCCGCAGGCCGTAATTTTACCCACCCCTGGCATACGCCATTTTTTCTTTTTGGGAGTGTGGGATAAGAAGCCATTGCTGCGGTTTCCCCATGTTTTCATCTGAAATGTTGAAATTGTGAGCGGCCGAGGGGCGTTGATAGCTCTTATTGAACTCACCACCCGAGGAATCGAAGGTAGCAGGTGGCCCCGGTGGCTCATTTTTAGTTTCAGGGAAGGAAAAAGGATGACGAGCTGAGGATCACTCAACTTTAAAGCCCCAGTGTGTAATATTTGACCACTAGATGGCACTGTGTGGTCTAATGCAGGGGCGGGCAACTGTTAAGAGTGGCAAACCTCATCTCATCTCATCTCATTAGCCGTACCGCTTATCCTCATTAGGGTCGCGGGGGTGCTGGAGCCCATCCCAGCCATCTCCGGGCAGTGGGCAGGGGACACCCTGAACTGGTTGCCAGCCAATCGCAGGGCACACGGGGACAGACAACTCATTCGCTCATTCACACCTAGGGACAATTTGGACCGGCCAATTCACCTGAAATGCATGTTTTTGGAATGTGGGAGGAAACCGGAGTGCCCGGAGGAAACCCACGCAAGCACGGGGAGAACATGCAAACTCCGCACAGGAAGTCTGGAGCTGGATTTGAACCCACGACAGGTTCCCATGACATGAACTGTGCCGCACAAGCGCTAACCACTCATTGAGTTAAAAAATGCGGCCAAGGGGTCGATCCGGAAGAACTATCCGAGTTTTTTTTTCATTTAGGAGTAGAAATACACGCAGATATCTACCGGTACACAGTATATTACTTGTTATATTTGTTTTTGAATATAGTTTCATCAAATATGATTTAAAACACTCACAATTAAAGCAAAACTATTTTTAGGTCCCTGTCTTAAGCACTGAATTACATTTTTATTTTTGTAGTATTTCCGTAGTAGTAGTTTTTGCAGTATTCTTTAGTATTTTGTCAGAATTTACATCGTAGATTTTTGTAGGCTCTATGTAATTTTTTTGTTTTACTACTGTAGTTGTATTTTGTAGTATTTTTTTCATATTTCTATTGTACTATTTTTGTAGCGTTTCTGTCGTAGTATTTTGTATTATAGTTTTACTGTAGTGGTATTTTTTTATATATGGGTGTGATATTTCTGTAGTAGTTCCATAGTAGTATTTTTGTAGTATATCTTTATTATTTTTGTAATCATTGGAGTTGTATTATTGTAGTTGTATATTGTATTGTAGTTTTACTGTAGTTGTATTTCTGTTAGTATTTTTGTGGTATTTCTGTTAGTATTTCCAAAGTACTATTTTTATTTATTATCATTATTTTAGTAATATTTATGGAGTTGTATTATTGTAGTTGTATTTTGTATTATAGTTTTACTGTAGTTGTATTTCTGTTAGTATTTTTGTGGTATTTCTGAAGTATTTCCATACTAGTATGTTTGTAGTATCTGTTAATTATTTTTGTAATATTATTGTAGTTGTATTATTGTAGTTGTATTTTGTGTTATAGTTTTACTGTAGTTGTATTTCTGTTAGTATTTTTGTGGTATTTCTGAAGTATTTCCAAAGTACTATTTTTATTTATTATTATTATTTTAGTAATATTTATGGAGTTGTATTATCGTAGTTGTATTTTGTATAATAGTTTTACTGTAGTTGTATTTCTGTTAGTATTTTGTGGTATTTCTGAAGTATTTCCAGACTAGTATGTTTGTAGTATCTGTTAATTGTTTTTGTAATATTATTGTAGTTGTATTATTGTAGTTGTATTTTGTGTTATAGTTTTACTGTAGTTGTATTTCTGTTAGTATTTTTGTGGTATTTCTGAAGTATTTCCAAAGTACTATTTTTATTTATTATTATTATTTTAGTAATATTTGTGGAGTTGTATTATTGTAGTTGTATTTTGTATAATAGTTTTACTGTAGTTGTATTTCTGAAGTATTTCCATCGTAGTATTTTGGTAGTATCTCTTTATTATTTTTGTATTATTGTAGTTGTATTTTGTATTATAGTTTTACTGTAGTTAGATTTCTGTAAGTATTTTTGTGGTATTTCTGAAGTATTTCCATAGTAGTATTTTCGTAGTATCTCTTAATTATTTTTGTAATATTATTGTAGTTGTATTATTGTAGTTGTATTTTGTTTTATAGTTTTACTGTAGTTGTATATTTGTATTTCTGTAGTAGTATTTTTGAAGTATTTCTATTGTAGTAATTTTGTTGGCCTGGAGAGGGATGGGCGCCACCAGGCTGTACTTGCCCAAAACACACCATGGGAAATGGTGCCCATTCAACCCGTGTGATTAAGGGATCCAACCACCACAACCAACCACATTATTGTAGTATTTTTATAATATTTTCATAGTAGTGTTCTTGTTGTATTTCTTCAATATTTTGGTAATATTACTCCAGTTGTTTCTTTTGTAGTATTGTCATAGTAGCATTATGGTATTACTGTAGGAGTATTTTTTAAATAATATTACTCTAGTAGTGTTTTTGTAGTATTTCAAGGTTTTTTTTCTTTTCAAAATAATAATAGAAAATAATAGAAATATTAATATACCTTTTTCCTTGAGTTCCTTGACCTTCCTTGAAAAACTGATCCAATGACATCTGCTTTTGACAATGCGTCAGAAATGCGCGAGGCAGACATAGCGACAGCCCGACTTAGCAACACTTTTACCAGAAGATTACTTTTCCCGAGACTTTATGGAATTTTGATAAAATGTCTTTAATTTGGACTAATTGCATCATAGCTGCTTCCTCCTATCCGCTATCTTGCCGGAAGCTCTCCTCTTCCTCATCGTCTCTTAACTCTGAACTGTGACGGTGACACGAAGAGCATGCTGGGAGCAGGCATGCGCACTGGGTTGCAGGGCAGATGTGAAGCCATAGCCAGTTAGTTTATATTTAGGAAACTCTGGGAGTGGCACGTACTGTACTGTATTTTGACTTGTAACTAAAGGCAATATTTTCCCGTTCTGCTACTTCGTAACCTAAACCTTTCGTAAGTAGAGGTACCACTGTATTTCCTACCATCAAATTTTAATACTAGATTGAAACGTTGAATTCTTATTTATCTCCTTGACAGGGGGTTACAATGGCAATATCCAAAAGGATAAAAAAAAATAAAAAAATAAAAAAAAAAAAAGGAAAGAAAACTCTTCCTTTTGAACGAAACGAAATCACGTGCCTCCTCATAAGACCGAAAGCCATTCTTTGCTTACTGCTCTCTTGGAAGCGTTGACATAAGCAAATACGACGTGAGCGTGTGGCTGCCGTGTCAGCACACAGTCGCTGCAAACAGGAACCGAAGGAAATAACAAACGCGCCGAATTTAGAAAAAATAGGAAAAAGATAGTGTCTAGCAAAAGTATTGACCCCCTCTCTGAGAAGTTTTTGTCATATTGCCACATTTCAGGCTTCAAACTTAAAGCCCATCAAACTGAAAAGATTTATTTAATAGCGAAATGGAGAGAAAATGATAAAGAAAGTGAAAAGAGAAAGAAAAGGGAGAAAGAGGGCTAAAAAGATAGAAAGAGCAAATGAGAGAGAAAAAGAAAGAGGGTAAGAGAGAGACAACGAAAGAGAGGATGAAAAGAGTCAGAAAAAAAGTGGGAGAAAGAAGGACAGAGGGAGAATGAGAAAAAAAATATTTAATTCTTTTTCTCATTGTTCTTCCTCTCTACCTTTTTTATTTTACTCTCTCTTGCTCTCTCTGTTTCTTTCTTTCTTTCTGTTTCTTGGTGTCTTTCTTTCTCTGTTTCTCTTTGTTTTTTTTTCTGTGTTTCTTTCTTGCTTTCTTTGTTTCTTTGTTTCTTTGTTTCTTTTTGGGTTTTTTTTTCAGTTTCTTTCGTAGTCTCTTTTTCAGTTTCAGTTTCTTCTTTCTCAGTTTCCTTTTAGTTTTTGTTTCTTTCTCTTTTTCTTCGTTTCTCTCTTCTTCTGTGATTCTCTTTCTGTTTCTTTGGCTCTGGTTCCTTCTCTTTCATTCTTTGTTTCATTGTCTCAGTTTCTCTCACGCTGTTTCTTTCTATGTTTCTGTCTTTTTGTTTTTTTTTATGTTTGTTTGGTTGTTTCTTTCTTTTGCTCCTTTCTTTCTTTCTTTCTTTCTTTGGCTCCTTTCTTTGGCTCCTTCCTTTCACTCCTTTTGCTTTTTTATTCCTTCCTTCCTTTGCTCTTTTACTCTTTTATTCCTTCCTTCCTTTACTCATTCCTTTCTTCCTTTGCTCCTTTGTTCCTTTGCTCCTTTACTCTTTCCTTACTTTACTCCTTCCTTCCTTTGCTCCTTTGCTCTTTTGTTCCTTTACTCTTTCCTTCCTTTACCCCTTCGTTCCTTTACTCCATCCTTTGTTCCTTTGCTCCTTTACTCTTTCCTTCCTTTACTCCTTCCTTCCTTCCTTTGCTCCTTTGCTCTTTTCTTCCTTTACTCCTTCCTTCCTTTACTCCTCCCTTTGCTCCTTTGTTCCTTTGCTCCCTTACTCTTTCCTTCCTTTACTCCTTCCTTCCTTTACTCCCTTCTATGTTCCTTTGTTCCTTTGCTCATTTACTCTTTTCTTCCTTTACTCCTCCCTTCCTTTGCTCCTTTGCTCCTTTACTCTTTTCTTAATTTACTCCTTCCTTCCTTTACTCCGCCCTTTGCACCTTTGTTCCTTTGCTCCTTTACTCTTTCCTTATTTTACTCCTTCCTTCCTTCCTTCTTTCCTTTGTTCCTTTGCTCCTTTGCACTTTCCTTCCTTTACTCCTTCCTTTGCTCTTTTGTTCCTTTGCTCCTTTACTCTTTCCTTCCTTTACTCCTTCCTTTACTCCTTTACTCTTTCCTTCCTTTACTCCTTCCTTTGCTCCTTTGTTCCTTTGCTCCTTAACTCTTTCCTTCCTTTACTCCTTCCTTTGCTCCTTTACTCTTTCCTTCCTTTACTCCTTCCTTTTTTCCTTTGTTCCTTTGCTCCTTTGCTCTTTCCTTCCTTTACTCCTTCCTTCCTTCCTTTGCCCCTTTACTCTTCTTCCTTTACTCCTTCCTTCATTTACTCCTCCCATTGCTCCTTTGTTCCTTTGCTCCTTTACTCTTTCCTTCCTTTACTCCTTCCTTTGCTCCTTTACTCTTTCCTTCCTTTACTCCTTCCTTTTTTCCTTTGTTCCTTTGCTCTTTCCTTCCTTCCTTCCTTTGCCCCTTTGCTCTTTTACTCTTCTTCCTTTTCTCCTTCCTTCCTTTACTCCTCCCTTTGCTCCTGTGTTCCTTTGCTCCTTTACTCTTTCCTTCCTTTACTCCTTCCTTTGCTCTTTTGTTCCTTTGCTCCTTTACTCTTTCCTTCCTTTTCTCCTTCCTTTTCTCCTTCCTTTGCTCTTTTGTTCCTTTGCTCCTTTACTCTTTCCTTCCTTTTCTCCTTCCTTCCTTCCTTTGCTCCTTTGCCCCTTTGCTCTTTTCTTCCTTTACTCCTTCCTTCCTTTACTCCTTCCTTTTTTCCTTTTTTCCTTTGTTCCTTTGCTCTTTCCTTCCTTTACTCCTTCCTTCCTTCCTTTGCCCCTTTGCTCTTTTACTCTTCTTCCTTTACTCTTTCCTTCTTTTACTCCTTCCTTTGCTCCTTTTGCTCTTTTACTCCTTCCTTCCTTCCTTCCTTCCTTCCTTCCTTTCTCTTCAATCTTCTAGCCTGTGTAAATGGCAACTCAAACAGTAATCCCAACGTCACCAGATGAGGTTTTCCCGTGCTTTGAATCGAGACAATAATGCAAAGTTTGGGAACCAAAGTGTCCAAAAGGCCTAAAGCCCGGATGAAAAATAACTCTAGCGTCCCCAATAAAGAGGCCACTCGACACCAAAGCGAAATCGCACGTGTCGGAAAGTCGAGCGCTTAATATTGAAAGACGTAGAGCTTGCTAAAATGTTCACCCCCCCGGGACATCTTCGGCCCATTTCCATTTATCATTTCCTCTAAAGAATGATCAAAATGAGATTTGGGATGACCCTTAACGCCAGCACAAGGAAAAATATCAAACCTATTAATTGGACACATTTAAAACGAAAATGTAGTAATTTGTTCAATGTCTTCTGTTCCATCGAGACCCTGCCCGGGATGAGTTGGATTTGGCTGTTATCCCTCGTTTATCGCGATATGCTAAAATCCCCGCTTGCAGCGATAGGGTGCTGTACATGATAGGCGGGAAGAACAAAAAATAGAGGCGCCATGCAAGGGACCAATTAGCTGGGGATGGCTTTCAGCATTAGTCAACTGGGGATAATGGATCCAAAACAGCTCAAGCCAATTAAAAGAATGCCCTCTGTCGGCCCCGGTCTCTGCAATAGTCGACCGAGGATTGTGGCCACAATCAAGCATTTTATTTGAGGCAGCCAGGCCCGATAAAAGTGCGCTCTGCGTGCCCCCCCTAGCAGCATTAGTCAACTGGGGATAATGGATCCAAAACAGTGCAGTTCATTTTAGCAACAGCTCAAACCAATTTAAAGAATGCCCTCTGTAAGCCCCGGTCTCTGCAATAGTTGACCGAGGATTGTGGCCAAAACCATGCATTTCATTTAAAGCGGTCGCGTTTTACAGCGTAATGGGTTTGGGGATAATGGATCACCCTGCACAAGTACATTTCATTTTGGGTGGAAAGACAGTCTTGACAAAAAAAAACAGCCAGGCCCGACAAAAGTGCGCTCTGTGTGCCTCCGCATGCACCAAGTCAACAGGGGATAATGGATTGTGGCTACACTTTACGGTGAAAGAAGGTAAATAGAAATAATTTACTCGCTCGGCTCCCGCACTCAGCAATAGTCAACTGGGGATAATGGATCCAAAACAGTGCAGTTCATTTTAGCAGCAGCTTGAACCAATTCAAAGAATGCCCTCTGTCGGCCCTGGTGTCTGCAATTGTCGACCGAGGATTGTGGCCACAACCAAGCATTTAATTTGAGGCAGTCGCGTTTCACAGCATAATGGGTTTGGCGATAATGGATCGCGGCTGCACAAGTACATTTCATTTCGGGTGGAAATACAGTCATAACAAAAAAGAACAGCCAGGCCCGACAAAAGTGAACTCTGCGTGCCCCCGCCAGCAGCATGAATCAACTGGGGATAATGGATCCAAAACAGCGCAGTTCATTTAAGCAGCAGCTCGTACCAATTCAAAGAATGCCCTTTCTTGGCCCCGGTCTGCAATAGTTGACCGAGGATTGTGGCCACAATCAAGCATTTCATTTGAGGCAGTCGCGTTTCACAGCATAGTGGGTTTGGGGATAATGGATCGCGGCTGCACAAGTACATTTCATTTTGGGTGGAAATACAGTCATAACAAAAAAGAACAGCCAGGCCCGACAAAAGTGCGCTCTGCGTGCCCCCGCTAGCAGCATTAATCAACTGGGGATAATGGATCCAAAACAGCGCAGTTCATTTAAGCAGCAGCTCAAACCAATTCAAAGAATGCCCTCTGTCGGCCCTGGTCTCTGCAATAGTCGACCGAGGATTGTGGCCACAACCAAGCATTTAATCTGAGGCAGTCGCGTTTCACAGCATAATGGGTTTGGGGATAATGGATCGCCGCTGCACAAATACATTTCATTTTGATTACTGCACCATAATCCAAATACGAGGTATATCATGGATTAAAAGAATAAATGTTAGAGAAAATACTAAAACGATTTATTTACCTATTAGCTAGAACTGGGGTACGAAGAGCTTGCCTAGATTCACGCATACCCACCAGTTGCCTTTTCCTCCTCGTCTTTGAACTCTGAAATGTGACGGTGACACGAAGAGCATGCTGGGCGGCAGAACTGGCATGCGCACTGGGTCGCCAGGCAGATTTGAAGCCATAGCCAGTTTGTTTACGTTCGGGGAGTGGCGAATGGCAGCGAGTACTCTACTGTATTTTTGACTTTGTATCCTGAAACGCCTTTGTAACTAGAGTCAATAGTTTCTCGTTCAGGTACTTTGTAATCTATCACTTTTGTATGTGGAGACATTTGTAAGTATATGTACCACTTTCAAATTTCTGGACAATTTGGGGTTTTTAGGTGCATTATATTGTTTGTATTGTTATTGCTTGTTGTTGTTGTTGTTTATTGTTGATGTTGACTAAGTATTGCGTACCGTATGCTAAATCTATCGCACCCTGGTCATCCTGGAAGGGAGTTTACCACTCGTAAGGCCCCTTCTCAAGGTTTCTTATTTTCCTCATGTTGAGGTTTTTGAGTTTTTCCTTGCCCGCATGTAGGTTTCAGATCAGGGGATGGTGTCATTTTAATCCTGTGCTGTATTATAGGACATTTTGTGATTAAGGGTGTTACGAATGAATGGGACTCGACTTGATTTGGATTTCCTCATGTGCAGTCCCTTCTCAAGGTTTCTTATGTTCCTCATGCTGAGGTTTTTGAGTTTTTCCTGCCCGCATGCTGGTTTCAGATCAGGGGATGTCATTTTAATCCGGTGCTGTCCTTTGAGACATTTTGTGATTAAGGGTGTCACGAATAAATGGGACTTGACTTGGATTACCTCATGTGCGGTCCCTTTTCAAGATTTCTTATTTTCCTCATGTTGAAGTTTTTGAGTTTTTCCTTGCCCTCATGTAGGTTTCAGATCAGGGGATGTTGTCATTTTAATCCTGTGCTGTTCTTTGAGACATTTTGTGATTAGGGACTTCACGAATAAATGAGACTTGACTTGGATTACCTCATGTTCAGTCACTTCTCAAGTTTTCCCTCGTGCTGGGGTTTTTGAGTTTTTCCTTGCCTGCATGTAGGTTTTAGATCAGGGGATGGTGTCATTTTAATCCTGTGCTGTCCTTTAAGACATTTTGTGATTAGGGCTGTCACGAATGAATGGGACTTGACTTGATTTGGATTTCCTCATGTGCAGTCCCTTCTCAAGGTTTCTTATGTTCCTCATGCTGAGGTTTTTGAGTTTTTCCTTGCCCCCATGCTGGTTTCAGATCAGGGGATGGATTTATGTTAATCTTGTGCTTTCCTTTTGAGACATTTTGTGATTAAGGACGTCACAAATGACTGGGACTTGACTTGGATTATCTCAAATGTAGTCCCTTCTCAAGGTTTCTTATTTTCCTCATGTTGAGGTTTTGAGTTTTTCCTTTCCAACATGTTGGTTTCAGATCAGGGGATGTGTCATTTTAATCCTGTGCTGTTCTTTGAGACATTTTGTGATTAGGGACTTCACGAATAAATGAGACTTGACTTGAATTACCTCATGTTCTGTCACTTCTCAAGTTTTCCCTCTTGCTGAGGTTTTTGAGTTTTTCCTTGCCCTCATGTAGGTTTCAGATCAGGGGATGGTGTCATTTTAATCCTGTGCTGTCCTTTAAGACATTTTGTGATTAGGGGTGTCACGAATGAATGGGACTTGACTTGATTTGGATTTCCTCATGTACAGTCCCTTCTCTAGATTTCTTATTTTCCTCATGCTGAGGTTTTTGAGTTTTTCCTTGCCCGCATGCTGGTTTAAGATCAGGGGATGGATTTGTGTTAATCTTGTGCTTTCCTTTGAGACATTTTGTGATAAGGACGTCACGAATAAATGGGATTTGACTTGGATTACCTAATGTGTGGTCCCTTCTCAAGGTTTTTTATTTTCCTCGTGCTGAGGTTTTTTGAGTTTTTCCTGCCTGCATGCTGGTTTCAGATCAGGGGAGGTCATTTTAATCCGGTGCTGTCCGTTGAGACATTTTGTGATTAAGGACGTCACGAATAAATGGGACTTGACTTGGATTACCTAATCTGTAGTCCCTGTAGTCCATGTTGAAGTTTTTGAGTTTTTCCTTTCACTCACGTTGGTTCAAGATCAGGGTGTAATTGTGGCCTGTGTAGTCCTTTGAGACTTTTTGTGATTAAGGGCTATACAAATAAATGTAACTTGACCTTAAAGTGCTGAAAATACCCTATGTGTAATGTAACCTACCAACAGGGTTTGGTAGGGTTACTTTAACTTGATTTTTTTCAATTACTTTTGGATTACTTCAATACGAAATATGCTAATAAACGACAAAAGAAACTAAATATGAATAAAATGACTCAATTTTGTGCAGGCTTGGGGAGTAACGGAATACACGGAACGGCAAAAATGATGTTGGCAAGCTGTTTGGATTTCTTTTCATTTTGTTTCTGTCGCATTTGATGTTCGTGTTGCCGGAGATCAAAGAGATCAAAGCCAGGAGAGAAAGCTTACCATGTGTTGTGAGTCATCACTTGATTCATATTGAGTTTCTTTTGTCTTTTATTAGCATATTTGGTATTGGAGTCATCCAAAAGTCATTGAAAGTAATCCAGTAAAGTAACCCCACCCAACCCTGCCTACCAACAATATTAAAGTGATAGATAAAATGGGGAGACGGTAGAGATCCTGAGACAATAGTATCGATGTGATCCAAGAACTGGCTAAATATCGATATTTGGACTGTCAGGTTCTCCTTCAGTTCTAGGTCTGAGTCACCTGGCTCCGTTTGCAGCAATTCTCAATGGCTGTGATGACTCAGAGTGATGGACTTGCAACTCGTCTCATATTACCATGTGTCAGAGGCCCCGAGGGCTTTCTCGAGTAAGGAGGCGATGCCAGGCTGAAATGGAAAGCTGAGCGAGCGAGAGAGAAAGAGAGAGAGAAAAAAAAATGACAGAAAATCGATGTTTGACATTCACCCGGAGCGTCGAACTCTGCGGCGGAGGCCAAAACCGATGGCCTCTGAGATCAGGTGGGGCCCTTTCGTCTGCGTTTTGGTGGAAAAGGGTTCTTGAGTCATGCCAGGAACTTATTCTCATAAGTAAACTTCTGGATTCACTTAAAAATGAATCTCCTGGCAGGAGAGAACTCTCAAAGTGGGACAAAGGAAATGTATTATTGTTTTTAAACTATTCCATTTAAAATGTTTCTTCATGTTTCGGGTCATGGTCCTGTTATATAGGCGAACCTGCGCCCCATTCTCAGGTCTCTTGCAGACCCCAACAGCTTTTCTAAAAGAATGGACCCATCTTCCCATCAACTTTTCTCTCCAGTCCTGCTGAAGAAAAGCAACCCCAGAGCATGATACTGCCACCCCCATGTTTGACAGTGGGGATGGTGTTTATAAGGTGATGTGCAGTATTGATCTAAAGCTAAATGTAACGCCTTGCATTCAGCCCAAAAAGTTACATTTTGGTCCCATTAAACAGAGCATGTTGTTCCACATCTATCCTACTATCTATATCTATCTAGACATCTCTCTATCTATCTAGAAATCTATTTATCTCTATCTATCTAACCATCTATCTAGACATCTATTAATCTCTCTATCTATCTAGACATCTATCTAGACATCTATTTATCTCTCTATCTATCTAGACATCTATCTAGACATCTATTTATCTAGACATCTATCTAGACATCTATCTAGACATCTATCTAGACATCTATTTATCTCTATCTATCTAGACATCTATCTAAACATCTATTTATCTCTCTCTATCAATCTAGACATCTATCTATCTAGACATCTATCTAGACATCTATTTATATCTCTATCTATCTAAACATCTATCTAGACATCTATTTATCTCTATCTATCTAGACATCTATCTAGACATCTATTTATCTCTCTCTCTATCAATCTAGACATCTATCTATCTAGACATCCATCTGGACATCTATTTATCTCTCTATCTATCCATCTAGACGTCTATCTAGAAATCTATCTAACTAGACAACTATCTAGACATCCATTATCTCTCTCTCTCTCTCTGTATATATATATCTCTATCTCTATCTCTATCTCTATCTCTCTATCTAGACATCTATCTGTGTCTTCTTGCAAAAGCCAAACAGGCCTTTTCATGGTATATCTTCAGAAAGGGCTTTCTTTTTGCCACTCTTCCATAAAGGGCAGATTTACGCTGAGAACGACTAATAGTTGTTTTATTCACTTATTGTCTATTCTCTGTTGTGTATCAGCCAAATGTGATCACGGGCCTCTTGGTTGCTTCTCTGATTAATTTTCACCGTGTTTAGCCCAAGAATAACCAAGTATTGGTAGTGCAGTGATTTATTTTTTGCTCTCTACATGTTGATATTATTGCTCACACAGTGTTTTGTTGCAAAACGTTCTCACTTTCCATTGCTGCTTTAAATTTATTTTACAACTTTATTCCAGGCCTACTTAGTGTGTTCTTTGGTCTTCATCATGCTGTCTCTTCTTCATGCTGTCTCTGAGCCCATCACAGAGCAGATGCATTTAAACTGAGACTTTATGCACTCTGTCATTGTTAGTCATTTAAGTTGACATCGGATCATTCAGAAGTCATCAGGGAACTTCTGTAGAGACCCCTTTTTCAGTTTTTTTGTTGTAAACTGAGTATTTATCTCTCTATCTCTCTATCTAGACATCTATCAGACATCTATTTATCTATGTAGACATCTATCTATCTATCTATCTAGACATCTAGACATCTATCTATCTATCTATCTAAACATCTATCTATCTATCTTGGTCATGCTTTCGTCCCTCCATATGAAATGGGACACCAGAAAGCGGCCGTGTCACTCGGGTCAGGGTGACACAACACACTCTTCTGTTCAACAGCAGGGCCCGACAGCTTTCTCTGGTTTACCCCTGCCGTATCATAGAACCTGTCCAAACATCCCATTATCCTTTCACACCTCTCCACTCATTCCTATCACCAACAAGAGCTCTAGCTTACACTATATTTCAACCTCTTTCCTGCAGTGCACTCATAACACTATCCATCCACGTCAATCGCGGCTTTCCTCTTGGTCTCCTTCCATTTACTCTTGCTCTGTAGATCCTCTTCAACATTCGATCCTGATCCATCCTCTCCATGTGTCCAAACCAACCGACTACTCTCTTATCCACTCACTTGCTCCGTTCCACTACTACTCCAGTTCTGTCTCTCACAATTTCATTCCTCAATCTATCCAATCTTGTCCGTCACTCCTAACCTACTCCTCAAAAATAAAGTATAAAATGCTGAAATAATTTGTGTCTCACATGTTGGGGATTCTTAGACGATATTTTCAGTTTTTTTAGGTTTAAGTTTGAAGCTTGAAATGTGAGTGGGGCAATATTTTTGTGTGGGGTTCACGTTGGTGCCGGGAACCAGTAGATGTCCTGAAGAAATCAGAGGCATCAGCTCACCCGTAACACTAATGAGGGCGACAGCGATAGAAAATAGAAAATACAGGTTGCAATACTATAAGTAGAATCCCATCCGTCATGGCCGCCGCCACCACACATCAGCTACTTTAAGGCTCTGGAATAATAACGGAGCAGCCGGGGACGGTGGGATAAAGTCGTCGGAGAAGCGATTTCATCGAGCTGTTTATAGCCAAACGATTTTCGGGGCATCGGAAAGTTTTACTGCCGCTTTTTGACAGCTGCTGTGTGCCAGGGTTGGACGGGTTTGTCTTTCTTCAGGGAATCCAAATCCAGTGGACCTTCAACTCTCTGCTCTTGTAACTTTTAACGAGGGGAAAGTTGAGTTCTGCCTTTTTTGAGATGAGAACAATGTCTGAAGGGATAGTTTCTCACTTCATTTGTGTATATATGAAAAACCTTGTTCAGTTCTTGGGTGGATACTGTCAGGACCAGAACGGAAACAGAACCCAATTGCGTGACATCTACCACAAGTTTTATTAAAGGAAAGAGGAAGGGCTGCGCCCACGATGCAGTCTTCTTTGGACGCGGGAAGTGAGTCGCTCTCGGATTCGGACTGGGATCCCAACACGGAAGTGGATCTTCCGTAGCGAGCGATGGCGGTGTCAGGGACGGAAAAAACAAGTCGGTAGCCGGGACTGGGAAAGCAAGGTGTGGTCGGGGTCAGAAAGGAGTCGTAAGCCAGAACGTACACGTAGTCAGGGACAAAAAAAGGTCATAAGCCGGGACGGGAGAACAGACGTGATCAGGAGCAATACAGGTCGTAGCCGGAGACAAACGGGAGCAAAAACGGGACAGGTGGGAGTCAGGATTGAAAAAGGCATTCCTAGTGTACTCTGAGGTTTGCAGACGGATTGACAACAGAGGACAGACAGGACTGGGTTCAAGTAGTTTTTGCTCCCGTTTGTCTCCGGCTATGACCTGTTTTGATCCCGACCACGTCTGCTCTCCCGTCCCGGCTTATGACCCATTTTTTATCCCAACTACGTCTACTCTCCTGTCCTGACTTACAACTCATTTCTGACCCTGACCACGCTTTTGCTCTCCCTGTCCCGGCTACCGACCTGTTTTTCCGTCCCTGACACCGCCATCGCTCGCTACGGAAGATCCACTTCCGTGTTCGGATCACAATCCGAGTGCGAGAACGACTTGCTTCCCGCGTCCAGCAAACACCGGATCGTGGGTGCAGTCCCTCCTCTTTCTTTCGATAAAATTTGTGGTAAATGTTTCGTCCTGATTCCGTTCTGGACATAACATGTTCAAGCTTAGCTGCTGTCCTAGCAAGGCCAGGGCCTTGGTCCAGCTCCTCCTGTCAGGACATGCCCTCCTACCTTGTGACTGGCCAAATTCAGACTTCCCTTGTGAGGTGAGACGTGTACCAGCTCTGGGTTGGTCTCTTGGGAGGGGCGGACCCCTGTGGTGGAGTGGTCACGGCAACCCTTGATGTGCCAATGCAAGCTAACACCCCCCTCCCCAACCTCACAAACCAGCAGTATTAGTCAGATAACCTAGCTATGTGATTGGCTTAAAACACCGTATTCACTTCAAATGTCTTGCCATTGTTTGATCATTTCCTGACATTGCAAAACGGAATTCTGACCAAACTTTGAATACTCTACATACCACTCTGGCATTTTTGCTTTGAGGGTCAATTCAAATCATGTTTATTTGTATCGACCTTAATCACAAGGAGTCTCAAAGGGCTGCACAGGTTACATTTACCCCATCCCCTGATCTAAAACCTACATGAGGGCAAGGAAACACTCAAAAACCCCAACATGAGGAAAATGAAGAAACCTTGAGATATATAAATATAAAATGTCCCGGAGAAAACAACTAATAAACATAAGGCTTTTTAAGTGAGTAAGCCTCCGTACTACAAGTCCCAGAATGCCTTTGGGCATCAAAATATCGCAGCTATAGGGAACTGCGCAGGGACAGCATGGGATTAAAATGACATCCCCTGATCTGAAACCAACATGCGGGAAAGGAAAAACTCAAAAACCTCGGCACAAGGAAAATAAGAAACCTTGAGAAGGGACTACAGATTATGTAATCCAAGTCAAATCCCATTAATTTGTGAGACCCTTAATCACAAAATGTCCTAAAGGACAGCAAAGGATAAAATGACACCATCCCCTGATCTGAAACCTACATTAGGGCAAGGAAAAACTCAAAAACCTCAACACGAGGAAATTAAGAAACCTTGAGGAGGGACCGCACATGAGGTAATCCAAGTCAAGTCCCATTTATTCGTGACAACCTTAATCACACAATGACTCAAAGGACACCACAGGATTAAAATGACGCCATCCACTGATCTAAAACCTACATAAGGGCAAGGAAACACTCAAAAACCTCAACATGAGGAAAATGAAGAAACCTTGAGATATATAAATGTAAAATGTCCCGGAGAAAACAACTAATAAACACAAGGCTTTTTAAGTGAGTAAGCCTAAATTTGTGTCTCAGTACTACAAGTCCCAGAATGCTTTTGGGCATCAATATATCAGAGCTAGGGGGAACTGCGCATACTTGAACGTACCAGGAATTGAAAAATGGGAAAAACGGACCTAACCATCGTAATAAAATACTCTCAGTTGAACTAACGCCTTAATCTGATTCTTGTTGGTTTTGCATAATGGGAGTACTGGGAATAATCCGATTAGTGGCTTGTAAACACCGTTGGTGTATCATTTAGTAAAGGATCCTATAAACTCTAGCTGGTTTTCTTATGTATTTTCACACAGTGCATGCCAATTAGGATTTACGGGTGCCGTCTGCAGAATTTCGTTTTATTTCTTCATGGGATTATAATTCAAACACTGAGCAGGAGACGTAATCCAACTACAGTATTTAGAATAGAATAGAATATACCTTTATTGTCATTGTTACAAAATGGGTTAACATATTGTGACAACGAAATTGGGCATGACACTCCAGGTTCACACATTCACAGTGAGGTAAAAAGCCAAGAAGATAAAGGAACAGAGAAGATAAGGTTAGTCAGAAAATCCCCCTCCTCCTTCATTCTTAGCTGACCCTGGGTTATGAAATGGGGGCCAATTGCGGCCCGCGGGGGATAGTTTGAGACCCCAGCCTTAATATGAAAGGCTAAAGGGACAGTGTGTATTATAAAGCGCCTCCTGGTGGGAAACGATAATTTATTAAAAAAAAAATCAATACTGATTTGGAAAAATAAGCAAAAATACATGAATTATGAAATAAATGTCCATTTATTTTACATAATGGAAGCCTTAATTAGATGGAGTTGACTCCATTGTCGGGCATCTTGCTGCTACAGGTACCCCCGAAAACAAAATAAAAATATCTTTTTTGCTTTCCTTTTTTCCTTGTTTTCTGCCTTGCTTTTTCCTTTTTTTCATCTTTTCATTTTTTCCCTTTTCCATCTTTTTATTTTTTTATTTTCCCATTTTCTTTTCTAATTTCCTTTTTCTCTTTTTTCATCTATTTCTTCTTTGCCTTTTTTTTTTACACCTTTTCCCATTTTTCCAGGTTTTTTCTTTTATTCCTTTTCCCATTTTCTCTTTTAATTTATTTTTCCCATTTTTCTTTTTATTTCCTTTTTTTCTATTTTTTTCCATCTTTTTCACCAATTTCTTCTTTGCCTTTTTATACATTTTTTGGGCCCTTTTCCATGTTATTTCTTTCTTTTTTCCTTTTTCCATTTTTCTTTTTTAATTTCCTTTTTTTCTCTTTTTCATCTATTCTTCTTTGCCTTTTTTACACTTTTTCCCTTTTTCCATGTTTTTTCTTTCTTTATTCCTTTCCTACTTTCTTTTTTTAATTTCCTTTTCCCATTATTCTTTTTTTATTTCCTTCTCTTTTTTTTCACCTTTTTTCATCAATTTCTTTTTTACCTTTTTATACATGTGTTCCCCTTTTCCATGTTTTTTCTTTTTTTCCTTTTCCCCATTTTTCTTTTTTAATAAAAATAAAACAAGAGGGATGTAATGTAAATAAACATAGAAAAAAATAAATTATAGAAATATTGATTTACCTTTTTACATCACGTTTTTTTTGAAAAACTGATCCAATGACGTCTGCGGGACTTATCAACACTTTACCCCGGGTGATTCCTTTCCAAAAATTCTGACACTTCATGGAATTTAGGGAAGGAAAAACAAATTATATAAATATTGATTTACCTTTTTACATCACGTTTTTTTTGGAAAAACTGATCCAATGACGTCTGCGGGACTTATCAACACTTTACCCCGGGTGATTCCTTTCCAAAAATTCTGACACTTCATGGAATTTAGCGAAGGAAAAAAAAATTATATAAATATTGATTTAACTTTTTACATCTCGTTTTTTTGAAAAACTGATCCAATGACGTCTGTGCGACTTATCAACACTTTACCCCGGGTGATTCCTTTCCAAAAATTCCGACACTTCATGGAATTTAGCCAAAATGTCTTTCATTTGGGCTTTTGAACAACGACTGCGGCCTACTCCCCGCCATCTTGCCGGAATTCCTCCTTGTCTCTGAACTCTGATGGTGACACGAAGAGCATGTTGTTAGCACGCATGTGCACTGGTTGCCGGGCAGATTTGACCTGAACTGACTTTAGTATGTAGAGACATTCGTAAGTAGAGGTACTACTGTACTATTTCCTCACATTTTGCATGTTTGAGAATTGGGAATTACCTTTAACAGTCTGCTTTGGTGTCATAATGAAAACATCGAAAATTCAAAATGATGTATTTTCCTATAAGAATTTAAGAATTATCCTTATAATATGGACTGAGTTGGCATAATGAATGCTTAAAAATCCCGGAGCCTTGAAGTAAACCCTGCCAAAATCCTCAGGAATGTTTCCTTTGAAATCAAGCGCACCCGTACACTCATTATGTTTGTAGCTGTAGCCGCTCAGTGTACAATTGGATGGCAGGAGGAGACATCGGTGCTGGGATCTATTTATAGAAACGGAGGTCTAGACCATCTCTGCGGCTCCACAATGTTCAGAGAGCGATAGAGAACGGTAGTTTGCGCGGGGTTGGGTTTAACCCTTAAACTGGTGAGGTGGTTTAAAGGTTCAGTATTCTTAAATTCTTAAATATCTGTCTATACGCTTTGCATATTTTATCAGTATGTTCTAATTACTTTTTAAAACAATATATTTTGAAGACGGCATGTACTGTGTCATCCTGAGCTGTGACATCATCGGAGGAACACCCTAGCAAGCCAGTCGCCATATTGTTTTATGAGTTAGTGTTAGGTTTAAGTCCCCAACATTTTTAATAAAACGCTCTGAAATAAAAGAAGACATAGAGAATCGGTCAATTAGAATTGGTTATTTTATTAATCATTATCATGAGAGCCGCGGAGACCAGGCTGTTACAAATCTCCTCCTCACTCTGAAGAAGTCCCCGAACCCTCCCTTCTAATATTAAGGTTCTTGGAGAAAAACAACTTGAGTTATGGCATGCACAGGTCAGGGTGCACCCACTGGAATGTGAAAGAGACAGAAACAAAAAAACAACTCATGGCCTTGAAGAGCAGCTTACGGGCTGAGAACTCTTCAAAATGGCTGAGAACACATATAACATATTAATGTCAACTGCAGGATAAATATAATTATATAATCTTAACAGTTAGTTGAAGAGATAGGAAGTGTTTTAAACAAAGTTTTGGTCGTTTTTGTGAGGGATGCCTAAGCGTTGTGTTTCACTAGCCGAAAAGAGGCTAACTGGCAAAAAAAAAAACTCTTGAAGAGTCGCCAATGGGGTGGTAGATTGAAAAACACGCAGTGAATAGCTAGGCTAACTGGAAACCAACTACGAAAAACAGCAATGGCTATGGCAAAAAACGTTTATCTCAAAAATGCATGCTACCAGACAGAATGTTTTCGTCCTGTTTCGATTTTTCACAGTTACACATGTTCCACCGCATGTGCCACGCCGAAAAGAATGTTATTCCTTGGCAGCCCAAGGCGATTAATAATAACATTCGCTGACATTTACACTCGGGAGAAACAAGCCTGGAATTTCCCGTTTTAACTAATGCGTTCTCCTTATATTGAGCTTGACTCCGATAATCCACAACAATGTTGATTTATCTACCGTACCTATTCGCTTTTATTTGGCTTTTACCCTTGGTGTTCCGGCCATGGAGCGCATTTCGCTGGAGAAAAACAGCCAGGGGGGTATGAAGGGAGGAGAGTGTTTTCACGCGTGTGCTCAGTTTTCTTCTATTCTAGGATGAAAGTGGTGAAAGTAAGAAAAGGACCGTTTCAAATACAGTCCCAATGCCATCCCAAACCCCCAAAACGAAAGAGTTCTTTCAAACAAATTTCACATACAGACCGAGGCTGCAATGATCATTTCAGCCAGAAGATGGCGCCATCGAGTCGAATATTTTAAAGTGACGCGCCCCACTTTTAAACGTCGCGTCAACATGAGAAATGCACGATCGCTAAATGCTAACATATGTGCATTACTATACACGGAGGGGGCTCCTATCGCCTTCGATTTGCTGTTAAGCTCATCTATATCAACGATGGCTAACAACCTGAGTTTGCTAAAAAAATATCGAATATGCACTAAACGGCTGCCGGGGAGATGTTTTTTTTCTCGCGAAAGGCCGCGGCCAAGTTTTAAGTGTCTGTACAAACATTGATACACTGAAGTGACAGCGAAGAAAAACGGCCTCCGCTTTACAATATGTATGAGCTTCTGTGGGAATCATCGGCGTAAATGGACTTCTCCTTCACTCGTGTGGATGTATATGGCGAGGCGGTATCCCGGCAACAGGGCACTCAAGTGGGGTCAGAGTACCTAACAGGGTCTGGGTGTGGAAAATCCCAGAGGATGTGAGTGTATTTTTTTCTGTTGGTCTGTCTTTTAAATGTGTAGCCGCTACTTTTTTTACTACATTTTGACGGCCCTTAATCTTGAAATGTCTCAAAGGACAGCAAAGGTTGCCATGACAACATCCCCTGATCTTGAACCAACATGCGGGCAAGGAAAAACTCAAAAACTCAGCACAAGAATATGAAACTTTGAGGACAGACTGCACATAAAGTAATCCAAGTCAAGTCCCATTTACTCGGCGATGCCCTTAATCACAAAATGTCTCTAAGGACAGCAAAGGTTGCCATGCCAACATCCCCTGATATAAAACCAACATGCGGGCAAGGAAAAACTCAAAACCTCAGCACGAGGATAATATGAAACCTTAAGAAGGGACCGCACATGAGGTAATCCAAGTCAAGTCATTACTCGTAATGCCCTTAATCACAAAATGTCTCAAAGGACAGCAAAGGTTGCCATGACAATGTCCCCTGATATAAAACCAACATGCGGGCAAGGAAAAACTCAAAACCTCAGCATGAGGATAATATAAAACCTTAAGAAGGGACCGCACATGAGGTAATCCAAGTCAAGGCATTACTCGTCATGCCCTTAATCACAAGATGTCTCAAAGGACTGCACAGGTTGCCATGACAACATCCCCTGATCTTGAACCAACATGCGGGCAAGGAAAAACTCAAAAACCTCAACATGAGGATATAAGAAACCTTGAGAAAGGGTCTCACAAGTCAAGTCACATTTATTTGTGACGCCTTTATCCACTACATATCTCAAAGAACTGCACAGGTTCCAATGACACGATCCCCTGATCTTGGACCAACATGCGGGCAAGGAAAAAGTCAAAACCTCAGCACTAGGATAATATGAAACCTTGAGAAGGGGCCTCACATGAGGTAATCAAAGTCAAGTCCCATTTACTCGTAATGCCCTTAATCACAAGATGTCTCAAAGGACTGCCCAGGTTACCATGACAACATCCCCTGATCTTAAACCAACATGCGGGCAAGGAAAAACTCAAAAACCTCAACATGAGGATATAAGAAACCTTGAGAAGGGGTCTCACAAGTCAAGTCACATTTATTTGTGACGCCTTTAATCACTAAATGTCTCAAAGAACTGCACAGGTTCCAATGACACCATCCCCTGATCTGAAACCAACATGCGGGCAAGGAAATACTCAAAACTTCAGTACGAGGATAATATGAAACCTTGAGAAGGGGCCTCACATGAGGTATTCCCCTTTCCAGGAGGACCAGGGTGCAATAGATTTAGCATTTGGGTAACAGTACACAAAACATAGTGAATGTCAATAAAAGGAAACATGGGTAGTAGTTTGACAACTAGACAATTCCCTAGGCAATTGTGAAAGTTGGGGCTGGATTTGTAAGATGTTAATGGCCCGTTAGCATAACGTTGTTAGTGTGTAGACCAGGGGAGTCCAACAGGCGGCCCGCGGGCCGGATCGGGCCCGCTAAGGGATTGAATCCGGCCCGCGAGACAATGCTCAGAGAAGCGCAAGAGAAAAATTAGCTGCAGGTTGAAATATGTCCACTTGATGTTGCCAAAGCCAGGTGCCTCTCTCAAGCGCTGTACTTGTATTTCTCTCTCTCTCTCCTTCATTTTTTCTCTTTCTCTCTTTCTCTCTCCCTCTCTCTCTCTCTTTGTTCCTCTTTCTCTCTTTCCCTGTGTCATTTTACCTTATCTTGCTCTTTTTTCTTTTTCTTTATCTATCTTCTCTTTCCCTCTCTTGCTTTCTCCTTCTCTTTTTCCCTCTTCTCTTTTTCTGTTTCTCTTTGGATTTTGTTCTTCTCTCATTCTTCCCCCCTCTCTCTCTATTTGTCTTTTTATCTTTTTTAATTCCCTTTTCTCTGTCTCTTTCCTTATCCCACACTCTCTCTTTTCCTCTCATTCTCTTTCTCTTATTTCTTTCTCTATTTTTTTCTTTTTCTCTAATCTACCAGTGTGGCCCTCGAGAGAATCTTTGTTCTATCGTGCGGCCCCCGAGTTAAAATGAGTTTGACACCCCTGATGTAGTCGTTAGCATGTAGTTGTTGGCACGTCGATAGCAATAAGGAGATGTCTTAGGAAAAATCTAAAAAAAAAACTGCTATAGTAATAACATAGTAATAACACTGTTATTACACTGCGTAATACATAACGGGTAGGGCGCTTGCCCCGAGACTGGGAGGTTGCTGGTTCGAGCCTCGACCTAAGACTTACAACATTGGTACCCATTGCCTCCCTGCTTGGCGCTCGGCATTAGGGGTTGGAATTGGGGGGTTCGGTCACCTAATGACTCCCAGCACAGCAGTTTGGTTGAGCAAGGGGGCTGGGAACCCCCTCCTCTGTATCAATCTTCCAGATAAGTCAAAATGTGAATGTATTCTTGACTCTGGGGGGATATGGCTCCGATATCGGTGTATATATATTGTGTATATATATATATATATATATATATATATATATATTTTGCACATTCATTTTTGAATCAATCCAGAATTTACGGTACATGTATAATTCTTCTCTCTTCGGTCTTCTCTTCTCCTTTGAGTGAGGAACAGACGCGACAAGTGATTCTTGACAAGATGGTCAAAGAGTGATTAATCTCATTTTAATATCTTCAACAGCCCACTTGGCTGATAATGGAATATTTCAGAAAAATATGCCAACGGTTCTTGAGAAATTGCACATGAAGGCCTGGAACAGGATTTTTCATTTTTTTATTTTCCAGGTCCTCTCGTAATACAGCGGGACCTCGCTACTTCGCGGTTCCACGTTCGCGGGTCTAAAAAATAACAATAATAAAATAAAATGATAGATTTTTTATTTTTTTATTTTATTTTATTTTTTTAAGCATTTTTGAAGGGGCATCGCTACTTCGCAGATTTTCACTTTTCGCGGGTGGTTTTGGTCCCCATTAACCGGGTCTAAAAAAAAAATCTAGTATTCAAATCACTGTTTTTCTTTACACTGAAATAACGTTTTAATTCGATCACTAGGAGGCACTAAATATTACATACTGTCCCTTTAAGTTTGAAACCTGAACTGTGTCAATAGGATAAAATGTTCTTGGGAGGGGGTGTTGTGGAAAATAGACTTGCATTTGTAGAATAGAGTTGCGTACATTTAGAAAGAAATGTAGAAAGACTTGCTTACAGTGTGATGGAATGTTGACATCATTTCGGGAAGGTCCTTGGGACCTTCACGGACTCTCTGAGCAAACTGAGGCGAACAACATGTCCTAATAAGGGTACGACAGCATCTTCCTTGTTGTTACTGAGGACTAGGGCCGCCTTTTGGGTTGTACTCAAACTGAAGCTATAAAAGTGTTGTTATGTCTGGAGTTCTCTGAGTTTCTTTGGGATGACGAAATAAAGAGCTCCCCCTCATGGCAGGCTTTGGTGTACTTTATTAAATCACGTAAGAAGACTTAAAAGATTATCGAACCTACATTTTCTCCTACAGGGGTATTCACGCTTGTCACTTAAGTTACTTTCAGAGTAACACTACTTTTTGGTGTCGGTCATTTGGTGGGTAACTGTGTTACACCTAAATGACTGTTACTAGCAGGGTTGGGTAGGGTTACTTTAACTGGATTACTTTCAATTACTTTTGGATTACTCCAATACCTCATCTCATCTCATCTCATCAGCTGCACCGCTTATCCTCAGTAGGGTCGCGGGGATACTGGAGCCCATCCCAGCAATCATCAGGCAGTGGGCAGGGGACACCCTGGACTGGTTGCCGGCCAATCGCAGGGCACACGGGGACAGACAACTCACTCGCTCATTTGCACCTAGGGACAATTTGGACCTGAAATGCATGTTTTTGGAATGTGGGAGGAAACCCGAGTGCCCGGAGGAAACCCACGCAAGCACGGGGAGAACATACAAACTCCGCACAGGAAGTCTGGAGCTGGATTTGAACCCACGCAGGAGTTTCCCATGACATGAACTGTGCCGCACATGCCCTTAAAAAAAAAAATAACTAAAATAATTTAAGCATTTTTTAGAATTAAAAAAAAAAAATTAAGCATTTTTAAAGGGGCGTCGCTACTTAGCGGATTTTCACTTTTCGCGGGTGGTTTTGGTCCCCATCAACCGCGATAATTGAGGGATTACTGTACAACGAATTTCTGCATTGATGGTCCAACTGTGATTGAACCCACACGGCAAAAAATTATTATTCCTAGACTTTTCTATTTTGTTAGTTGATCAGATAATTGTAAATACATTTATTATTCATTTACTAAAATGTTAGAATTTGAATTGGAATTAGAATTGTTTTAATTATATACGGTTCCTACAGTTGAGTAAAATGTTTTCCCTGCTGCACCTTTTGAACAACTCAACCATTCTCTTGAGAAGAGAAGCTGCTGCATTGTCATGTTTATGGCTATGTTAAACATCCCAGCCATCTCCGGGCAGTGGGCAGGAGACACCCTGAACTGGTTGCCAGCCAATCGCAGGGCACACGGGGACAGACAACTCACTCGCTCATTCACACCTAGGGGACAATTTGGACCGGCCAATTCACCTGAAATGCATGTTTTTGGAATGTGGGAGGAAACCGGAGTGCCCGGAGGAAACCCACGCAAGCACGGGGAGAACATACAAACTCCGCACAGGAAGTCTGGAGCTGGATTTGAACCCACGCATTGATGGTCCAACTGTGATTGAACCCACACGACCAAAAATATTATTCCTAGACTTTTATATTTTCTTTGTCGATGGGATGAGTGTAAATACATTTATTATTAATTTACTAAAATGTTAGAATTTGAATTGGAATTAGAATTGTTTTAATTGTATACGGTTCCTACAGTGGAGTAAAATGCTTTCCCTGCTTCACCTTGTGAACCACTCAACCATTCTCTTGAGAAGAGAAACTGCTGCATTGTCATGTTTATGGCTATGTTAAACTTTCCTCCCCAGTGACCCGGTGACTCAATTGTTTGTTATAAAATAGGGGAGCTGTTGCTTTTCGGGTCAGATGTGATTCAGGCTTTCGTACATGAGTCGATTCATTCAAAAGTGAAACATAATTTTGCATTGCCTGAAGCTCAGCAAAATGTAACGTGATGTCAAGTTTTGGACATGTTTGATAATGGATTAGTTGCCACACTTGGGATTGCCGTTGCTCACTGTTGTTTCGAGCGTTGCTCACCGACTTTGTGTGAACGCTGAAAGATTAGAGGGAACATTGTTTACAAGCACCTCACCTACAACTTAAGCATGGTACAATCCTTGAAAACACATTAAAAACGAATCCTTTTTAAGGATTTCAAACACCCTGTTAAAGTTAAAACTTATATCAACTCTATGTTGGCAGAATTAATCAAATAAAAACAAGCATCAAGGTAAATACATTTCCCAAGCGGGAGAGCACTTTCCGGTGGCCCACCCCGGCCCCTCCCGTGTGTGTAGTTAACTTTATTCACACAGGAAACAGAAAAATACACCGGAAATGCCACTTCAAAATAAAAGAGTACAAGACTGATAAACGTACAAGAGATGCAATTAGACTGATTATTGAAACGTTACTTAATGTGTGTTTCAATCTTCAAAACAAAAGAGTACAAGACTGATAAACGTACAAGAGATGCAATTAGACTGATTATTGAAACGTTACTTTATGTGTGTGTGTGTGAAAGATTGTTTTTATATTTAGGAATATAAAAACAAGTTATATTCACACAGTGAATTCTGAGAAATGTTACAACCAAAACGACCAACCTATAACACCCTCACCCACCTTGACTTTACATGTATTTAATAGATTGTTATAAATACTGTCCTTTTTTTTTGTTTTGTTTTTTGTTTGTTTCTGTTTATTTTCATGTGGGAATCTACAGAACACATTCGCACGGGTTTGAATTCTCCTCATATTGCTCTTCTCATTTCTCCTCTATTTGCATCAGCTCTGATTGAATTCATTGTGTTTGTCCACAGACGCTCATATTATCCTTCCAAATTCATGCCTGCGCATGCTTAATTAAAGCTCAAAGGCCCCGAGAGACGAGGTAGAGCCGAGAGGTTATGCAACTCCACCAGCAAATAAACAAACCTCCGCTTTTATTCGGCGCATGAAAAAAAAAAAAAAACATTTTTAGAATCAGTGGCGTTATAATTATCCTTGCTCACGCTGCACTGGGCGCACCTTTGTGGAATGGATTGGGATAAGTGAGGTGAGACAGGGGAATGACTAATGGTAGAAGGCAAGGTATCTCCAAATCTGGTCTCTGAAATTTATTTTGACTGTTGCTGAGGTTAGAATTGAACTGGTTTGTGTCATGAACAGGATCAGGACCCAAATGCGTGACGTTTTCTCACACAAGCCTTTTATTTTATGGGAAATGGGGAGTCATGCACATTCTGGCATGGAAAGACAGGAAGTTAGAGGCCAACGAATCCAAGTCTGTTTTTCTTTTTCTTAAACGTTTATTACGTTGACTTAACATATATTTATGGTGTTGCTAGATATGGAAAATTTTGGTTTTTGATAATAAACTACCAATATTTATCAAAAGTTTTGTTATCCTAAGGTATTTTTCAAAAAGTCACACTTACAATAAACATGTTTAACTGATAAAGCACATAGGAGAAAATATTTCTCATTTAAATAATTTTTGTTTTTAGTTTATCTCTCTGACGGTTGACATGCACTTATGGTGAAACTTTCAGACCCTTCCATGATTTCTAAGTGAAATAGCAGGGTGTTTAAATACTTATTTTCTTCCCTGTAAATGAAGACTTGTCAAGAACCGGAATAGGACAAGGACCCAAATGCGTGATGTTTTCTCACACAAGCATTTTATTTTACGGGAAATGGGGAGTCATGCACGTTAGGCAGCAGTCTGGCGTGGAAGGACAGGAAGCCAGAGGCCGACGAGATTGATACCAATTTCCCAAACAGATATCGGACAGACGGGGTCGATACCGGACAGAACAGGACAGACAGGATTGATATCAAAACGGGATATCGAAATCAAACAGTACAAACTAGACAGGAACGAAACTGGAAACCAACATTAAACAGGACAAAATAAACAATACCGGACAGGAAATACCAACAGGAAAGAGGAATGAGTCAAAACCCACGTCTTGCGGGGCAGAGGTTCGTTGACGGACTGACAAAGGGTGAGTGAGAGCACTGAGCTTAAATAGAAGGAAAGCCAATCTGTCCATGTGCCATAGCTAGCACTACACGGGCTGGCCAATTGGGCGCCATGGCAACCATGGCAAGTTTGAGTTTCTGATCATACAGTGCCCGGCGAAACTATTGCCCCCGCCCATAACTTTTTGTTTTTGCAACATTTTAAGCTTCAAACATTTTGCTTAAAAACTGAAACGTTTCAATAATCAACCACATGTAAGACACAATTATAAAGTGTAAAAAATTATTTCAACATTTTAAAATACATTTACAACAAAAAACTGAAAGGTAGGTGACCTCTGTTCTCTCAGCTCAGCCAACTGACTGCAGAAGTTCCTTAATGTCTTCAGAATGATCCAATGTTGAGCTAAATGCCTAACCATGACCAACAGAATGCGCCACTGTGTCTGTTTAATTGCACCTGCTCTGTAAGGGTACAGAGGTCTGTGCAAGAAGTTACTGGAGAACAGACAACATTATGTGGACAAAAGAACCCACCAGGCAGGTCAGGGATGAAGTTGTGGAAAATCTAAAGGCAGGGACAGTGTCCAAGATTTCTCAAAATTTGCACATGTCCCTGAGCACTGTGTGAGCAGTAAAATCAACATGGAGAAAGCATAAAATCGCGGCAAACCTACTCAGAACTGTCCGTCCCTCTAAAATTTCTGTCCAAACAAGCAAAAAAAACTAATCAGAGAAGCAACCAAGAGGTAACATTGGATGACCTGCAGGCAAACACAGCTGAGGTGAGGCAATCTGTGCATAAGAGAACTATTAGTCTTACTTTGCATTAGTCTGCCCTTAATGGAAGCATGGCAAGATAAAATACCATAAAAAGGTCCATTTGGTGTTTGCAAGAAGCCACATAAGAGACGCAAATAACATGTGAAAGAAGGTGCTCTGGTCAGATGAGACAAAAATTTAGCATTTTGGGCTGAAATAAAAGTATAACGTTTAGCGTAAGGGTAACACTGGACACCACCCTGAAAACACCATCCCCACCGTCAAACATGGTGATGGCAGCATCATGCTCTGGGGTTCTTTTTCTTCGGCAGGGATGGGGAAGATTGTTAGAATTGAAATCGGAAGATGAATGGAGACAAATACATCCTCCCTTTCTAGAAGAGTGACAAGAAGAAAAACATTTCTGAAAGAATACCATAAAAAGGCCCATTTGGCGTTTGCAAGAAGCCACATGAATAACACGTGAAAGAAGGTGCCCTCGTCAGATGAGTCAAACATTGACCTTTTCGGGCTGAATGGAAAGTGTTACGTTTGTTGAAACATCACCCTGGAAACTCCACCCCCACTGTCAAACATGGTGGTGGTAGCATCATGCTCTGGGGTTGCCTTTCCTCTGGAGGGACTGGGAAGATGGTTAAAGCTAATGGGAAGATGGATGGAGCCAAATACAAAGCGATTCTGGCAGTCAATATCGGAGTCTGAAAGAGACCTAAGAATGGGGCGCAGGTTCACTTTCCAACAGGACAACGAACGTAAACATATAACAAAATCTACAATGGAATGGGGGCAGCACAGCGGCGCAGTGGTTAGCGCGTGTGCGGCACAGTTCTGAGGTTGTGGGAACCTCCTGCCTGGGTTCAAATCCAGCTCCCGGCCTTACTGTGCGGAGTTTGTATGTTCTCCCCGTGCTTGCGTGGGTTTCCTCCGGGCACTCCGGTTTCCTCCCACATTCTAAAGACATGCATTTCAGGTGGATTGGCCGGTCCAAATTGTCCCTAGGTGTGAATGAGCGAGTGAGTTGTCTGTCCCAGTGTGCCCTGCGATTGGCTGGCAACCAGTTCAGGGTGTCCCCTGCCCACTGCCTGATGATTGCTGGAATGGGCTCCCGCACCCCCCGCGACCCTACTGAGGATAAGCGGTGCAGCCGATGAGATGAGATGAGACAATGGAATGGTTTAATACTAACGTCAACGCCACAGTCCAGACTTTTTGGATCTGTGCACAAAAGATCACCATTAAACCTGAAAGAACTGTTTTGTAAGGAAGAATGGGCCAAAGAAATCCTGTTTCAAGATGTGCAAAACTTAGAGACGTACCCAACACATACTTTGCTAGCACAACATAATATAGCGAATAAATTTGGTTTCCTTTCTTGATTGCGTCACACATGTTTGAGTTTTTCATCTATAAATTTGAAGCCTGCAATATGTCAAAAAGTTCTTGGAAGAGGGGGGGCAATACTTTTGCAAGACTGCGGTTAAGTGGGTTTTACAGCGAATGACCTTGTGATGTTGTTTTTACATCTAAAGTCAATCAGCTCATCAAAATTCCGCATTATTTTCCCCGTTGTTTTCAATTATGTGCATATATAATCACTGGTGTGCGCCAGAGACGCGCTAGTGGAATTGCAGCATGCCCTTGGGAATTCGAGGTTGTTTATTTTTTTCACGTTAGCCGTTTTTCACAATAGGAATAGAACGGAAACGGTACAAGGGATGAAAAACTTTTATTTTTGATCAGTTTCCTTCAGTGCTTATTTCATATTTGCGTATTTTATGTTTTAAGTAAAACAATTGCGGGGCAACATCAACTACAACAACTACAACGAAGGCTACAAAGGCAACACCAAAAACTGCAACACAGTACGAATGTAACGTCACCCAGAGTGACTCGTCAAAAATCTAGGTGTCACATTTGAGAGAGAGAGAAAAGAGATAAAAAGAGAACTAGACAGAGGTAGAATAAGAAAAGAAAGAGATTTAAGATAAAGAGAGAGAGAGAGAGGGGCCTAAAGAGAGAGAGAAAAAAAAGAAAAAGGAGAGAAAGAGATCAAAAAAGAGAGAGACATAGACAAAGAAAGAGAATGAAAAATATGGAGTGAGAGAGACGAGAAAAAAGAGAGACCAAGAGAGGGAATGGAGAAAAAGGAGAGACTAATAAAGAGAGAAATAAAAAGAGAGATAGAGACAGAGAAAAAAAGATAAAGAGAGAAAGAAATAAAATACAGAGGGATAAAATAGAGGGACAGAAAAACACCTAGTGTGTTGAAAACCGTTCCTCGTTTTTATCCCGTGCTTCTCTCAGCCGGATTCAACCCTTTGGCGGGCCTGATTCCGCCCTCGGGCCGCATCTTTTGACACCATTTTCATTCACAAATCCACAGGACTTCTTCAATTCATAGTCATCTGGTGTCACACCCACTGGGAAACCCCCCTGGGGCACAGGTGTCAAACAGGCGGCCCGCGGGCCAGATCGGGCCCGCTAAGGGATTGAATCCGGCCCGCGAGACAACACTCAGAGAAGCGCAAGAGAAAAACAAGCCACAGGTTGAAATATGTCCACTTGATGTTGTCTAGGCCAGGTGCCTCTCACAAAGACACTCTACTTGTATTTATTTCTCTCTCTCTCTCTCTCTCTCTCTCTCTCTCTCTCTCTCTCTCTCTCTCTCTCTCTCTCTCTCTCTCTCTCTCTCTCTCTCTCTCTCTCTCTCTCTCTCTCTCTCTCTCTCTTCCACCCCTTTTCTCCCACTCTGTCTCTTTCACTCTCTGTGTCTCTTTTTCTCTTCCTTTGTTGCTCTTTGTCTCTTTCTCTCTCTGTGTCTTTTTAACTTCTTTTGCTCTAACTTTCTTTTTTCCTTTTCTCTTTCTCTCTTCCTACCCTTTGCGCTTTCGTTTCTCTTTTCTCTCCTTCTGTCTTTCTATATCTCTTTGGATTTCTTTCTTCCTGTCCCTTTCTTTTCCCCCCCTCTCACGACTTTTTATCTTTTGTTTCTCACTCTCTCTTTCTCTCCCTCCCTTTTCTCCCACTCTGTCTCTTTCACTCTCTGTGTCTCTCTTTTTCTCTTCGTTTGTTGCTCTTTGTCTCTTTCTCTCTCTGTGTCTTTTTAACTTCTTTTGCTCTTTCTTTTCTCTTTTCTCTCCTTCTGTCTTTCTATTTCTCTTTGGATTTCTTTCTTCCTCTCCCTTTCATTTCCCCCGCTCTCACAACTTTTTATCTTTTTTTTCTCACGCTCTCTCCCTCTTTTTCTTTCTTTGTCCCGCCCTTTCTCCTTTTCCCTCCCTCTTCCTCTTTTTTCTTTCTCTCTCTTTTTCTTTGACACTCCTGCCCTGGGGGGTCTTGTTAATCACACTCTCAGACATGCAAGGGAGCAGCCTGCGAAAAACACTTTCCGGGCTATTATTGGCAGCAGCATACAGCCGGCGGCCGTCCATTCATACTTTCCCATTGGACGAAACGGGAGAATAAACACTCAAAATGTCACGAGCGGCACAGTCTGAAATCCTCGTTTGTTTCTGTGTTCAAGACCGTGCGCCACGGTTTCCCCTACCAGCCCAGCGCCTTGGCTTTCGACCCCGTGCAGAAGATCCTGGCCATCGGTTCCAGATCGGGCGGCGTTCGGATGTATCCTTTCTGTCTCGCCTCGCCGCCGGGAAGTCTTCTAAAACTGTATGTATGCTAGCATAGCAGCGGCTGGAGTTTTCCGCCGGATCGACTCGATTTTTTTTGGGGTGAGGCGGGTGATGTTGTGCCTCACCTGGCATCATGGACCTTCAAAAATAGATAAGTACATAGAGAAAAGTATATATCCATACTTTACTTTCAGAACGCTATTGATAGCTAGCATAGCCGAAATACTAGATGGATACTGTAGCTAGAACATGCAGGGGAGGCAGGGGGTGATGTGCCTCACCTGTCATCATAGACATACCAAAATAGATAAAATGATAGTATAAAGGGAAAACTAGATATACGTCATTTACTTTCAGAAATATATTTATAGCCTAAGGACTATATAGGTACCTTAACTAGTATGTGCAGTCAGGAGAGACAGGTGATGTTGTGCCTCACCTGTCGTTATAGACATACAAAAATAGATAAGTATATAGAGAAAAACATATATCCATAGTTTTCTTTCAGAAAGATATTGATAGCTAGCATAGCCAAAAGACTAGATGGATACTGTCGCTAGAACATGCAGGTGAGGCAGATGGTGTTGTGCCTCACCTGTCATCATAGACATACCAAAATAGATAAAAAGAAAACATTTAGAGAAAACTATATATCCATACTTTCAGAAAGATATTGATGGCTAGCATAGACAAAGAACTACATAGATACTATAGCTAGCATGTGCCGTCAGGGGAGGCAGGTGATGTTGTGCCTCACCTGGCATCATGAACCTACAAAAATAGATAAGTATATAGAGAAAAGTATATATCCATACTTTACTTTCAGAACGCTATTGATAGTTAACATAGCCGAAAGACTAGATGGATACTGTAGCTAGAACATGCAGGGGAGGCAGGTGATGTTGTGCCTCACCTGGCATCATGGACCTTCAAAAATAGATAAGTACATAGAGAAAAGTATATATGCATACTTTACTTTGAGAACGCTATTGATAGCTGGCATAGCCGAAAGACTAGATGGATACTGTCGCTAGAACATGCAGGTGAGGCAGATGGTGTTGTGCCTCACCTGTCATCATAGACATACCAAAATAGATAAAAAGAAAACATTTAGAGAAAACTATATATCCATACTTTCAGAAAGATATTGATGGCTAGCATAGACAAAGAACTACATAGATACTATAGCTAGCATGTGCCGTCAGGGGAGGCAGGTGATGTTGTGCCTCACCTGGCATCATGAACCTACAAAAATAGATGAGTATATAGAGAAAAGTATATATCCATACTTTACTTTCAGAACGCTTTTGATAGCTAGCATAGCCGAAAGACTAGACGGATACTGTAGCTAGAACATGCAGGGGAGGCTGGTGATGTTGTGCCTCACCTGGCATCATGGACCTTCAAAAATAGATAAGTACATAGAGAAAAGTATATATCCATACTTTACTTTGAGAACGCTATTGATAGCTGGCATAGCCGAAAGACTAGATGGATACTGTCGCTAGAACATGCAGGTGAGGCAGATGGTGTTGTGCCTCACCTGTCATCATAGACATACCAAAATAGATAAAAAGAAAACATTTAGAGAAAACTATATATCCATACTTTCAGAAAGATATTGATGGCTAGCATAGACAAAGAACTACATAGATACTATAGCTAGCATGTGCCGTCAGGGGAGGCAGGTGATGTTGTGCCTCACCTGGCATCATGAACCTACAAAAATAGATGAGTATATAGAGAAAAGTATATATCCATACTTTACTTTCAGAACGCTTTTGATAGCTAGCATAGCCGAAAGACTAGACGGATACTGTAGCTAGAACATGCAGGGGAGGCTGGTGATGTTGTGCCTCACCTGGCATCATGGACCTACAAAAATAGATAAGTATATAGAGAAAAATACACATCCATAGTTTTCTTTCAGAAAGATATTGGTAGCTAGCATAGCCGAAAGGCTAGATGGATACTGTAGCTAGAACATGCAGGGGAGGCAGGTGATTTTGTGCCTCACCTGGCATCATAGACATAAAAAAAAAAGATAAGTATATAGAGAAAAATATATATCCATACTTAACTTTCAGAAAGATACTGATAGATAGCATAGCCGAACGACTAGACGGATACTGTAGCTAGAACATGCAGTGGAGGCAGGTGGTGTTGTGCCTCACCTGTCATCATGGACCTACAAACATAGATAAGTATATAGAGAAAAATATATATCCATACTTTACTTTCAGAACGCTATTGATAGCTAGCATAGCCGAAAGACTAGACAGATACTCTAGCTAGAACATGCAGGGGAGGCAGGTGATGTTGTGCCTCACCTGGCATCATGGACCTACAAAAATAGATAAGTATATAGAGAAAACTATATATCCATACTTTACTTTCAGAAAGATATTGATAGCTAGCATAGCCAAAAGACTAGATGGATACTGTAGCTAGAACATGCAGGTGAGGCAGATGGTGTTGTGCCTCACCTGTCATCATAGACATACCAAAATAGATAAAATGAAAGCATTTAGAGAAAACTATACATCCATACTTTCAGAAAGATATTGATGGCTTGGATAGACACAGGACTAGATAGATACTGTGGCTAGCATGTTTCGTCAGGGGAGACAGATGATGTTGTGCCTCACCTGTCATTATAGACATACAAAAAAAGATAAGTAGCTAGTATTTAGAAAAAAAACTATATTCATACTTTCAGAAAGATATTGATGGCTAGCATGGACAAAGAACTACATAGATACTGTAGCTAGCATGTGCCGTCAGGGGAGACAGTTGACGTTGTGCCTCACCTGGCATCATGGACCTACAAAAATAGATAAGTATATAGAGAAAACTATATACCATACTTTACTTTCAGAAATAAATTGATAGCTAGCATAGCCGAAAGACTAGATGGATACTGTAGCTAGAACATGCAGGGGAGGCAGGTGGTGATGTGCCTCACCTGTCATCATAGACATACCAAAATAGATAAAATGATAGTATAAAGGGAAAACTAGATATACATAATTTACTTTCAGAAATATATTTATAGCCTGAGGACTACATAGGTACCTTAACTAGCATGTGAAGTCAGGAGAGACAGGTGATGTTGTGCCTCACCTATCATTATAGACAAACACAAATAGATAAGTAGCTCGTATAAAGGGAAACTTGACATACATAATTTGCTTTCAGAAAAATATTGATAGCTAGCTTAGCCGAAAGACTACATAGATACTGTAGTTAGCATGTGCCGTCAGGGTAGACAGTTGATGTTGTGCCTCACCTGTCATTATAGACATACCAAAATAGATAACTAGATAGTATTTAGAGAAAACTATCTATCCATACCCTACTTTCAGAAAGATATTAATAGCTAGCTTAGACAAAGGAATACGTAGATACTGTAGCTAGCATGTGCCATCAGGGGAGACAGGTGATGTTGTGCCTCACCTGTCATTACAGACATACATAGATAGATAAGTAGATGGTATAAAGAGAAAACTATCCATATTTTACTTTCAGAAATATATTGATAGCTAGCATATACAGATGACAAGATAGATACTGTAGCTAGCATGTGCAATCAGTGGAGGCAGGTGATGTTTTGCCTCACCTGTCATTATAGACATACCAAAATAGATAACTAGATAGTATTTAGAGAAAACGATATATCCATACTTTACTTTCAGAAAGATATTGATAGTAAGCATAGCCAAAAGACTAGATAGATACTGTAACTAGCATGTGCCGTCAGGGGCGACAGTTGATGTTGTGCCTCACCTGTCATCATGGACATACAAGAATAGATAAGTAGCTAGTATATAGAGAAAACTATTTATTTGTACTTTACTTTCAGAAAGATATTGATAGCTAGCATAGACAGAGGACTAGATAGATACTGTAGCTAGAACGTGCCCTCAGGGGAGGCAGGTGGTGTTGTGCCTCACCTGTCATCATGGACATACAAGAATAGAAAAGTAGCCAGTATATAAAGAAAACTATATATCCATACTTTACTTTCAGAAAGATATTGATAGATGGCATAGCCAGAGGACTCAATAGATACTGTAGCTAGAATGTGCCCTCAGGGGAGGCAGGTGGTGTTGTGCCTCACCTGTCATTACAGACATACATACATAGATAAGTAGATAGTTTACAGAGAAAACTAGATATACATACTTTACTTTCAGAAAGATATTGATAGCTAGCATAGACAGAGGACTAGATAGATACTGTGGCTAGCATGTTCCGTCAGGGGAGGCAGGTGATGTTGTGCCTCACCTGTCATCATGGACATACAAGAATAGATAAGTAGCTGGTATATAGAAAAAAACTAGATACACATAATTTACTTTCAGAAATATATTGATAGCTAGCATAGCCAGAAGACTACAATAGATACTGTAGCTAGCATGTGCATTTCATCATGGACATACAAAAATAGATAAGTAGCTAGTATGCAGAGAAAACTACACATACATATTTTACTTTCAGAAAGTTATTGATAGCTATCATAAACAGATGACGAGATAGATGCTGTAGCTAGCACGTGCAATCAGGGGAGACAGGTGATGTTGTGCCTCACCTCTCATTATAGACATCCAAAAATAGATAAGTATCTAGTATGAAGATTACTGTCAGAAAGATATTGATAGCTAGCATAGACAGAGGACTAGTTAGATACTCTAGCTAGCATGTGGCGTCAGGGGAGACAGTTGATGTTGTGCCTCAACTGTCATCATGGACATACAAGAATAGATAAGTAGCTAGTATATAGAGAAAACTATTTATTCGTACTTTACTTTCAGAAAGATATTGATATCTAGCATAGACAGAGGACTAGATAGATACTGTAGCTTGCATGTGCAGTCAGGAGAGACAGCTGTCCTAATGTAATATATCACTGTGCTGAGCGTCTGCAGATGCAGAATGAGGCACGCAATTCTCTTGCCTCATGGCAGAGGGCGATATTGAGACAAAGGATTCTGATTCGGCACACACCTTAGCCACAAATGGTAGAATTAGTGATAGCATTAGCGATATATTAGCAAGTCAAGCCATTCAGTTTGTTTTCTGGACTTTTTTCATAATGGAGGATTACGAATTGTTGGGATTTAAATATCAAAATGTAGCGTTTAGTCTGACTCCATTAACCAAACACAGCCTACATTCACCCAACAATTTATGCGCGCTCGTTTCTTGAAGGAAAGGATGAACAGGAAAGCCGACATTTTCACACGGGGGCAGATTTAATTCTATTAACAATTTAACTAAGTGTACTCCATCAAAAACGGCCGAATTAATGTCGTTGGAGTCTCTGGGAAGCCCTCTTCTGAAGTCCTTTAGCTCTCTCCTATTCACCATCTTCTCCCCACATAATGGCGTGCCGACTCCTCCCATGGGCGTGCCAAGGAAGCCCCCCCTGGGCGTCGCGATGTCTGGAATACTCAAAACAACACCGAGCGTTTCTACGTCATCAGGGCCTTTCTGCGTCTGGTTGTGCTGATTATCTTATCAGCCTTACGTCCTGTTCCCGCTGTTCATGTAAACAACATTTTCCACCAGGGTGCCCTGACCTCGCACCACAGCTCAGTCAGTGAATATCTTTTGCATTAAATGTAATTTGTAGTCAATCATATAAAATCCTTTATAGTCAAATGTAGAAAATTCTTTAATATCTAGGGATACTTTTGTTCAAAAGGAGTAGTTAATAGACTAAATTCATAGGTTCAACAGTTTAACTAAGTGTACGCCATCAAAAATGGCCGAATTTGTGTTGTTGGAGTCCCTGGGAAGCCCTCTTCTGAAGTCCTATAGCTCTCTCCTATTCACCATCTTCTCCCCACATAATGGCGTGCCGACTCCTCCCATGGACGTGCCAAGCAAGCCCCCCCTGGGCGTCGCGATGTCTGGAATACTCAAAACAACACCGAGCGTTTCTACGTCATCAGGGTCTTTCTGTGTCACCAGCGTCTGGTTGTGCTGATTATCTTATCAACCTTACGTCCCATTCCCGCCGTTCCTGTAAACAACATTTTCCACCAGGGTGCCCTGACATTGAACTACAGCTCAGTCAGTGAATATCTTTTGCATTAAATGTAATTTGTAGTCAATCGTACAAAATTCTTTAGAGTCAAATGTATCTTTCTATATCTAGGGATACTTTTGTTCAAAAGGAGTAGTTAATAGACTTAATTTATAGGTTAAGGTAAGCCGAAAAAAAAACAAATTTTCTTTGCTACAGCCTATATATTCCTTTCCTGCTCTGCCAATCAAATCATGCATGAGATTTAGCTCTATTTATCCGTAAATCTGAGCGTGCCTCAGCACAAATGTGAAACGATATCTGAGCTCGAAGACAGAGTTTACCTCCGCGGCGTCGTGTTCTATTCTGCCACCGACATCCTTTATCATCACCCCGTCCGAGGATATAAACCGGGCTGGTTTCGGA
Source organism: Urocampus carinirostris (assembly GCF_059441175.1). NCBI lineage: Eukaryota > Metazoa > Chordata > Actinopteri > Syngnathiformes > Syngnathidae > Urocampus > Urocampus carinirostris. The sequence goes on from NC_142362.1 coordinate 7,830,303, forward strand.
ACCGACACAGGCCTGGGGAAGAACCCATTTGCTTTTATCCTGATCACCGTTGATGATTATTCGAGAGGAAATTTAATTTTCGCGCCCGTTGTGTATACTCGACGCTCGCCGCCCGGGAGAGGCGAGCGCATGTGAGAACTTGCAAATGAGATGCTGGATTGCGAGGGGTGTTGAAGGTTTTTGATGCCTTTCTTAAGAGCCCCTTGGTCAGGGGGTGCCCACCGTTTCTGCAGGCGAGCTATTTATAAACTGGCCATGTCAAAATGATCTACTTACTTTAAAAAAAGCAAATTTACATATGGAGTATTGTTTATTTGTATCATGTATTATTGCATGAGCCCATATTTCGCAAGAAGACGAGTATAATTTGTTGTTTGGATGGTATCAGAACTTTAATTTCATAAGTCAAGTCAAGTCATGTTTATTTATGATGCCCTTAATCACAAGAGGTCTGAAAAGGCTGCACAGACCACAGATTATTGCACACTACAGACTATTATGACACCATCCCCTGATCTAAAACCTACATGAGGGCAAGGGAAAATTTAAAACCTCAGTCAAGTCAAGTGAAGCCATGTTTGTTTGCGATGCCCTTAATCATAAGGAGTCTGATAGGGCTGCACAGACCACAGATTATTGCAAACAACAGACTATTATTACACCATCCCCTGATCTAAAACCTACATGAGGGCAAGGAAAATCTTAAAATCTCAACATGAGGTTAACGAAGAATAGCAAAGTCAAGTCATGTTTATGTTTATGTTAATCATAAGGAGTCTCAAAGGGCTGCACAGACCACAGACTATTGCAATCTACAGACTATTATGACACCATCCCTTGATCTCAAACCGACATGAGGGCAAGGAAAAACTCAAAAACCTTAAGTCAAGTCAAGTTATGTTTATTTGTGACGTCCTTAATCACAAAGAGTCTTAAATGGCTGCACAGACCACCAATTATTGCACACTACAGACTATTATGACACCATCCCCTGATCTAAAACCAACATGAGGGCAAGGAAAAACTCAACCTTAAGTCAAGTCAAGTTATGTTTATTTGTGACGTCCTTAATCACAAAGAGTCTTAAACGGCTGCACAGACCACTGATTATTGCACACTACAGACTATTATGACACCATCCCCTGATTTAAAACCTACATGAGGGCAAGGAAAAACTCAAAAACCTCAACATGAGGAAAACAAACCTTGAGAAGGGACCGCACATGAGGTAATCTCCCTTCCTGGAAGACCAGGCTGCAACGGATGTTATAATAACAAATAATACACAGATATTGTCAACACAAAATATAGGTCATCCATAAGCTATAGAATAGAAGTGTGTTTTAAGTTTTAGATTTAAACAGTTCCACTGAGGTTGCAGATCGAATCTCAGGGGCCAATAGGTCTCGATTTAATACATCACACTTTCTACATACATCTTTACCATAGTAACAAAAAAATCCTAATCATAAATCAATTGACAAGATAATGGAGGGATTAAGCCATCATTTAAATAATTTTTGTTGCGTTTGTCTTATAACCAAAGCATGGTGACAATGTTTGAACTGGAAAACCTTTGTCTATAGACATAGTTGGGTTGAAATACTTTGAACGTTGACAAAAGGAAGAAGTCACAATCCAGTTATATTATTCATGGCCTGTTGAGGGAAAAGAGTTTTCATGGGGTCTAGATCAGGGGTGTCAAACTCCTTTTAACTCGGGGGCCACACGATAGAACACATATTCTGTCGGGCGCCGGACTAGTAGATTAAAGAGAAAGACAAAGAGAGATAAAGAAATAAGGGAAAAGGAGAGAGGGCGGGACAAAGAAAGAAAAAGAGAGAGAGGGAGAGAGCGTGAGAAACAAAAGAGATAAAAAGTCGTGAGATAGGGGGAAAAGAAAGGGAGAGGAAGAAAGAAATCCAAAGAGAAATAGAAAGACAGAAGGAGAGAAAAGAGAAAGAGAAATGAGAGAAAAGGAAAAAATGAAGTTAGAGCAAAAGAAGTTAAAAAGACACAGAGTAAGAAAGAGACAGAGAGAGCGAGAGAGAGCGCGAGAGAGAGCGCGAGAGAGAGCGCGAGAGAGAGCGCGAGAGAGAGAGAGAGAGAGAGAAATAATAGTCCAGTGATTATGAGAGGCACCTGGCTCTGGCAACGTCAAGTTAAAATATTTCAACCTGCAGCTCGTTTTCCTCTTGCGCTTCTCTGAGTGTTGTCTCGCGGGCCTGATCTGGCTCGCCTGTTTGACACCTGTGGTCTAGAGTATTGCAACTACTAGATTCCATCAACAGGGGGGTACAAAACAGAAATCATGGCAGCCTACCGGGCCTGTAAAGCATCGGGGTGGTCAGATCATTCCCTTCTGTTTTTTTTTTTTTACATTTTCACAGAATATTGCCCAGATCTTTACCGGCAGCCTGTCCCTTATATCCCTTTCCCACTAATGAGGCTCTCTCAGATAAATTCACTGTGGTAATTTTCTGACAAAAGATCAGTTGAACATTCAGAAACGCATTATGAGCAAATAGCAAAAAAAGGCAGGCTCGCTCACCAAGTTATGGCTGTTCTCCCGCTGTGTCGCCACCTCGACGGAAAAGCAAAGTGGCCTTTAACGGCAAAGTATTAAGCAATTTCCCTGCCCACACCATACACTCAAACACACTTCAGAACACTTCCCGGGTTGCCATGTTTGAGATTGGCTTCGGCGAGAACTGAAAAGGAAAAAAATATTATGGGATTGTTTCTCATTCATCCGTGGCGCATAGAATGAAATCAAGGATTGTGTTTTCGCTAAAGAAGGCAGTCCTTTGTTACATAAACACGAAATTGATGATCAATTAGTATCTCGAATGGTGTTTTCCCATCCCAGTGTTCATTTTACCAGTGAAAAGTGATGGGTCCCGGGGACCCGCATGCTCAAACATCTATGGGTCCCCAAAATTTAGTCTTATCGAGTTTGACATTGTAAATCAGCGACAAATATATAATATAAATCTACAAAACTCAATTCCAATGAAGTTGGGAAAGTGTGTTAATTGCAAATAAAAATTGATCCAAGTAAATTGCAAATTCTTTTCAACCCATATTTAAATGAATGCACAGCAAAGACAACATATTTATTGTCTTCACTCATAAACTTTATTGTTTTGGGAGAAAATCATCAACTCTGTAATTTGATGACAGCAACACGTGCCAAAATAGTTGGGACAGGTGTCAATAACTACTCAGAAAGTGGATGAATGGAAATCAACCAACTATTTGCAGGTGAACAGATGAATTAGCAACAGGTGAGAGTTGTTACTGGGTATAAAAAAGGGAGACCCGAACAAGCTAAGTCATTCACATGCAAGGATGGGGCGAGGTTCACCTCTTTGTGAACAACTGCGTGAGCAAATTGTTGAACAGTTTAAAAACAACATTCCTCAAAGTACAATTGCAAGGAATTTAGGGATATCATCATCTACAGTCCATAATATTGTGAAAAGGTTCAGGGAATCTGGAGAAATCACTGTGCGTAAACGGCATGGCCGTAAACCATTATTGAATGCCCGTGACCTCCGAGCCCTCAAGCGGTACTGCATTAAGAACCGACATCAATGTGTAAAGGACATCACCACATGGGCTCAGGAACACTTTGGAAAACCACTGTCAGTCAATACAGTTCGACGCTATATCCGTAAGTGTGGGTTAAAACTTTATGTTGCAAAGCGTAAGCCATTCATCAACAACATCCAGAAACGCCGCAGGGTTCTCTGGGCCCGAGCCCATCTAAAATGGACTGATACAAAGTGGAAAAGTGTTCTGTGGTCTGATGAGTCAGTTTTCCAAATTGTGTTTGGAAATTGTGGACGTCGTGTCCTCCGGTCCAAAGAAGAACAGAACCACCCAGACTGTTATGCACGCAAAGTGCAAAAGCCAGCATCTGTGATGGTATGGGGGTGCATGAGTGGCCAAGGAATGGGTAACCTGCACATCTGTGAAGGCACCATTAATGCAGAAAAGTACATTCAGGTTTTGGAACAAAGTATGTTGCCATCCAAACAGAATCTTTACCATGGGCGCCCTTGCTTCTTCCAGCAGGATAATGCCAAGCCACACACTGCACGTCTCACGACAGCGTGGCTTCGTAGTAAGAGGGTGCGGGTGCTTGACTGGCCTGCCTGCAGTCCTGACCTGTCTCCCATTGAAAATGTGTGGCGCATTATAAAGCGCAGAATAAGACAAAGGAGACCCCGGACTGTTGAACAGCTGAAGCTGTACATAAAGCAAGAATGGGAAAGGATTCCACTATCAACGATTCAACAACTAGTCTCCTCACTTCCTAAACGTTTATTGAGTGTTATTAAAAGGAAAGGTGATGTAACACAATGGTGAAGAAGCCCCTTTCCCAACTACTTTGGCACTTGTTGCAATTATAAAATTCTAAGTTTATCATTATTTGCTTATGGAAATAAAGTTTATGAGTTTGAACATGGATAATCTTGTCTTTGTGGTGTATTCATTTAAATATGGGTTAGAAAAGGTTTGCAAGTCATTCTATTCTAATTTTACTGACATTTTAAACTTTTTCCCAACTTCAATGGAATTGACTTTTGTATATATTCATTCAGTTTTAATCATCACACTTAATTGGTAATACAAAGCAGTTATCACTTCAGATTTTTCAGTTCACAAAAATATTGTACATTATACAGGCGGCCCGCGGGCCAGGTCAGGCCCGCTAAGGGATTGAATCCGGCCCGCGAGGCAACACTCAGAGAAGCGCAAGAGAAAAACTAGCTGCAGGTTGAAATATGTCAACTTAATGTTGCCAAAGCCAGGTGCCTCGAACAAAGACACTGTACTTGTATTTATTTCTCTTTCTCTCTCTCTCTTTCTCTCTCTCTCTCTCTCTCTTCCACCCCTTTTCTCCCACTCTCTGTCTCTTTTACTCTCTGTGTCTCTCTTTTTCTCTTCCTTTGTTGCTCTTTGTCTCTTTCTCTCTCTGTGTATTTTTAGCTTATTTTGCTCTAACTTCTTTATTCCTTTTTCTCTCTTTTCTCTTTCTCTCTTCCTACCCTTTGCGCTTTCTTTTCTCTTTTCTCTCCTGTCTTTCTATTTCTCTTTGGATTTCTTTCTTCCTCTCCCTTTGTTTTCCCCCTCTCTCATGACTTTTTATCTCTTTTGTTTCTCACACTCTCTCCCTCTCTCTCTTTTTCTTTATTGGTCCCGCCCTCTCTCCTTTTCCCTCCCACTTTCTCTTATTTATTTATCTCTCTTTTTCTTTCTCTTTAATCTAGTAGTCCGGCCCCCGACAGAATGTTTATTCTATCGTGTGGCCCCCGAGTTAAAATGAGTTTGACACCCCTGTACAAACGCAAGGGCAGCACGGCGGCGCAGTGGTTAGCGCGTGTGCGGCACAGTTCTGAGGTCGTGGGAACCTCCTGCGTGGGTTCAAATCCAGCTCCCGGCCTTACTGTGCGGAGTTTGTATGTTCTCCCCGTGCTTGCATGGGTTTCCTCCAGGCACTCCGGTTTCCTCCCATATTCCAAAGACATGCATTTCAGGTGAATTGGCCGGTCCAAATTGTCCCTAGGTGTGACTGGGCGAGTGAGTTGTCTGTCCCCGTGTGCCCTGCGATTGGCCGGCAACCAGTCCAGGGTGTCCCCTGCCCACTGCCCGATGATTGCTGGGATGGGCTCCAGCACCCCCGCGACCCTACTGAGGATAAGCGGTGCAGCTGATGAGATGAGATGAGATGAGATACAAACGCAATTGGGTCCTGTTTCCGTTCTGGACCTGACATCTTTTTTCTTTTCACTTTTATTTCCTTTTTTCTTTTCTTTTTTCCTCTTTCTTTGTGAGTGACTGGGCAATCAATTGAGAAGAAAAATGCTGTATTTTGGTCACCTGGAGTCTCCATAGTATTCTTTCTTATGCTTTCTAGCACTTTTTTTAACAACAATACACAATACAACATCTATTGGTCAAATAAAACACACTGTCCCTTTAAACTAAGTGCAGCCCACGTAAATCATTAATGTTTGCTTGAGTTTCATATTAATTCTTGATGTTTATTTTTGGATGCTTATCCTCTGTAGTCATTGAAAATCACAAAGATAAAGACATAGACAAAGATATAGACATAGACATAGACAGGGTTGGGTAGGGTTATAGGGTTACTTTAACTGGATTACTTTCAATTACTTTTGGATTACTCCAATACCAAACATGCTAAAAAAAGACAAAAGAAACTAAATATAAATAAAATGAGTACATTTTGTGCAGGCTTGGGGAGTAACGGAACACACGGAAAGGCAAAAATGATGTCGGCAAGCTGTTTGGATTCATTTTCATTTTGTTTCGGTCGCATTTTATGTTCGTTTTGCCGGAGATCAAAGAGATCAAAGCCAGGAGAGAAATCTTACCACGTGTTGTGAGTCATTATTTTATTCATATTGAGTTTCTCTTGTCTTTTATTAGCATATTTGGTATTGGAGTAATCCAAAAGTAATTGAAAGTAATCCAGTTAAAGTAACCCTACCCAACCCTGTTTACAATGTACTTCAGACTTTACCCATTCACACACACACACACACACACACACACACACACTGATGGCGGAGTCAGTCGTGCAAGGCGCCTACCTGCTTATCGGGGGCATTAGGGGTTCAGTGTCTTGCCCAAGGACACTTTGACAGGCCAAAAGCCAAATTAGGATGCAGAGCCTATTGCCCACACTTCTATCCAGCAGACAGTAGATTAGGAGCAGGGTTGGGTAGGGTTACTTTAACTTGATTACTTTCAATCACTTTTGGATTACTCCAATACCAAATATGCTAATAAAAGACAAAATAAACTAAATATGAATAAAATGACTCAATTTCTGTGCAGGCTTGGGGAGTAACGGAACACACGGAGAGGCAAAAATGATGTCGGCAAGCTGTTTGGATTCATTTTCATTTTGTTTCTGTCGGATTTGATGTTCGTGTTGCCGGAGATCAAAGAGATCAAAGCCAGGAGAGAAAGCTTACCACATGTTGTGAGTCATCATTTTATTCCTATTTAGTTTCTTTTGTCTTTTATTAGCATATTTGGTATTGGAGTCATCCAAAAGTAAGTGAAAGTAATCCAGTTAATGTAACCCTACCCAACCCTGACATAGACATAGACACAGACATATATTATTGTGGAAAACCCGATTAGGCCCATGACAATCCAGACCCTAGCTCCGGCGGCCCCCGGGTCAATTGACTTTGAGACCCCTGGTCTATTCTATATTCTGTTAAATTCGACTCGAACTCACTGGCATGGTATGGAACATGCAATTTCCATGCAAACTGCATGCAACGATTATGCGCCGTAAATTTCTGCTCTATAAATAGCCGTGCTTGTATTTCAAGTGATATCCAACAGCTGTGCTGCGATGCGCCGTGAAATATCATCAGGTGTGCTGTGGGAAATTTCCTGTTTTTCGTTTATTTACTCTGAAAATGATGATACATTTACGACTCGTGAAAAGGGCATTGCGTTTCTGTCTGTGCGGTGAGGGCGATATCAATCTCATTTTGTTCTATTAGATGGAAAAAAAGGCATTTATTTAACAAAACAAACACATTGTGTTAGGGACAGGGTTGGGTAGGGTTACTTTAACTGGATTACTTTCAATTACTTATGGATTACTCCAATACCAAATATGCTAATAAAAGACAAAAGAAACTTGAAATTGCGAACCTTAGTTAACACTAGGCCAGCCTTTCCCGACCCTGACTGACCTGTTTTTGCTCCCTTCTGTCCCCCGGCTTCGACCCGTTTTTTGATCCTGACCACGTCTACTCTCCTCTCCTGGCTTTCGACTCGTTTCCGACCCCGACCACGTTTTTGCTCTCCCATCCCGGCTACTGACCCGTTTTTTTCCGTTCCCGACACCACCATCGCTCGCCACGGAAGTTCCACTTCCGCGTTCAGAGCTGCCTGCTCTCCGTGTCCTGCAATCACCGGATTGTGGGCACAACCCTTTCTCTTTTTTTCTAATAAAACTTGTGAGAAGCGCAACGCAAGTGGGTCCTGTCATCGTTCTGGTCTTGACACATTAGAAATTAGTAATGTATTGTATTATTATAGTTTTTCTTCCGAAGTGTTCCGAATAAATTGGTAAAACAATTACATCCATAGGCAGGGTTGGGTAGGGTTACTTTAACTGGATTACTTTCAATTACTTTTGGACTACTCCAATACCAAATATGCTAATAAAAGACAAAAGAAACTCAATATGAATAAAATGACTACATTTTGTCTTTTATTAGCATATTTAGCATTGGAGTAATCCAAAAGTAATTGAAAGTAATCCAGTAAAAGTAACCCTACCCAATCCTGGTTAGGGAGCTAATGGACCTAGAATAATACAAACAGTGTCTAGTGAAAGTATTGCCCCCGCCAAGATATTTTTAGTCCCAATACTTCATTTCAGCCTTTAGACTTAAAGCTAAAAAACTGGAAATATTTTCTAAGAATTAACAAGTGAAACAAAACATTTCATCATTTTATATTATATTTGCAACAACAAAAAACTGAAAACCAAGTGTTGCGAAACTATTAGCCTCCTTTTGTTTCAGCTCAGGCAACGGACTCCAGAAATTCCCTGATGACTTCTGAATGATCCAATGTCAATTTAAATGACTAACAATGACACAGTGTACCTGTGTGACTGTCGGAAATAGCACAAATGGTAGAGCCAATCGCGTTTACTCACAAGTTTATTGAGATATAGAGGATAGACAGCGCCCACGATCCGGTGCTCGCTGGACGTGGGAAGCAAGCTGCCCACGGGATCAGAACGTGTTCCGAATGCGAAAGTGGATCTTCCGAACCGGGAGATCGTAGTGTTGTAGATGGAAAAACAGGGTGATAGCCGGGACAGGAGAGTAAAACGTGGTCAAGATCAAAAAACAGGTTGTAAGCCGGGACGGGAGATCAAAACATGGTCGGGGTCAAAAAACAGGTCGTAGCTGGAGACAAACGGGGAAATCAGCAATGGACGGGGGGAAAACAGGTGAAAAAAGCGGGACCGACGGGAGTCAAAGTCAGAATGCTTGCCTTGTAGAAACAGAGGTTCGAAGACGGACAGACAACAAGCGAGTGAAAGGACTGAGCTTAAATAGGATGGGGAACCAATCAGGAAGCCAGCAGCGGCATCATGACAGTAACATTAAGTTTCAGTTCAAATGCATCTGAACAGACAGCATTATGACAGTACTGAAGACCAAAGAACACACCAGGCAGGTCCAGGATAAAGTTGTCTAGGGATATAAGAATATTTCACATTTACTCATGCGATTAATCATATCTAAATGGAGAGAGAGCATAAAATCACTGCAAACCTACCAAGACTTGGTCGTCCCTCTAAATCTTTGGCCAAAAAAAGGAGAAAGCTAATCAGAGAAGCAACCAGGAGGCCCATGATCACAGTAGCAGGCATACACAACTAAGATGGGACAATCAGTCCATAAGACAGCTATTATTCGTACTCTGCTAGTTATTTGTGTTTTGGGGAAAAAAGGTGAATATATTTGACGAGGGGCAGCACGGCGGCTCAGTGGCTAGCGCTTGTGCGGCACAGTTCATGTCATGGGAACCTGTCGTGGGTTCAAATCCAGCTCCAGACTTCCTGTGCGGAGTTTGTATGTTCTCCCCGTGCTTGCGTGGGTTTCCTCCGGGCACTCCGGTTTCCTCCCATGTTCCAAAAACATGCATTTCAGGTGAATTGGCCGGTCCAAATTGTCCATAGGTGTGAATGAGCAAATGAGTTGTCTGTCCCTGTGTGCCCTGCGATTGGCTGGCAACCAGTTCAGGGTGTCCCCTGCCCACTGCCCGGAGATGGCTGGGATGGGCTCCAGCCCCCCCGCGACCCTAATGAGGATAAGCGGTACGGCTAATGAGATGAGATGAGATATTTGACGAGTCAGCGGACCAGCGTTTGACCTGATGCATGTGAACGCCTGCATGGACCAGCTGGCAGAGATGGGGAGCTGCGTGGTGGCCGTCATCGACTTTCTGGACTAGTTTACAGGCTGGGAGCGCCGCTGCTGTCATGCACTTTCCGGACAAATTTTCAACATGTTAGCTAGTGTTTACTATGTTTGTGTACTGTAATGCTAAATGTAATTCACCCTGGTCATCCTGGAAGAGGGATACCACTTGTGAGGTCCCTTCTCAAGGTTTCTCTTTTTCCTCACGCTGAGGTTTTGATTTGTTCCTTGCCCACATGTTGGTTTAAGATCAGGTCATTGTAATCCTGTGCAGTCCTTTGAGACATTTTTGTGATTGAGGGCTATATAAATAAATTTGACTTGACTTGACTTGACCATCCCTGCTGTGAACTGCACCATCCTTTCATAGCAATACATTTGAGAAACCGCATTTTTCCTTTTATTTGACGATGGTTGGTCCTGAAGTCAGACCATCTGAGACCCACAGTTCTAGAGGGGCCTCTGCATAAGCAAACTGACAAGAAATCAAGTCCATCCCTGTTACCTTCTGAGGTGAATTCATCATAAAACACAGTGATCTGTCTCAGTAAGGGTTGTAGAACCAGTGCGTCTTAGCGCCCCCCTCCTCCTTCCCATTTCCCTGTCATTTCTCATCTGTCATGTCGCGTCCTTCCACCATCCCACGCCTCGGGTCACCCGGTCACAAGGAACGGAGATGGCGTATCAGAGGGGACCTGGCCAGGAGATTACGCACTCATAAATACACCGTGTTCCCGTCAGCCCCCGTAGGGAAGGTGAGGCGGAGGCTGCAAACAATAATCGATGTTGCAGCCGCCGCGCTGCTGGTCCTGCTGGGTCGGATGATGAACAGACGCCGAGAGAAAATTTGGGTGGAGAAACGACACATTGTCGGAGTGTTTGTGGGAAAGACGAGAATGGGGAATTCGTAAAACGTGTATGGCTGCGGTGATTGGTCGACAAAAAAGGATTATGGAAAGGTTTTCTATTGTCGACTATTGTCGCCAGGCACGATTTTCTAACGGAGTGAGGCATCTCTACATTGTTAGGAATTTAATACATTACAAATGTAGCGTTGACCAAATTACCGTATTTTCCGCACTATAAGGCGCACCTAAAAGTCTTAATTTTTTTCAAAAGCTGACCATGCGCCTTATAATACAGTGCGCCTTATATATGGATCAATATTAAGTCGCAAAGTTTTGCAACTAATGAAAGCAGCCGCCGACTAGATTTTCCCCCGAACGCGAAGTCGTCCGCGGTGTATGCTGGGATTTATATACCGGCGTTTCATTGGCTAACCAATGTGTCAATCATCATTTGAATCCATCACTATTGGCTAAAATTATTCGGAGGTAAAGGGGGCGGATCCTTTTCATCATTTACAGGCTGGCGTAGGCTAAAGGGGCAAAACAAAGCCTGCAATTGGCCAAAAAAGATGTGTCAATCATGAGTTGAATCGATCACTATTGGCTAAAGATATTCGGAGGTAAAGAGGGCGGATCCATTTTATCATTTACAGGCTGGCATAGGCTAAAGGGGCAAAACAAAGCCTGCAATTGGCCGAAAAAGATGAATGTAAATAGCATGTTGGGTTGACGGCATAGAGAAAACAGTTTTTTACTATTCTGTACTGTATTTGTAAATATTTTACTCTCCTGGATTTACTACACTCACGGATATAAGAGGACCATGGTTGCACATTATTATTTAACGCAACGACTTCGGTGAGCTACTCCGGCTATATATTTTCCCAGTATCTTGTTTCAGAGTGATATCGATGTTTCTGTGATGGGTCTTTTTTTAAATTAAACTCAATTCCAAGTGTTTATTGTCATATGCACAGTAAAGTTGCGAGCGAAAAAGAAAATAGAAACTAAGGAATGGTTGGCATTTCTTGAATCCCAAGACTTTAACCTTCCGAATGATGGAACGATGCATTTGAGTGACATCGTACGGACACCGCGTCCGCACGTTTCTACGACACGTATTTGCTTCTTTGCAAGCTTTGGGAATGTTAAGGGGGTAATCAGTTGGACTGAATCATCTGACTGTTTTGTCGATGTTCCCATTGTAGCGCCTTATCATTCGGTGCGCCTTATGTATGGAAAATATAGGACCAAAAACTATTTTTTGGGGGTGTGCCCTATAACCCGGTGCGCCTTATAGTGCAGGAAATACGGTAGTTATCTGACTCCATTAACCAAACATAACCTTCATTCACCCAACAATGCATGCTCTTTTCTTAATGGAAAAAATATTGGCAAGAGACCGGCATTTCCACACGAGGCACATTTATTTTCTTAAAGTATCTAACTAAGTAAATTCCATCGAATTTAGCCGAATTAGTCCAATTAGTCTTCTTCGAGCCTCCCTCTCATTCTCGATCTCCCATCTCTTCTCTCGTCTTCTGAAGTCCTGTCTTCTGAAGTTCTTTTCACAAGTCGGGGTGTAGGCTCCTCCCACAGGAAGTGCTGACTCCTCCCAGGGGGCGTGCTGACTCCTCCCATGGGCGGGTCACAACAACAAAGCTTATCAGAACAACTTCTCGAAAAAATTTCTGCTTTTCCCGCGTCTCGCTGTTTTCTGTAAATATCCCTTTCAGTCTAGGCTGCATTGACCTCAAGCCTTCTCTGTGAAAAATCTTCATTGTACTCAACAAATGCAACCTGTATAAAACCGTACAAAATCCCTTACAGTCAAATAAATAAAATATAAAATCTTTCAACATGAATACAATCTTTGCCGAGAGTATATCATGCAATTGTGTCTCTGTCTCGAGCTGTTACATACTGTAAATATGTCACGGACCAGGAACGGAGACGGGACCCAATCGCGTTTGTTTTACTCAGCTTTATTTAGAAGGAGGAAAGGACTTGCATCCACGATCCGATGATCGTCGGTCACGGGTAGCAGATAGCCGGGAACGCTGAAGCGGCACTTCCTATCGAGCGAAAGCAGTGTTGAAAGCCAGAAAAAAACAGGTCGATGGCCAGGGCGGAGGAGCAAAAACGGGTCCGGAAAAGAGGTCGGCAGCGGGAATCAGACGGAAAACAGGGCAGGATAGAGTCGGAGAGTCACAAAAGCTTGCCTAGCGTGTAGCATAGTTTCGCAGACGATCTGACGAGTGTTTTCAGAAAGGCGGGGGTTTATAAAGACTACAACAGCCAATCAGGGTCTGTGGCTGTTGGCAGACCCACAGTGCAGAGGTGCATGGTTCAAGTCCAGCTACCACAGCCTCCCCGTGTGGAGTTTGCATGTTCTCCCTGTGCTTGCGTGGGTTTCCTCCGGGCAGTCCGGTTTACTCCCACATTCCAAAAACATGCATGTCAGGTTGATTGGCCGGTCTAAATTGTCCCAAGGTGTGAATGAGTGAGTGAGTTGTCTGTCTCTGTGTGCCCAGTGATTGGCTGGCAACCAGTTGAGGGTGTCCACTGCCCGAAGACAGCTGGGATGGGCTCCAGCACTCCCGCAACCCTACTGAGGATAAGCGGTGCAGATAATGGATGGATGGATGAAAAATGAATTGTGGTTGGGTGGATAGCATGCAGACCCACAGTGCAGAGATTCAGGGTTTGAGTCCAGCTACCGCACCTTCACCATGTGGAGTTTGCATGTTCTCCCTGTGCTTGCATGGGTTTCCTCCAGGCACTCTGGTTTCCTCCCACATTCCAAAAACATGCATGTCAGATTGATTGCCCGGTCTAAATTGTCCCAAGGTGTGAATGAGTGAGTGAGTTGTCTGTCTCTGTGTGCCCTGCCACTGGCTTGCAACCAGTCCAGGGTGTCCCCTGCCCACTGCCCGAAGACAGCTGGGATGGGCTCCAGCACTCCCGCGACCCTACTGAGGATAAGCGGTGCAGATAATGGGTGGATGGATGAAAAATGATTCGATTTATAGTTCAATGGTCGTAACTAGCCGACCATGAAAACAGTTGCAGTCCTGGAATAAAGATGCTGTAGATGAAAATCCATGGAATGAGAGTCCTGATGACGCAATAAAGATCAAATGTGATCTCTTTTGGTCCAATCGGGTTATCTCTTCCCCTTGAAATTCCCAAAGCAAAGTGAGATTGCGGCTGCACGGGAGCCCGCCAGTGACTTAGCGTTTGTATTGACATGCCGAACACATCTCGCCGGCGCTCACAAGGGCCTCGGCTGATTCTCTCTCTCTCTCTGCCTCCATGTTCCCGTTTTACTGTTTTTTTCCCTCTTCCCTGCGTTGCCCATCGCCTTTAAGCCCTTTTGATTTCTGCTTCTTTCTCGGAAACCTAACGTCCCTCGTGTCCACCTGTCACCTCCCTCCCGTTCATTTCTGCAATGCAGCAAAAAGGCGGAATTGTGAGAGCACCGGTTTTTTTTCCCGGACTATAAAGGCGCACCTTATTTTTATCTCATAGCCTTAGCTCATGATGAGTTAATCTTGTATTTTTATCTTTTTAATATTGGCAATATTCTTTTATGTATACATGTATATTGTCATGAACCAGAAACGGATCAGGACCCAAACGCGTGACGTTTCTCACACAAGCCTTTTATTTTACGGGAGTCATGCACGTTATTCTAGACATATAGACATCCAACTATCTAGAAATCTAGACATTTATTTATCCATCCGACTGTTATGCTGCAAGTGACACTAGCCGAGCCAAAGACAAGCAGTGCTAGGAATGAATTGGACTGAACCATTTCAAGACAGTGGAGTATTTCTGACACAAAATTGTTTTCTTTTACTCACCTAGCCCTTTTTATTGTATTTAAACCTATTCTGTCCTCTCTTGTGGAAAAGAACGTGTCATGATTACTGATTTGACTCACCTGTGCCCATTTCTTTGACGGCAACTTCCTCGGACTCTGATTGGCTCCCTGTCACCATTTAAACCCCCGTCTTTCTGTCACCTGTTGTCAGTCCGTCTGCAAACCCCAGTTTAGTCCAGGCAAGCTTTTTCGACCCTGACTCCCACCTGCTTTTGCTCCCATTTTTTGATCCTGACCACATCTACTCTCCTATCCCCGCTTTCGTCTTGTTTCCGATCCCGACCACGTTTTTGCTCTCCTGTCCCGGCTACTGACCCGTTTGTCCGTACCCGACACCGCCATCGCTTGCCACGGAAGTTCCACTTCCGCGTTCAGAGCGACCTGCTTCCCGCGCCCAGTGATCACCGGATCGTGGGTGTAACCCTTTCCTTTCTTCCAATAAAACAGAGAGAAACGTAACGCAAGTGGGTCCTGTCCCCGTTCTGGTCTATCTATCTCGACATCTAGACATCTATCTTGACCATGGAATGAGAGTCCTGATGACGCGATAAAGATCAAATGTGATCTCTTTTGGTCCAATCGGGTTATCTCTGTCACCTCCCATCCCGTTCATTTCTGCCACCTGTTGTCAGTCCGTCTGCGAACTCTCTTTTGGTCCAATCGGGTTATCTCTTCCCCTGCTATAATTGCTGTAAAAAATACAGTAAAATAACAGCCTGGTTAGGCACATGGTGCGGCTTATAACCCGGTGCTCCTTATAGTGTGGAAAATACGGTAATTGTAAATATGAATACAATTTTCCAGCACAATTGTTGCAAAAAAAAAAGAAGGCATCGCATTTTATGGAATATGCTGATGCTACAAAAACTCCAAAAGAGCAAATTGTCTCAGATGGCTGCTCCCTCCGGGTCCAAAATAAATAACACTAGGTTGTTGTTATAATTACACACTTGCTGGGGTATGAGCCAATTTTCTCCTGAATAAGTTGCCTCCAGAGGCTCTACATATGTAATATAAGAAAGAGAATCGCCTTTATTTTCATTGATAGCGACATAGTGACCTATGTTTGGAACCAGATTAGACATGGCACTCCAGGATAAACCAGTATTAAAGACCGCATATTACAGCACAAAAGGGTTGGATTTGGAATGTGCGTTGTTGATATTTGTCCTTGTTTTGTTTTTATCTATTGATCTATCGATCTATCTAACTATCTAGACATCTAGACGTCCAGACATCTATCTATCTAGACATTTATCGAACTAGACACCTATCTTTCTATCTATCTAGACATCTATCTATCTAGACATCTAGACATCTATCTATCTAGACACCTATCTATATCGACACCTATCTATCTAGCTAAATATCTAGACACCTATCTATTAGACATCTATCTATCTAGACATCGATCTGTCCATCTAGACATCTTTCTATCTATTTCGACATCTATCTAGACATCTATCTAGACATCTATCCATCTAGCGAGACATCTGGACATCTATCTATCTAGACATCTAACTATCTAGACATCTAGACATCTAAGTATCTAAAAATCTATCTTGACATCTATCTGTCCATCTAGACATCTTTCTATCCATCTTGACATCTATCTAGACATCTATCCACCTGTCTAGACCTCTATCAATTTATCTATCTATCCATCTATCTAGACATATATCTATCGAGACATCTATCTAGACATCTATCCATCTATCTAGACATATATCTATTGAGACATCTATCTAGACATCTATCCATCTATCTAGACATATATCTATCTAGACATCTATCGAGACATCTAGACATCTATCTGACTAGACATCTATCTAGACATCTATCTATCTAGACATCTATCTGTCTAAACATCTATCTATCTAGACATCTAGACATCTAAGTATCTAGACATCTAGACATCTAAGTATCTAGACATCTATCTATCTGTCCATCTAGACATCTTTCTATCCATCTTGACATCTATCTAGACATCTATCTATCTATATAGACCTCTATCAATTTATCTATCTAGACATCTATCTAGACATATATCTATCTAGACATCTATCGAGACATCTATCGAGACATCTATCCATCTATCTAGACACATATCTATCGAGACATCTATCTAGACATCTATCCATCTATCTAGACATATATCTATCTAGACATCTATCGAGACATCTAGACATCTATCTACCTAGACATCTATCTAGACATCTATCTATCTAAACATCTATCTATCTAGACATCTATCCAACTAACCACACATCTATCTCGACATCTATCTAGACATCTATCTATCTATCTATCTAGACATCTATCCATTTATCTATCTTGACATCTATCTAGACATATATCTATCTAGACATCTATCGAGACATCTATCTAGACATCCATCTATCTAGACATCTACCTAGACATCTAGAAATCTATCTATCCATGACTTATAAGGTCCTACATTGTTCTAAAAATAAAATAAAAATGTGTTAAAACTGTGAGAAAATCCCTTAAAAAGGCCTACTTTTTTCCTGAAACTAAAAGCTAGTATGACAAAGAATAGACTATAGATAAAAAGTACATCGTTTTTCTCGCCCATCCCTTTCAGATCACAATTCCAGCTCTCTCCCCTTCGTCAGGAAAACGGCCTTCGGAAACTTACCTGGTGTAAAGTGACCCTCCGTCGCCACGCAAATGCCCCCTATCAGTATCATTACTACGACGGCGACTACAGTCGGCGAGCAGAGAGCCGTAAACGGTATCGGGAGATATTCAATCAGGGGCCAAATGGCTGGTCGGCAGGGGCCGATCACGCCCCGCCATGACGGCGTGTGCCGATGCATAATGAAGCCTCGTTTGCGGTTACGGAAAAAACGCATCTGAATAAGGCTTCGGACTCGCTCGCTAAGCTACTGGAAGCGGCGGCGTAGAGATTATGTTTACGGGCTGTTTATATACTGTACTAGGCGGATGAATGACACGTCAAGGCCGTCCTTAATTCCTAATCGATTAGAATGTTTACATGGACAAGCCGTCTTGTTGCAGTATGCGGTATATTGTAGCAGCTATGCTATTAGGTGCAGGGAGGGAAAGCTACTGGAAGCCACTAGGTGTTACTACTGAGCAGATAATTTCTTCCTCATGCCATGAGGCTCTTTAACTTCACCCGCGGGACTAAAAGCCCACATTAAACCCCACCCCCACATTGCATATTACCCTATTTTTATGACAGTGTGTATTTTATGTTATTTTATCTTATTATTATTGTATTTTCAACACAAGGATACTGCTGGAAGTGTGAATTTCCCTACGGGGATGAAAAAATATCCATCCATCTGTCTATCTATCTCAAACTATTTATCTATCTAGACATCTATCTATAGAGACATCTATCTATGTAGACATCTATCTATCTAGACATCTCCCTATCCATCTAGACATCTATCTAGACGTCTATCTATCTAGACGTCTATCTAGACATCTATCTAGACATCTAGACATCTATCTAGACATCTATCTATCAATCTATCTATCTAGACATCTATCTTTGATGAGTGGCAAAATGAATACAGGAAATTTCAACTTTATTGTCAAATTTTTTATATGCACAACATACAGCACGGATGAAAATACCTCCTTTTTCCCGCGTGTAAACATGCAATAAATATGGGAAAATACAAACAAAAAACAAGGTCAAAAAAAGAAAAAGACCTATGCCTATAAAATGTATACAGTTTCGGATAAAAAATGTGCAACGGATAGCTGAAATCTAAATCAAGCTGTTTTGCACTGATTTGTCAGAAGGCAACGGGTTGGGAGTGAGTAGGGCAGATGGAAGAAGCTGTCTCTGAGCCTGCTGGTTCTGCTTCTGAGACTCTTGACGAGGCTCTGAGTTGGGTGGGTGGGGTCACCTCCAATCCTGGCGGCTTTGCAGGACACATGGAGGCGCCATACCACAGAATGATGCAGCTGGTCAGGATGCTCTCGATAGTGCATCAGTAAAATGAGAGCATGATGAGGACGGTGCTCTCCTTAGTCTGTAAAACACATCCCCACTGTCAAACATGGTGGTGGGAGCATTTTTTTTTTTTTACCACAATGTAAAGTGTTGGATACATTTGGTTCCTTTTCAGGATTGTGTTAAATATGTTGTTGATTCTTATAAAATATTTTGAATTTCTTATCTATAAATTTGATGTCTGGGATAGTTCTTGGAGGGCGGGGAGGCAATACGTTTGCAAGGCCTTGTATCGATATATCTACCTACCTCCCTACAAACCTACCTACTTCCCTCCCTACCGACCGACCTCCCTCCCTCCCTACTGAACTACCTACCTACGTACCGACCTTCCTACAAACCTACCTACCTACCTACCTACGCACCGACCTTCCTACAAATTTACCCACTGACCTCCCTACCTACTTACCTACCTACCTAGGTACCGACTTTCCTACAAACCTACCTACTTACCGGCCTTCCTAAAAAACCTACCTACGTACCGACCTTCCTACAAACCTACCTACTGACCTCCCTACCTACCTACCTACCTACCTACCTACCTACCTCCTGACCTCCTTACCTGCCTACCTAACTACCTCCCTCCCTCCCAACCGACCTACCTACCTACGTACCGACCTTCCTACAAACCTACGTACTGACCTCCCTAACTACCTACCTACCTACCTACCTAGGTACCGACCTTCCTACAAATCTACTTACCTACCTACCTACCTACCTACGTACCGACCTTCCTACAAATCTACCTACCTACCAACTTACTTACCTACCTACCTACCTACCTACCGACCTTCCCACAAACCTACCTACTGACCTCCTTACCTACCTAACTAACTACCTACCTACCATCTGCTCCCACATATCTCCAGATGACCACCTATGCCATCTATCTATCTATTTAGGAATACCAGCTATCTAGCTGTGCTAGCTATACTACCCAAGAGCTTCTAATCTACCTATCCTCAGTCCTGAAGCCGATCCTTTTATCCATTTTAGCAATCTCTAAGCAATGTGATTTTTTTCAATGGTTATTCTTTTCCCCCACGGACTCCATTATGATATCTCTCTCCGGCGAGGAAGGCCGCTCATTTGCTTGTAACACTGTAATGATGCCATCAACTGTCATTGGTTCCCATGATGCTCTGCATTTTCTTGGCCATGATTGAGTCACATCACTTTTGTATCCTTTTCAGCGACAATAGGCGTCTGCGGAATAATAGGAAGCAAGTATTACGCAATTTTTTATACGATTTTGGACGACTCCCTCTACGCCCGCTACCTCCATCCTGGCCTATTTTCAAATCAGTCTTTTTAACTCTGACCTTAGTGTCCAGTTTTGGGGGTTTGACAATGCCCAGTTTTTTGTCTGCCTTACTTTCTTATCAGCCTCTGATTGTGCATTGCAGCTCCACTGTATGTGCGTAGGGCAAAATACAAAAATGATGATAGGGAAAAAGCGATGGCGTTGCAATGCCCGGTGAGTCACGGTGAACTCTTGGTCAGCATGCCTGCTTCAGTGCTTAATGTGGACCAAGACTCTTAACAATCTTCCCAGTCCCAGATGAAGAAAAGCAACCCCATAGCATGATGCTCCCACCACCATGTTTGACAGTGGGGCTGGTGACTTCATTTGGCTTTAAGAGTTGTGATCATCCAAAATATCATGGTCGGGGAGACCCAAACACACTGGATTACTCATCCAACCTATTTTTGTGTTTTTTTGACGACATTGAGCAAGTCAAGGCTTTCCCTTCGGAGTTTTTCTCCGGACCCTGAGTTAATTTTTTTTTTCTCTCTTTTTGTTGCTGCTAAAGGAAACAGTGAAAAAAGATATACTATTGCACAAAGCTGGGAATGTATACACCTTGTGAATTCTATTGTTTTTTTTAATTGCTGCTGCTAAATGTTATTGCACTTATTTTTATTGCACTTTTATTACAATGCACCTGTATGATGCAGCAGGGGTAAACCAGTGAAAGCTGTCGGGCCCTGCTGTTGAACAGAAGAGTGTGGTGTGTCACCCTGTGATAATACTACAGTGATACTACAAAAATTCGATAATCATAAAACTACTGTAATAATACAAACTCAGACGCGGAAGTGGTATTTCCATGGCGAGCGATAGCAGTGTCGAGAGCGGGAAAAAACAGATCGGTGGCCGGGGCGGGGGAGCAAAAACTTACTCAAGTTCAGAAAATGGGTCGGAGCCGGGAAATAAACAGGAATCGGAACAGGAGAGAGTCAGGGAGGCTTGCCTAGCGTAGCTGAGGTTTGCAGACGGACTGACAACCGGTGACAGGAAGACAGGGGGTTTAAAAAGAGACAATCATGACAAAAGTTTGATAGAATAAAGATTCCTGATCTGGACGTTCAACTTTTCTAACAGAAGTCCTCAAAATGTTCCACCAATACTTCATATTTGCCCTCTGGGTCCTCGCTAAAAAGTTTTATTAAGATTCATTTTCTTGATGAATGAGATGACCCTTGGTAGGCAGTACAAGTGTAAAGCAATTACCTTAAATTATTCTCCTCCTTTTCATCCCGACATTCCCTCGTATACTCCTCACTGTCGTTATTTGCTCCTTGGGAGCGACGGCGAGGAGGTCGAGAAATGAAAGGTCGGATGACTATTAATAGAGCTGCTGGAAATCAGCTCGGAAATGCCACTGGTTTTTAATCAGGATCCATTGCTACCAAATTTATGCCGACGGATCCTATGAGGGAGACATCTCAGTGAATAGCGCTTCATTTGTTTAGGCAACATGTACTTAATATTTGTGAAAGATGAACTAGCTATCCATTTCTCTTCACGGTATTGTCATGAACCAGAACAGGATCAGGACCCAAACGCGTGACGTATCTCACACAAGCCTTTTATTTAGGGGAAATGGGGAGTCATGCACGTTAGGCAGCTATCTAGACATCTAGACATATATCTATCTAGACATCTATCCATCTATCTATCTATTTAGACATCTATCTATCTAGACATCTATCTATCCATCTATCTAGACAACTATATAAACATCTAACTATCTATCTATCTAGACATCTAACTATCTATCTAGACATCTATCTATCTAGACATCTATCTATCTATCTATCTAGACATCTAGACATCTATCTTTCTATCTACACATCTATCTATCTAGACATCTATCTATCCATCTAGACATCTAACTATCTATCTATCTATCTATCTATCTATCTATCTATCTAGACATCTATCTATCTAGACATCTATCTATCTAGACATCTATCTATCTAGACATCTATCTATCTATCTATCTATCTATCTATCTATCTATCTATCTAGACATATATCTATCTATCTAGACATCTAGACATCTATCTAGACCTCTAGACATCTATCCAGACATCATCTATCCATCTTTCTATCTATCTAGACAGACATCTATCTAGACAGACATCTATCCATCTTTCTATCTATCTAGACCTCTATCTATCTATCTATCTATCTATCTATCTATCTATCTATCTATCTATCTATCTATCTATCTATCTATCTATCTAGACATCTATCTAGACATCTATCTAGACATCTATCTATCTAGACATCTAGACATCTATCTAGACATCTAGACATCTATCTAGACATCTATCGATCTATCTAGACATCTATCGATCTATCTAGACCTCTAGACATCTATCTAGACATCTAGACATCTATCTAGACATCTAGACATCTATCTAGACATCTATCCAGACATCATCTATCCATCTTTCTATCTATCTAGACCTCTATCTATCTATCTATCTATCTAGACAGACATCTATCTAGACAGACATCTATCCATCTTTCTATCTATCTAAAACTCTATCTATCTATCTAGACAGACATCTATCTATCTATCTATCTATCTATCTATCTATCTATCTATCTATCTATCTATCTATCTATCTATCTATCTATCTAGACCACTATCTAGACATCTATCTAGACATCTATCTAGACATCTATCTATCTAGACATCTAGACATCTATCTAGACATCTATCGATCTATCTAGACATCTATCGATCTATCTAGACCTCTAGACATCTATCTAGACATCTAGACATCTATCTAGACATCTATCCAGACATCATCTATCCATCTTTCTATCTATCTAGACCTCTATCTATCTATCTATCTATCTATCTAGACAGACATCTATCTAGACAGACATCTATCCATCTTTCTATCTATCTAAAACTCTATCTATCTATCTAGACAGACATCTATCTATCTATCTATCTATCTATCTATCTATCTATCTATCTATCGATCGATCGATCGATCGATCGATCGATCGATCTAGACATTTATCTATCTATCTAGACATTTATCTATCTATCTAGACATTTATCTATCTATCTATCTATCTATCTAGACATGTATCTATCTATCTAGACATTTATCTATCTATCTAGACATCTATCTATCAAACAGGAAGAACTAGACAGGAACAAAAACTGGAGAGAATAATAAACAGGACAAAAATAGACAAGAACGAACTGGAAACCGATACAAAACAGGACGAAAATAAACAGGCAAAATACCGGACAGGGAATTCCAACAGGAAAACGGGACCGAGTCGAAACCCACGTCTTGCGGGGAAGAGGTTCGTTGACAGGCTGACAAGGGAAGCGTGTCAGGGCTGAGCTTAAAGTAGACAGAAAGACAATCTGTTAACTAGCAACACACGTGTGGGGCCTATTGGGCGCCATGGCAACCGTGACAGGTATTTCCTAAAGGTTCACTTTAATAACTTCACAATATATATCTTACCTCTTATTTATTGACTTCTTTTGGAATTATGATGCTGCTAAATGTTAGTTACTTGAGGTGGTGCTGAAGGAAAGCGCAGAAACACTGGTTTGTACAGAAAATAGTGGTTATTTATTATAGTCCTAAACACAGGCATGGGTCAATACACTGAAATAACAAGAGGCTGAGACAAGAGTGCTTGGTAGGTGGTATGTAAAAGCAGCAAACTAGCACATAGCCAAGAGGACGGAGTGTTTCAATAGAGATGTGGTAAAGTTGTGATAGGAGGGAAATCAGGACCAGTGACCGCACCTGTGAAGGGATAAACTGAACCCAAAAGTGAGGGACGAAATTAGGTAAGCGAGAGAGTGATAAAGAGGGAATATTATTTCAGGATTGTGACAGTAAACAATGTTTACTACGTTGTTATCAATGACAATAAGGACAATTTTAGACTAATTCAAAACTTAGTATCATAAGTTAAATGCTTTAAAGGAGCTGTATGGAATTTGGAACTTTTTTTTAATTTACAATTTATGAAATGACAAAATTTTGTGCAGGCTTGGGGAGTAACAGACTACACGGAACGGCAAAAATGATGTTGGCAAGCTGTTTGGATTTACTTTCATTTTGTTTCTGTCGCATTTGATGTTAGTTTTGCCGGAGATCAAAGAGATCAAAGCCAGGAGAGAAAGCTTACCACGTCTTATGAGTCATCATTGTATTCATATTTAGTTTCTTTTGTCTTTTATTAGAATATTTGCTATTGGAGTTATCCAAAAGTCATTGAAAGTAATTCAGTTAAAGTAACCCTACCCAACCCTTTTTGGGAGTGATTCCAAAGTAATCAAGTTACATCACTTCAATAGTTTGTTATTTGGATTACATTACTGATGACATTTTCAACAGGTAACTAGTAACTGTATTAGAATACATTGATAAAGTAACTCTCCTAACCCTATAAGCAATGGGAGTAATATACAAGTAATCAAGTTACATCACTTCAATATTTTGCTACTTATATTACTGACTACATTTTTAACAGGTAAGTACTTACTGTATTAGATTACATCGTTACTCTGTTAGTATTAGGAGCAGGGTTGGGTAGGGTTACTTTAACTGGATTACTTTCAATTACTTTTGGATTACTAAATTTTGTGCAGGTTTGGGGAGTAACGGAATACATGGAACGGCAAAAATGATGTTGGCAAGCTGTTTAGATTTATTTTCATTTTGTTTCTGTCGCATTTTATGTTCGTTTTGTCGGAGAGCAAAGAGATCAAAGCCAGGAGAGAAAGCTTACCACGTGTTGTGAGTCATCATTTGATTCATATTTAGTTTCTTTTGTCTTTTATTAGAATATTCTGTATTGGAGTAATCCGAAAGTAATTGAAAGTAATCAAGTTAAAGTAACCCTACCCAACCCTGGGACCAACCATCATCAAATAAAAGGAAAAATGCGGTTTCTCAAATGTATTGCTATGAAAGGATGGTGCAGTTCAAAGCAGGAATGGTAAAATATATTCACCTTTTTTCCCCAAAAACAAATAACCAGCAAAACCAAAAGGACTTCAAGAACTCCTGTCCCGGCTTACGATTCGTTTTTTGATCCCGACCACATTTTACTCTCCTGCTATCGAGCTGTTTTTCCGTCAACGACACTTCACAATTCTGTTAGCGTCTTACTTCCCGCGTCCAGCGAGCACCGGGTAACGGGTGTTGCCTTTCCTCTATATCTCAATAAACTGGTAAGTAAACGTTACGCGGTTGGCTCTACCATTTGTGCTATTTCTGACAGTCACACAGGTACTCTGTGTCATTGTTAGTCATTTAAGTTGACATTGGATCATTTTGTCTTTTATTAGCATATTTGCTATTGGAGTCATCCAAAAGTCATTGAAAGTAATCCAGTTAAAGTAACCCTACCCAACCCTGCAAACAGCTTAGCATCCGAAGACGCTGACGTTTTGCCACCAGCACTTATCGAGTCACGTCCCGTGAAACGCGCCTGGATCTTCGGCTGCAAAGAGCAAGAACATCTCGAAAAGGAACCCGTCTAACCTTTGATTCCGACAACAGAGGCGGGATGTTTTTTGTACGGAAAGGACAAAGAGCGAACGTGTAAGCGAGCGACACGGCAGCGCTCCGGAAGATATACGGCACTATTTTCACCGTCGGGCGCTCGCGATGGCTCCTTCGGAAATCGACGTTGCTTTCTTCAGGTGACTGAGGAGAAGGTTTAGCGTGGGATGGGGCTTTCATGATTTGAGTGGCAAATCACAGCCATTCCTTGCTGTGCAAACACACAGAGGCTATGAGAAAGACCAGATTAGATCCGGAGAGTGACAACCAATGTTCCCTGTAATTTTCACACAAAGTCGATGAGCAACGCTTGAAACAACAGTGAGCAACAGCAATCCCAAATGTGGCAAGATAATTATTTATGAAACATGTCCAAAACTTGACATCAAGTTACATTTTGCTGAGTTTCCGGCAATGCAAAATTATTTTTCTCTTTTGAAGAATTGACTCATGTATTATTGCAAAGGTTGTACGGCCTACAAACGTCGCTTGTTCTTACAATTATTTCACAAGATATCCATTTCTTTTTATTTCCTGATATATTTTGTCGCGGCAGCACGGCGGCGCAGTGGTTAGCGCTTGTGCGGCACAGTTCATGTCATGGGAACCTGTCGTGGGTTCAAATCCAGCTCCAGACTTCCTGTGCGGAGTTTGTATGTTCTCCCCGTTCTTGCGTGGGTTTCCTCCCACATTCCAAAAAACATGCATTTCAGGTGAATTGGCCGGTCCAAATTGTCCCTAGGTGTGAATGAGCGAGTGAGTTGTCTGTCCCCGTGTGCCCTGCGATTGGCTGGCAACCAGTTCAGGGTGTCCCCTGCCCACTGCCCGATGATTGCTGGGATGGGCTCCAGCCCCCCCGCGACCCTAATGAGGATAAGCGGTACGGCTAATGAGATGAGATGAGATATTTTGTCGCATAATATTAACATTTTTGGGGGCTTATTTAGTCGGTTGCAAGATACAGAACTGTACTTAATCACATTTTTTAGTGGAAGTACAAGATTGACTCAATATAATTGGAAATGATTTGAATGCAACACAAACTTTTTCTTCTTTTTTCCATGTTTTTTCTACTTTTTAAAAAAATCCTTAAAAAAAAATCTTATTGTGTTTATTTTTTCCGAGCTGTTCCTTTTTTTGTTCTCTATTAACTTTTTTCCTACCTTTCTTTCTTTTTTTTCTGGCTTTCTAAATTTTTCCTTCTTTTTTTCTCTTCCTTTTGTTTTTTTTTCTCAGCTTTTTATTACTTTTTCATTTTTGATTTTTTTTCTTTTTTGTTCTATTCTCCCCTTCCTTTAAGTCATTTTGTGCATAATTTTACAAAATATTTGGTCATGTTGGGTCATGTTGACTGAATGCAAAGTGTTGCTGTTAGTGTAAGAGTAACACTGCACATCACCCTGAAAACACCAGCCCCACTGTCAAACATGGTGGTGGTCTATCTATCTATCTATCTATCTATCTATCTATCTATCTATCTATCTATCTATCTATCTATCTATCTATCTATCTATCTATCTATCTATCTATCTATCCATCTATCTAGACATCTATCTAGACATCTATCTAGACATCTTTCTAGACATCTATCTGTCTTTCTAGACATCTTTCTAGACATCTATTCCTCTATCTAGCCATCTATCTATCTACCTAGACATCTATCGATTTATCTAGACATCTTTCTAGACTTTTATCTGTCTTTATAGAGATCTTTCTAGACATCTATCTGTCTTTCTAGACATCTTTCTAGACATCTATTCCTCTATCTAGCCATCTATCTATCTACCTAGACATCTATCGATTTATCTAGACATCTTTCTAGACTTTTATCTGTCTTTATAGACATCTTTCTAGACATCTATCTTTCTAGACATGTATCTATTTAGACATGTATCTATCTAGACATCTATCTGGACCATGCAGCAGGACGTATATACTAATATATATATATATATATATATATATATATATATATATATATATATATATTTAGATACTTTTCCTGACACCTTAGCATGCAAAGAACAAGTAGTTGGCACCTCGCCACAGAAACGTTGATACCTCCATATGTTAACATTAAACATTTGAAAAATTCAGACCTTAAAGGCAAAACAATCCCCATACAGAATTCCTAGCATAGTTGTCGTCGGGCCGGTGAGCAAAGGGAAGACGTGCGGAATCTCGTCGACGTATCAGCAGGGTTGGGTAGGGTTACTTTAACTGGATTACTTTCAATTACTTTTGGATGACTTCAATACCAAATATGCTAATAAAAGATAAAAGAAACTAAATAGGAATAAAATGATGACTCACAACACGTGGTAAGTTTTCTCTCCTGGCTTTGCTCTCTTTGATCTCCGGCAAAACTTACATAAAATGCCACAGAAATGGAAATTTAGAAAGGGAGCATTTGGTGTGTTTAAAGCAGTATTTGGTTCTTCATCTGTTTTAATCGTGAACCAAAACCGATTCTATCTCGTCTGCCATGTGAAAAAGTTTTATCTTTCGTTCATAAACCATACAATACGATTAAAATTTGTAATCGACAGTACAGTAATCAAGTTACATTACTGCAATTATTAAGGTGCTTGGATTACGTTTCTGATTAATTTTTTCAACAGGTAACTAGTTACTGTATCAGATTGCGTTCTTAAGTCAACCCTGCAGAAAGGAATGCGTCAAAACCGGTAAAAAGATTTCAAAACAGCTATTTTTTGCTGGTCACGGCCGACAGATGTCGAGACGACGCCTCGGACGGGCCGAATGCGGCGACGAAGGCGATGAGGTGAGGAATCAAATTAAGGAGAGAGGCATCTGGCACCGGGAAAGCCTTTGGGCCAAGGGCTGTTGTTTAGAAGATAGACAGAATAAATTAATGCCATATGATGTGTGACGCTTTCTGATACCCAGGGTTGGGTAGGGTTACTTTACCTGGATTACTTTCAATTACTTTTAGATTACTCCAATACCAAATATGCTAATAAAAGACCAAAAGAAACTAAATATGAATAAAATGACTCAATTTTGTGCAGGCTTGGGGAGTAACGGAACACATGGAAGGGCAAAAATGATGTTGGCAAGCTGTTTGGATTTATTTTCATTTTGTTTCTGTTGCATTATATGTTAGTTTTGCCGGAGACCAAAGAGATCAAAGCCAGGAGAGAAAGCTTACCACGTGTTGTGAGTCGTCATTTTATTCATATTTAGTTTCTTTTGTCTTTTATTAGCATATTTGGTATTGGAGTCATCCAAAAGTCATTGAAAGTAATCCAGTTAAAGTACCGTATATTCCGCACTATAGGGAGAACCTAAAAGCGTTTATTTTTTTCAAAAACTGACCATGCGCCTTATAATACAGTGCGCCTTATATATGGATCAATATTAAGTCGCAAGGTCTCGCAACAAAGGCAAGCAGCCGCCGACTAGATTTCTCCTCGTAGGCGATGTGGTCCGCGGTGTATGCTGGGATACATATGCCGGCGTTTCAGTTCCCAGCCAATGTGTCAATCATCATTTGAATCGATCACTATTGGCTAAAGTTATTCGGAGGTAAAGGGGGCGGATCCTTTTTATCATTTACAGGCTCGCATAGGCTAAAGGGGCAAAACAAAGCCTGCAATTGGCCGAAAAAGATAAATGTGAGTAGCAAGTTTGGTTGTCTACGGCATAAAGAAAACATGTTTTTCCATTCTGTATTTGTAAATATTTTACTCTCCTGGATTTACTACACTCACGGATATAAGAGATAGATAGATAGATACTTTATTCATCCCCTAAGGGAAATTCATATTTCCAGCAGCATCCCTGAGCTGAGAACAATACAATAATAAAGCCAAAAGAATACAATATACAAATACCCAGTGTGACGTGCAAATGCCCACTGTAGCGTGTTATATAGAGTAACTAAATAGTGCTACGCAGAATACATATTGCAGTAAGATTCGGTAATATCCAATGTAGGTGGTGTGGTTTAATGTGGGCCTTTACTCTGCCGGGTGGAGTTAAAGAGCCTCATGGCATGAGGAAGAAAAGATCTCTTCAGTCTGTCCGTAGTACAAGACAGTGACAGCAGTCTGTCGCTGAAACTGCTCTTCTGTCTGGAGATAATGCTGTGTAGTGGATGCGATGGATTGTCCATGATTGACCGCAGCTTTTTCAGTGCCTGTCTCTCAACTACTGTTGTTAGGCTGTCCAGCTCTTTGCCCACAACAGAGCTCGCTTTCCTAGCCAGTTTATTGAGACGAGAGGCATCCTTCTTCTTGACGCTGCCTCCCCAACACGCTGCCGCATAGAAGAGGGCGCTTGCCACTACTGTCTCATGGAATATTTTCAGGAGCTTTTTGCAGATGTTGAAGGAGGCCAGCCTTCTGAGGAAGTAAAGTCGGCTTTGCCCTTTCCTACATAGAACTTCTGTGTTGGCAGTCCAGTCCAGTTTGAGGACCATGGTTGCACATTATTATTAAATGCAACGACTTCGGTGAGCTACTCCGGCTATATATTTTCCTAGTATCTTGTTTCAGAGTGAAATCGATGTTTCTGTGATGGGTCTTTTTTTGAATTAAACTCAATTCCAAGTGTTTATTATCATATGCACAGTGAAGTTGCGAGCGAAAAAGAAAATAGAAACTAAGGTGGTTGGCATTTCTTGAATCCCAAGACTTGAACCTTCCGAATGATGGAACGATGCATTTGAGTGACATCGTACGGACACCGCATCCGCACGTGTTCTCGACACGTATTTGCTTCTTTGCAAGCTTTGGGAATGTTAAGGGGGTAATAATTTGGACTGAACTATCTGACTGTTTTGTCCACGTTCCCATTGTAGCGCCCTATAATCCTCTGCGCCTTATGTATGGAAGATATAGGACCAAAAACTATTTTTTGGGGGTGCGCCCTATAACCCGGTGCGCCTTATAGTGCGGAAAATACGGTAACCCTACCCAACCCTGCTCACATCAGTAATCATGAAAACGGAGTACAATTCCATTTTTTGGTATCGTAATCACGTAACGCCGTTACCGCTATTCCCAAACCCGCCTATCTGTTCCTCTCTGTTCGCCAAATCGCTACAGATGATAGAAAATGATTCATATTAGCGCTCATTAGCGGTGCAGAGGAGGCCTGATGAGGAGAGATAGACAAGGGAAATGATGCACGATTCAGGCAGGTAATGAATGCAAACAGCTATTAGAAAAGAAATCTGGGGGAAAACGGAATATGTAAATAAGTCTGTTGTTTTCTACGGAATAGCGAGCAACCTTCTTAATTGCAGGTAATCACTTTTCGTTAAGAGCCTTTGCAGTTGATTTTCTTTTTTTTTTTTTCAAATCAAGAATGAGAGAGTACTGTTACTAGTTTCGACATTGTTTCGATATCAGAAGTGTCAACTGTTTCAATTGCATAGTAGAGGTGCCAATTTGGTCTGTCTGTCTGGCTGTCTATTTAGACATCTATTGTATCTATCTAGACATCGATCCTACTAGACATCTATCTAGACATCTACAGTATCTAGACATCTATCTATCTTTCTAGACATCTAACTAGACATCTATCTATCTTTCTAGACATCCATCTAGACATCTATCTAGACATCTATCTATCTAGACATCTACCTATCTTTCTAGACATCTATCTATCGTCCAGGCATCTTCTAGACATCTATCTATCTTTCTAGATATATATCTAGACATCTATCTATCTTTCTAGACATCTATCTGGACGTCTATCTAGACATCTATCTATCTAGATATCTACAGTATCTAAACATCTATCTATCTTTCTAGATATCTATCTAGAAATCTATCTATACATCTATCTATCTAGACATCTACAGTATCTAAACATCTATCTTTCTAGACATCTATCTAGACATCTATCTAGACATCTATCTATCTTTCTAGACATCTGTCTGGACGTCTTTGTAGACATCTATCTATCTAGACATCTACAGTATCTAAACATCCAACTATCTTTCTAGACATCTATCTAGACATCTATCTATCTAGACATCTACAGTATCTAAACATCTATCTATCTTTCTAGACATCTATCTAGACATCTATCTTTCTAGACATCTATCTAGACATCCAACTATCTTTATAGACATCTATCTATCTTTCTAGGCATCTATCTAACTTTCTAGACATCTATCTAGACGTCTATCTAGACATCTATCTATCTAGACATCTACAGTATCCAAACATCTATCTATCTTTCTAGACATCTATCTAGACATCTACAGTATCCAAACATCTATCTATCTTTATAGACATCTATCTAGACATCTATCCATCTATCTTTCTAGACATCTTTCTAGACATCTATCTATCTTTCTAGACATGTATCTAGACATCTATCTTTCTAGACATCTATCTAGACATCCATCTATCTTTCTAGACATCTATCTAGACATCCAACTATCTTTCTAGACATCTATCTAGGCATCTATCTTTCTAGACATCTATCTAGACGTCTATCTAGACATCTATCTATCTAGACATCTACAGTATCTAGACATCTATCTACTATCTATCTTTCTAGACATCTATCTAGACATCTATCTAGACATCTATCTAGACATCTATCTAGACATCTATCTAGACATCTATCTAGACATCTATCTAAAAATCTATCTAGACATCTACAGTATCTAGACATCCATCTATCATTCTAGGCATCTTTCTATCTTCTAGGCATCTATCTAGACATCTATCTTTCTAGAAACCTATCTAGACATCTATCTATCCTTCTAGACATCTATCTAGACATCTATCTAGACATCTACCTATCTTTTTAGACATCTATCTAGACGTCTGTGTAGACATCTATCTATCCAGACATCTATCTATCTATCTATTTAGATATCTACAGTATTTAGACATTTATTTAGGGGTTCAATATTTTTCCAACACTTACCGGTACTTCTCAGGTTTGTTTTGGTAAATATTATTTAAATTGTTGAAATCATTTTCACATTTGTGTCTCACATGTTGATTCGGGCAGCACGGCGGCGCAGTGGTTAGCGCGTGTGCGGCATAGTTTTGAGGTCCTGAAGCCGAACCTTCCTGTGCAGAGTTTGCATGTTCTCCCAATGCTTGCGTGGGTTTCCTCCGGGCACTCCGATTTCCTCCCACATTCAAAAAACATGCATTTCAGGTTAATTGGCCGGTTGGAATTGTCCCTAGGTGTGAATGAGCGAGTGAGTTGTCTGTCCCTGTGTGCCCGGCGAATGGCTGGCAACCAGTTCAGGGTGTCCTCTGCCCACTGCCCGAAGATAGCAGGGATGGGCTCCAGCACACCAGCGACCCTACTGAGGATAAGCGGTGCAGACAGTGGAATGGAATGGAATGTTATTGATTCTTACGAAATATTTCCAGTTTTTAGCTTGAATTTTGAAGCCTGATATGCGGCAATATGACGAAAATATTTTTGACGAGACAATCATTTCTCTAGGAACCATATATATTATTCTAGTTCCATTAGATACTTTTTTTTTTATCTGATAGAACAAACCACATAGACGTTTTTTAACCTGAAATTTTAGGTTTGAAACATGGCAATATGACATAATTGTCACGGTTGCCACGGCGCCCAAATGGTCCCCACCGTGTGGCGCCAGGTTCTGTCACGGTTGCCACGGCGCCCAATTGGCCTCGCCCACTGACACCAGCTGACAGATTGCTGCCGGACTACTTAAACGCGGTCTTGCGAGTTGCCTGGTGTCAGAGCGTCTGCGAAACTCCTGCTAGACTCTGTGATATACCAAGTCCTGTGTATTTTCCTGTGTTTTGATCCTGTTTTATTTTTTTAACCCGATCTGTTTGATTTCGACCACTCCTTAGTTCCGATCTCGATCTACTTCCGCGACCATCGATCCCCGGATCGAGTGTGCGCGGAATTCCTCCTCTTCCCAATAAATTGTGGGTCACGTTACGCGATTGGGTTCTCATTCCTGTTTCCTGTCCTGGTTTCTGACAATAATGTTCCCTTCGCTAGGCACTGCAGCCTAATTGACTCTAGGTAGCAATTAGACACTCAACCTATCTACGGTGTGCAGTAAATATGTGGGGATTTTCCCTAATCAGATTCTCATTTGTACACTAATCACGTACAATAAATCGTATTATATCTTCCAGAGGCCAGAGATAACGAGAGGTACTTAGGTTACTTTATTTCCAGGCGGCTTTATGCGCTCTCTCGATATTAGACGCATTATCCTACGGGCAGAACTCACGCTGGCAGGGCTTCATTAAGGCAAGACTTCCGAGACTTTAAATCAGATCTGTTATTTTTTTTTTTTAGTCCGTACTTCCCCGGAGCCAGTCGGAGGGCACACAGATGAGAACACGCGGTAAATTTCCCGTCCTGGCGGCGATTCACGAAATGTTTTCTGTTCCCGGAAAATGTCGGTGGAAGTTAAATCTGGATCGGGGGATGAAGATACTACAGTGAGCATGTGGAAATGAGGGCGGATATGAAGGCGAGCGCAGGGGGTGAACTCCAAGAGGGGAACTATGCTCAAAGTGTGTGTCCATTCACTCTAAATGGAAATTGCTTGTTGTGTTGTTGAGCGTATGCATTGGATTTGACAAGTGGGGGCGCTTTGCTCCATAGGGATCGCTAAAAATATTTCCATTCAAATGTTTGATCGGGAAAAGGGCCAATATCTCGTCATGGACCGTTTGATGTGTTCCTTTGCCTTCACGAGATTGACTCCACAAGACAAGACTTGTTAAAAAAATGAATAAATAAAATAAAAACCAGGGAAATGCCGTAAATTGCGGACTATAGAGCGCATCTGATTATAAGCCGCACCCACCACATTTTAAGAGGAAAACCAATTTTGTACTTACACAAGCCGCACCTGTATATAAGCCGCATGCGCCCACATTACAACATGTAACACAAAAACAAAATTAACCCAAACCTGATTTTAAGTCCCGCGATTGAAACTAAATGTCCTTCATTAAAGTCCACAGTCCAAAAATCACAACCGGCAAAATGAACTGAAAATGATACCAGTACTTAAGGTTTGATGCAGACCTGCAGAGTCCGGGTCCCGTTGAAAGTAATCCAAGAAAAAAAGTGTATATTTCCAAAGGTAAGGGTGGGAAAAATATATATCCACTATTGTCCGCCGCGTCCACAAACAGGTCTGTCTGTTCCTCACCTTTACCAGTCCCCACTTCCCGTCACCCCGCGTTTGTTCCTCCCTTCCTTTTTCATTCGCCCGTGCAAAACATATCAGAGTAAGTGTCTTAAATAAATTAAAATAAATACATTACAAAAATATACAGTTGCAAGTACATATTATACATGGGTCACACATATTTACAAAGAAAGACGGTGCACCGAGAGAGTTTTCAAAACTTTAATAATAATGATATAACTTTCATCCCAAACCGTGCCTGTGACAGGGCAGTTAATGGTAGCAACACGCTAGAAACACGCTCGCAACACAGTAAACGGGTCTGGTAAAAAAACATACCGTACTTGTAAAACGGGGCCTTTCTTTTTGCATTTTGCGTGACGAGGGTATATTTACGCTAATTTAATTTATGCACAAGCCAAGAAGTTGCAGTCTTCCTCGGCGCATATATTCCAGCGGTCTAAATCTTACCTTTTGTACTCGAGTGCCGCTGGCGGCTGTTAGAAAAATTACATAAATTGCCCGCTTCACTGAATAAGCCGCAGGGTTGAACTTTTGGGAAAAAAGTAGCGGCTTATAGTCCGGAATTTACGGTAACTTAATATTAGATTTTGACTAGACCAGAACGGAAATGAATCCATGTTATTGTTAAGTGAATGAATGAATGAAAACTTTATTCGAACATCAAAATGAAAAAAAACAGAACAAAAACAATAACTTAACAACAAAATAACGTTACATAATATGTTCGTAAAGGGGTAGTAAGAAGCAGTTGCTTATATTCCCTAACCCTTCATCTTCCCTATTAAATACACCAATGATAATAACAACAATAGTAATATTCCCAATCTCTCGTATCACTCATACCCCATTTTCTTCCTCTCTGTGTTCCGCCAGTAATGTTTTTTCGTATTTAAATTTGAACAGGTGAATAGTTGGACATTGTTTGATCTCCTCTTGTAAATTGTTCCAAAGTTTGACTCCACACACAGACACACACATACTTTTCCTGGTGGTTCTCACCTTTGGGATTATGAACTCACGACAGGCCCTTAAATTATAATTCCCATCTTTCCGAATGAATAATTTACGGATTTTTTCTGGCACTATGTTTTTGCTGACCTTAAATAGCAGCTGTGCAATGAAAAACTTGACTAAAATCATCTAATTTTAATAATTTAACTAGTTTTTATGTACAGAAAAACGATTTGCCAACTTCATAATGTATGTGTGTTTTGCATATATAAAGCAATGGAAGATCAATCAAAAATGCTACAGTTATCTTTCCGTATCATCGCCGTCAGTTTAATGTTGGTGAACTTTCCCTTAATCCTCGAGGAACGGTTACAAGCGAACGCAATGTGGTTCGTAACCAATGACAACAACACTATCAGGACCAGAACGGAAGCAGGACCTAATTTTGTTACGTTTCTGACAAGTTTTATGAAAGTAAAGAGGAAGCAAGTCGCTCTCGTACTCGGATTGTAATCCAAACACGGAAGTGGATCTTCCGTGACGAGTGATGGCGGTGTCAAGGACGGAAAAAAAGGTCGATAGCCGGGACAGGAGAGCAAAAACGTGGTCGGGGTCAGAAACTGGTCGTAAGCCGGGACGGGATAGCAGACGTGGTCGGGATCAAAAACGGGTCGAAGCCAGGGGACAGTGCTACATAAAATACATACTGTAATAAAAATAGGGTAATATGCAAAGGTGGGGGTGGGGTCTAATGTGGGCTTTTACTCCCCCGGGTGGAGTTAAAGAGCCTCAAGGCATGAATGGTAATGGTAAAAGGTAATGCTAAAGATTGCCAATGGTAGCCAGTTCAACAATGACGTCTCTGAAGTAGAATTTCAATTTGAACCTGGATCATCGGCAGAGGAATTGCATACGGCAGAAAAGCAGTATTGAGATGCCACAATAGATGCTAACCGAATTAGCATTCGTGACCGCCAGTGTTACCTCTAAGCTGCGCGTGTGCGCAATCGCGCACTGCTCGCTCATTCTCAGCGCACAAGAAAATCGAGCCAGCGCACAAAAATGAGGGCTCAAAATTACTAATAAGAATAATAATAATAATAATAATTTCCTTGTATTGTCATTCTGTGTAACAATGTACACAGAACGAAATGTCGATTGCACCTGACCCGTTGTAGCGAGCCGATGCAGCCGCAGCCAGAGGGCGCCGCCGACCACTTTTTAAGTCTTAGGAATGACTCGGCCGGGGCGCGAACCACCGACCTCCCAAAAGCGACTTAAGTCAAAGTTACAGTGCATGAAGGTAAAAAATACAAGGGTTCCCCTGATGATGTGTCCTAAATGCGGTATTTTGAAGTCGAGTCGAAGGAGAACGAAGTCGAGTAAAGCTAGTAGGGTTTGTCAGGGAACCGGCTTCTTCGGCTCGGCTCACTAAAAGGAAACGGCTCTTTCGGGTCCTAAACGGCTCTTCGGGTTGTTTTTGCTTCTTTCATCCCAACATGACCAAATATGATGTAAAATTATGCACAGAATGACTTAAAGGAAGGGGGGAATAGAACAAAAGAGAAAAAAAATACCAAAATGAAAAAGTAGTGAAAAGCTGAGAAAAAAAGAAACAAAAGGAAGGGAAAAAAAGAAGGAAACATTTAGAAAAAAGCCAGAAAAAAAAAGAAAAGAAAGAAATGTAGGAAAAAAGTCAATAGAGAACAAAAAGAAAAAAGTAACAGCTCGGAAAAAATAAACACAATGAGATTTTTTTTAAAGGAATCTAAAAAAAAGTGGAAAAAAAAACACGGAAAAAAGAAGAAAAAGTTTGTGTTGCATTCAAATCATTTCCAATTATACCAAGTCGTGTTGTTGCCAACATTGTATTTCCACTAAAAAAATGTGATTAAATACAGGTCCGTATCTTACAACCGACTAAATAAGCCCCCAAATATGTTAATATTATGCGACAAAATATATCAGGAAATAAAAAGAAATGGATATTATGTGAAAGAATTGTAAGAACAAAGGACGTTTGTAGGCCGTACAACCTTTGCAATCGTACATGAGTCAATTCATTCAAAAGAGAAAAATCATTTTGCATTGCCGGAAACTCAGCAAAATGTCAAGTTTTGGACATGTTTGATAATGACTTAGCTGCCACACTTGGGATTGCTGTTGCTCACTGTTGTTTCAAGCGCTGCTCACCGACTTTGTGTGAACGCTCAGACCCCTGGAATATTACAGGGAACATTGGTGAGAGCGTCGCTGATTTAACTGGCGATGCTAATGGAAGCACGCTGAAAGAGTGTAAGCATCCCTGCTCTCAAACGGATCCGAATCTGAACTCTTCACGATTCAAAGCGATGTCTTTAGGGATTAAAATATGCGTCATTATATTTCCAAAGTGAATTTTGATTGACAGTGTGGTTTCATGTGCCTGAGGAGCTGCTCGAACATCTGTAAGGAAGTGAAAGCAAAGTCATGACCTTAGCCACCAGCACAGCCATCTGCATGATAATGAGCTATTAGTAGCTAGCGCTGCCTTCACTGCGCTCTCCTTTCTCTCTTCACACATAGCGAGGCGCTGTCATTCTGCATGATATTTTCTCCTGTGAATGCAAAGGCGTATTTTTAGATGACTTCCCCCCCCGATGGTTTTGTTGTTCAGTTTTTTTCCCGTACTTTCATCTAGGTTTACGTGTTTTTCGTTGCAAAAATGGAGGGAGAACTACCAGAAATGGTGATAGGTCTTTTTAGAATTTCCGAGACGATGCAGTGACTGCAGTAAAATTATATACATGAAATTCATTTTATACTACTCGATCGCTCCCACGTGAACAACTTTAGAACTCAGATATTCCAAAAGGCCTTAATAGTTATTTTTCCTAAAAACTAGAAAAGAATACACACTTACAGTGTAAAACTAAGCGAGTTACCTACCGACCGTCTAACTAACCTCTGCAAAAAAAAACTAAATTGTAGGACATGTAAAACGAACCAACCAACCAACAAAACGGCCAACCAACCAAATAACCAGCCAGCCAATACAAAAAACAGAATAATAAGACATGCAAACCTAACCGACCAACGGAGGAAATAAACAATCAAAACAATAACCGAACTACAAATCAGACCAACCAACCAACCAACCAACTAACAACCCAAACAACAAACTGAACAACAAAACGACCAACCAAACATCCAATCAAGCAAAAAACCACCCAGCCAATAAAAAAAACAGAATAATAAGACATGTAAAATGAACTGACCAACGAAGGAACCAACCAACCAACCAACCAACCAACCAAAACAACAACCAAACACCAAATCAGACCAACCAACGAACCAACCAACCAACTAACCAATCAACCTAACAACCAACCAACCAAAACAACAACCGAACACCAAATCAGACCAACCAACGTATCAACCAACCAAAAAAAAGCAACCAAACGTCCAACCAACAAAATAACCAGCCAGCCAATACAAAAAACAGAATAACAAGACGTGTAAAAACAACCAACCAACCAACCAACCAACCAACCAACCGACCAACCAACCAACCAAAAAAACAAGTGAACAACAAAATAACCAACCAAACGTCCAACCAACCAAATAACCAGCCAGCCAATACAAAAAACAGAATAAGATAAGTAAAATCAACCGACCAACAAAGGAACCAACCAACCAACCAACCAACCAACCCAAAAAATAACTAACAAGAAAACGACCAACCAAACAATCAACTAACTAAATAACCAGCCAGCCAATACAGAAAAACAGAATAATAAGACATGTAAAACCAACCGACCAACGAAGGAACCAACCAAAAAATACAAGTGAACAACAAAATAACCAACCAAATAACCAGCCAGCCAATACAAAAAACAGAATAACAAGACGTGTAAAACCAACCAACCAACAAAGGGACCAACCAACCAACCAACCAAAAAAACAAGTGAACAAAAAAATAACCAACCAAACGTCCAACCAACCAAATAACCAGCCAGCCAATACAAAAAACAGAATAAGATATGTAAAATCAACCGACCAACAAAGGAACCAACCAACCAACCAACCAACCAACCCAAAAAATAACTAACAAGAAAACGACCAACCAAACAATCAACTAACTAAATAACCAGCCAGCCAATACAGAAAAACAGAATAATAAGACATGTAAAACCAACCGACCAACGAAGGAACCAACCCAAAAAAACAAGTGAACAACAAAATAACCAACCAAATAACCAGCCAGCCAATACAAAAAACAGAATAACAAGACGTGTAAAACCAACCAACCAACAAAGGAACCAACCAACCAACCAACCAACCAACCAACCAACCAACCAACCAACCAAAAAAACAAGTGAACAACAAAATAACCAACCAAACGTCCAACCAACCAAATAACCAGCCAGCCAACACAAAAAAACGAATAATAAGACATGTAAAACCAACCGACCAACCAAAACAACAACCGAACACCAAATCAGAACAACCAAACAACCAAAAAACCAACCCAACAACAAAACTACCAACCAAATAAACAGCCAGTCAACGCAAAAAACAGAATAATAAGACATGTAAAACCAACCAACCAACCAACCAACTAACAGACCCACCTACCAAACGACCAATCAAAAAAAAACAACCAAATGACTAAACAATGGACCAACTAACCTACCTACTAACCACCTGACCAACCGACCGACCGACCACCCAACCCCCACAAAAACACAGAATCAAACAATTCACCCAACTTTTCTGTATTCCAATGATTTCCCGTCGGTAGTGACCTAACATACCCAGCTGACAAATCCATTCAAAACTCCTGACTCCATCTTTTGAATCTTTTTAAAAAATATAGACATTTGATTTTTTCTCTTTCGATCCGTCAAACCGTGAAAAGCAGTCGGGCCTCACTTATGTTTGTGCCACGTCATTTGAAATTCTGTCCCTCCTGCTTCTCCTTCTTTTTTTTTTCAAAAACGTTTGATGCGGATCATCTCTAAGGTGAACGTCGGTGCTCTTCATCTCGCCGGTTATCCTTTCATCGCCTTTAAGATGCAGACAATGTCGCATCTGTATGTTTACATCCCGGCACGCATGCAAAACAAGATGCATTCAGGCTCAGGTGGGGGGTGGGAAATCGCAGCGTGATGCCCCGAGACGCTTCGACACCCTTTAGGAGAGGAAGCGCGTCTTCTCGCGCGAGCAGGTGTTTGCCAAGGTGTACGTGCGTGAAGCCGAGGACGAACGGGAGAAGATGAGAGGACGGAAGCGGGGACGAGAGATGGCTCCTTGGCGTCCAACAGGGATGATTTATCTTCCCACCGTGTGACTCACAGTTTGTGAAGCATAAACTTTAGATTTAGCGCTCGGTGAGAAAAACAGATCAACTGTTTCGATTAAAGGGACATTGAAGGATTTTATACGTTGGACTGTAAAGGATTTTATACGATTGAATACAAATGACATTTAATGCAAAAGATGTTCACTGGCTGGGCTGTGGTGCAAGGTCAGGGCATTCTGGTAGAAAATGTTGTTTACAGGAACGGCGAGGAAAGGCTGATAAGAGACGTAGAAACGCTCGGTGTTGTTTTGAGTATTCCAGACATCGCGACGCTCTTCAACAACCATGGGGGGCTTCCTTGGTACGCCCATGGGAGGAGTCGGCACACAATTATGCGGGGAGAAGATGGCCAATAGGAGAGAGCTTAAAGTACTTGAGAAAAAAGGCTTCCCACAGACTCCAACGTCGCTCATTCGGCCGTTTTCGATGGAGTACACTTACCGTATTTTCCGCACTATAAGGCGCACCTAAAAGCCTCTATTTTTTTTCAAAAGCTGACCGTGCGCCTTGTAATACAGTGCGCCTTTTTTATGGATCAACATTAAGTTTTCCAACTAACTTGCAGCCGCCGACTCGATTTTCCCCCCGAACGCCAAGTAGTCCGCGGTGTATGCTGGGATTTATTTACCGGCGTTTCATTGGCTAACCAATGTGTCAATCATCATTTGAATCAGTCACTATTGGCTAAAGTTATTCGGAGGTCAAGGGGCGGATCCTTTTTATCATTTACAGGCTGGCAATGGCTTAAACGGCAAAACAAAGCCTGCAATTGGCCGAAAAAGATGTGTCAAACATCAGTTGAATCGATCACTATTGGCTAAAGTTATTCGAAGGTCAAGGGGCGGATCCTTTTTATCATTTACAGGCTGGCATTGGCTTAAACGGCAAAACAAAGCCTGCAATTGGCCGAAAAAGATGAATGCGTATAGCACGTGGTTGACGGCATACAGAAAGCATTTTATACTATACTGTATTTGTAAATATTTTATTCTCCTGGATTTACTACACTCACGGAAATAAGAGGACATTGGCTGCACATTATTATGAACACAACGACTTCGGTGAGCTACTCCGGCTATATATTATCCCTGTATCTTGTTTCAGACTGAACTCGATGTTTCTGAGATAAGCGGTGCAGATAATGAATGGAGTGTCTATTTTTAAATTAAACTCAATTCTAAGTATTTATTGTCATATATACAGTAAAGTTGCGAGCGAAAAAGAAAATAGAAACTAAGGAATGGTTGGCATTTCTTGAATCCCAAGACTTTAACCTTCCGAATGATGGAACGATGCATTTGAGTGACATCGTACAGACACTGTGTCTGTACATGTGTGAGACATCTATTTGCTTCTTTGCAAGCTTTGGGAATGTTAAGGGGGTAATCAGTTGGACTGAACTATCTGACTGTTTTGTCCACGTTCCCATTGTAGCGCCTTATAATCCGCTGCGCCTTATGTATGTCAAAAATAGGACCAAAAACTATTTTTTCGTGGTGCGCCCTATAACCCGGTGCGCCTTATAGTGCGGAAAATACGGTAGTTAAATTTTTAGGGAAAATAAATCTGCTCCCGTGTGGAAATGTCGGCTTCCTGTTCATCTTTTCCCTCAAGAAACGAGCGTGTATAAATTGTCGGGTCAATGTAGGTTTTGTTTTGGTTAACGGAGTCAGATAACTCATTCGAAAAATTTGGTGAATGGTACATTTTGATATTTAATTCCAACAATCGGCAGAATGGTTTGCGTAACAGTGGAGTGGAGAAACGGTTCGATAAGTCTAATATTGGAGTTATCTCAACTAGGGACGTGTGAAAAAGTTTAGGTAGGCCAGGCGAGAGTTTTCATTTGTTAATCCAGTTTTGATTTTGTAAAAATGTTGGTTGATGGTTGGTCTGATTTGGTGTTTGGTTGTTGATTAGGTTGGTTGGTTGGTCTGGTTTGGTCGGTTGGTTTTACATGTCTTATTATTCTGTTTTTTTGCATTGGCTGGCTGGTTATTTGGTTCATGGTCATTTGGTTCAAGGTCATTTGGTTGGTTGTTTTATTGTTCGGTTATTTTTTTGGTTGGTTGGTTGGTTGGTTGGTCCCTTCGTTGGTCGGTTGGTTTTACATGTCTTATTATTCTGTTTTTTGTATTGGCTAGCTGGTTATTTGGTTGGTTGGTCGTTTTGTTGTTCGGTTGGTTTTTTGGTTGGTTGGTTGGTTGGTTCCTTCGTTGGTCGGTTGGTTTTACATGTCTTATTATTCTGTTTATTTTGTATTGGCTGGCTGGTTATTTGGTTCATGGTCATTTGGTTCATGGTCATTTGGTTGGTTGTTTTATTGTTCGGTGATTTTTTTGGTTGGTTGGTTGGTTGGTCCCTTCGTTGGTCGGTTGGTTTTACATGTCTTATTATTCTGTTTTTTGTATTGGCTAGCTGGTTATTTGGT
This sequence comes from Urocampus carinirostris, assembly GCF_059441175.1. Classification (NCBI taxonomy): domain Eukaryota; kingdom Metazoa; phylum Chordata; class Actinopteri; order Syngnathiformes; family Syngnathidae; genus Urocampus; species Urocampus carinirostris. Next base: position 7,873,812 of record NC_142362.1, read on the forward strand.
TGGTTGGTCGTTTTGTTGTTCGGTTGGTTTTTTGGTTGGTTGGTTGGTTGGTTCCTTCGTTGGTCGGTTGGTTTTACATGTCTTATTATTCTGTTTATTTTGTATTGGCTGGCTGGTTATTTGGTTCATGGTCATTTGGTTCACGGTCGTTTGTTTGGTTGTTTGGTTGTTCGGTTATTTTTTTGGTTGGTTGGTCCCTTCGTTGGTCGGTTGGTTTTACATGTCTTATTATTCTGTTTTTTGTATTGGGTAGCTGGTTATTTGGTTGGTTGGTCGTTTTGTTGTTCGGTTGGTTTTTTGGTTGGTTGGTTGGTTCCTTCGTTGGTCGGCTGGTTTTACTTGTCTTATTATTCGTTTTTTTTTGTATTGGCTGGCTGGTTATTTGGTTCATGGTCATTTGGTTCATGGTCATTTGGTTGGTTGTTTTATTGTTCGGTGATTTTTTTGGTTGGTTGGTTGGTTGGTCCCTTCGTTGGTCGGTTGGTTTTACATGTCTTATTATTCTGTTTTTTGTATTGGCTGGCTGGTTTTTTGGTTCATGGTCATTTGATTGGTTGTTTTGTTGATTATTCTGTTTTTTGGTGTTGGCTCGCTGGTTATTTGTTTGGTTGGTTGGTTGGTCGTTTTGTTGTTCGGTTGTTTTTTTGGTTGGTTGGTTGTTTTTTTCGTTGGTCGGTTGGTTTTACATGTCTTATTATTCTGTTTTTTATATTGGCTAGCTGGTTATTTGGTTGGTTGGTCGTTTTGTTGTTCGGTTGGTTTTTTGGTTGGTTGGTTGGTTCCTTCGTTGGTCGGTTGGTTTTACATGTCTTATTATTCTGTTTTTTTGTATTGGCTGGCTGGTTATTTGGTTCATGGTCATTTGGTTGGTTGTTTTGTTGTTCGGTTATTTGGTTGGTTGGTTGGTTGGTCCCTTCGTTGGTCGGTTGGTTTTACATGTCTTATTATTCTGTTTTTTTGTATTGGCTGGCTGGTTTTTTGGTTCATGGTCATTTGATTGGTTGCTTTGTTGATTATTCTGTTTTTTGGTATTGGCTCGCTGGTTATTTGGTTGGTTGGTTGGTCGTTTTGTTGTTCGGTTGTTTTTTTGGTTGGTTGGTTGTTTTTTTCGTTGGTCGGTTGGTTTTACATGTCTTATTATTCTGTTTTTTGTATTGGCAGGCTGGTTATTTGCTTCATGGTCATTTGGTTGGTCGTTTTGTTGTTAGGTTATTTTTTTGGTTGGTTGGTTGGTTGGTTCCTTCGTTGGTCGGTTGGTTTTACATGTCTTATTATTCTGTTTTTTTGTATTCGTACTAGTTTCTACTAGTAAATCTCAGGAATCTGTAGTCCGTCTATCAGCCTTTGCTGGAATCAATTGACTAGCATCTGTTCAAGCCAAGACTTACAAGTGTTGGATGACACATGATAGGTGTTTTGGAGTTGGCCATTTTTGCATGCGCAATATCAGAGAGTATAGTGAAAGGACACTCGAGAGAACATCATCTAACCCTGTTACTCATGGCTGTTTCTCGAAGGTGTGAGTGGGAGGACTGCTATGTTTTCCTGAAAAAAATGGCAGCGTCGAGCCAAGTAATAACGTGCCACTATCGGAAATGTGTAAAGTAAATACGTGGCAAACACTGGATTGGTTAGAGGACGGTTAATTATACGGTTGCAAATGAGATATTAATTGATTTCAATGTTGACGTAGTTGCTTGTGTAACAGAGCTAATCCAGTTTCGAGAATGATCTAGTGTTTCAGGAGGGATTCTTTTTAAAGGAGGTTTTTGATTTAATCTTTGCAAAAAATGTTTTTAAAATCTCTTATTTGCTTAATCTCGGCTCCATTTTATTGGATCTCTCAGTAGCTGCTATCAGGGGCGATTTTTGGTTTAGATCTTTGGGGGTACTTATCTCTCTCGCTTTCCACCACATACAAACATCTTGTAGTTATTAGAAATATTAATTTAGTCATCTATATAGGTAATAAATGATAAGATCATATATCAATAATCCACAGTGCAGAGGCTCAGAGTTGAAGTCCAGCTACCGCAGTCACCCCAAAGTGGAGTTTGCATGTTCTCCACGTTCTTGCGTGTTTTTCTTCCAGCCACTCCAGTTTTCAGGTTAATTAGCCGATCCAAATCATCCCTAGGTGTGAATGAGCGAGTGTGTTGTCTGTCTCTGTGTTCCCTGTGACTGTCTGGAAACCAGGTCAGAGTGTCCCCTGCCCACTGCCCAAGGACAGCTGAGATGGGCTCCAGGACCCCCGCGACCCTACTGCGGATAAGCGTTGCAGATATTGGATGGATACTATACACTCAGTTTAACTCAAAATCATTAAATCCAAAGGGATTTTCCTCCTCGGTGTTGGGGTGAAAGACGCGCAACTTTTTTTTTGCTTTTCGGCTAATCTTTCACCATCTACAGCTTGTAATCTGCATCGTTTGATTTTTTCTTCTTTGCCATTTTCTTCAGTTAACTTTTGTTCGCTGCACGTCACCAAAATGCACACTTCGACACCAAACTGTCCATTTAGGCGCTGGACTGGCACTGCACACTTGATTTGAGGCACTCGGTCCCAAGTAAACCCTAAGCTGTGTAGTTTAGCTGAAACGCACAGTTTGGTGCTAAAGTATGCACTGCCGGAGTAAAGCTTCTGCAAATTAAACCTTCGGGTTTACTTGGAGCTCGTTTATCAAATCAAGTGAATCTGTCTGGTCTGGGCGGGTTCAGGTTTACATACCCGTGACTCGGGTCAGGTCGGGCTGAATATTTTACGCCCGATCTTACCTCTACTCTCACTCTAAAACACCAGAGCCCCCATAGACTCTGCCACTGTGCTGCAAGTGACCATAGCCGAGCTGCATAGAGGGAGCGAGAGCGGTGCTTGGAATCAAATGTACTGAACCATTTTATGTCAGGACCAGAATGGAGACAGGACCCACCTGCGTTTCGTTTCTCACAGGTTTTATTGGAAGAAAGAGAAAGGATTGCGCCCACGATCCGGTCATTGCTGGACGCGGGAAGCAGGTTGCTCTGAACGCGGAAGTGGATCTTCCGTAACGAGCGATGGCGGTGTCAGGATCAGAAAAACGAGTCAGTAGCCGGGACAGGAGAGCAAAAACGTGGTCGGGGTCGGAAGCGAGTTGTAAGCCAGGAAAGGAGAGTAGACATAGTTGGAGACAAAAAGAGGTCGAAAGCCGGGAAAGAGGAAAGAGGAAGGGCTGCGTTCGCTAGGCGCAGGAAGCAAGTCGCTATCGTACTCGGATTGTGATCCGAACACGGAAGTGGATCTTCCGTTTCAAGCGATGGCGGTGTCAAGGGCGGAAAAATAGGTCCATAGCCGGGACAGGAGAGCAAAAACGTGGTCGGGATCAAAAACTGGTCGTACCCGGAACGGGAGAGTAGACGTGGTCAGTATAAAAAAAAAAGAGGTCTAAGCCGGGGGACAGACGGGAGCAAAAACAGGTGGGGGTCAGGGTCGAAGAAGGCTTGCCTAGTGAAAACTGAGGTTCGCAGACGGACTGAGAGCAAAAATCGTGGTCGAGATCAGAAAATGGGTCGGAGCCGGGAAACAGACGGGAGCCAAAACAGGAGTGAGTCAGGGTTGAAAAGCTTCGCAGACGGACTGACAACAGGTGACAGAAAGGAGTGGGTTTAAACAGGGACAGGGAGCCAATCAGAGTCCAAGGCAGTTGGCGCCAAAGGAGCGGGCAAAGGAGATTCACATCATGACATTTTAAGGCTGTGGAGTATTTCCGACACTGCGTTGTTTATATTTTCTTTTTTTAATCGAGTGTTTATAATCATATTTAGGCAGATCTTGAGTTTGAGCACCCCCATAAACGGGCTGGTTACGCCGATGGCTGCTGATCTTGATGGAAGGTTTAGCCCTACTGTCTCTAAAACTAGCCTTTTCCCCTTTTAGCACAGCCAGTTTACCAAAACTCACAGCTGTATTTTTCCTTTCTAAAACTCATCACGTTATCTGTCCTCTCTTCAACCGTCTTCATTCAATTTCGCCTGTGATTACCATCGCCATATTCCAAACACTGTCCCCCCCGCCCCTTCCCATTTGTATTTATCCGCACATTGTGGCTGTGTTGATGGGAGGCATCGAGGCGGGCAGGCCGACGGGTCATCACGATGGCGCAGGCTTCTATAAAAAAGCCGGCAGGCAGCTGAATCAATATCTCCTGTTGTCAAACGCCACCTTATCTAGAAAGAGTGACAGAGTCGAGGCTATTGGCCCTGGTCCTTTCTCTGAACATGGTGTCGGTGGGCTTCAATCTCGAACGACGATGTGTGCCCCCTCTGCTAGGGAGGTATTTGGGTATAGATCTGATTCAAGTTAATACAGTAGTATAAATGAATGAACTTTAAACAACAAAAGTCAAAAAACAAACACAATGTCCCTGCGTCCTAGACGCATCATTTTTGCTGGGGACGCATAGTGTCAAATCAACGTGCGTCCCCGGGACACAACTTTTTCGACAAAAAATTGTCATTATTAGCCGATTCCTTTTTTTAACAAAGATTTACCGCACTCCAAACTTTTCGTCAGGCAGATCCACCATTGTTGTTTTGGTCTCGCGGCTCGAGTTTTCGCCTGCACGCCGATCTTGACCAACGAGATCTCGTTGCTTCGAGATGACGTCATTGTTGTGGTGCTTGTCGTCGAGCGAAGGTTAAGTATGCCTCGGAAAAAACAGTATTAGGTGAAAATCAACACAAAATTGGTCGTTTCTTCAGTGTCAGTAATAATAATAATTCCGGCACAAAAAAATGGCGGAGAAAGTCATACCTGTCAACCTGTACGTTTTTGCCGTACAAAGTACGTTTATTATGTATTTTAAGACGTGTACGACGTACAAGGTATTCTGTAGGGAAAAACGCAAATTTGTCAATTATGGGTACCCTCCGGTATACACCGACTATCACCAAACGGCAAATCAATCAAGTCAAACGAGTTCGCCGCGGTAGCCTCTATCTCGGTATAGTTTTTTTCGTTGCAAACGAAACTGTTTGATGCTACTGTGCGCATGCGTCTGCTTACAAATTATGCTAATGGGTACATGCTAATGACTTCATGTTTACAAATTATGCTAATGGGTACATGTTAATGAGTTATGCTAATGGATACATGCTAAAAAAACAGCTCAATGCTAACTGCTTCATGCTACAAAATTATGCTAATGGTTACATGCGAACGACTTCATGTTTATAAATTATACTAATTGGCCCATTCCTTTTGACTTTATTCCGACATTCAAATGCTAACAACTCAACGCTACCGGTTCTCTACCATCATCTTCCAGATCTATCACAACTCTCACAATTGCCTCGGGAATTGTCTAGTTACTTGCTTGTTTTACTCTTGCTTTATTGTTGTGTCCTATTATATGTACAGTGACCTTGGGTGTCCTGAAAGGCTGTTTAAAATACAATGTATTATTATTATTATTATAATAAGGACCAATCCCATTGCAAGACTCTGCCGGCTCTTTTGTCCACCTCACGCATTCGGCGAAGCATCAAATCTCGCCCCGACTTAACAAATGCCTCAGCGTGGTAATTTGAAAGGCAGCAACAAACAAACCCAAGCGCAGAGTATTTCCAAAGGCGCCGTCGAAACAATGAAGCGTTTTCTTCGCAACGATGCATGCACGATACTTTTACAGTTCATCCGTTTCTCCCTTGGTTTCTCCCTTAGAATACGCATGCAAACATCTGCCGTCTTCTGGAAGTCGGCTTTGTCGTCTCCCGAGGTCAAGAGTTGCTACGAAAGCCGTGTATCGCGTTTGAATGGATTCGTTGGAACGTCTTTTATGCCGGTTCTGAGAATAAATTGCAATCATACGCAACATCAGTCTTCCTTTGAGTACGGAAAATCCTATACGGTCTCTCAAGAGACTCGATCCGTCACTAGTGTATCTTTATGAATAGACTCACAGCCTTATGTGGTATAAATGCATATATTGGTGTTGAAACATGGTGAAACATTGTGAAACCACCTACAAATTCAATATTTTTTAATAGTTTTACTCTTTTTGTCAGGTTCAAAATGATGTCCGGATGAAATAAGTAACTCAAGTTACAATCAAACTCGTTTATTAAAGAAATTGCGTTCTTGTATTGCTACCGAGAGAGCTAACGGTGGTCATTGTGGTTTCTGTTTACGTTCCACTGGATGCTAACGTTAGCATAGCGCTAAATCTCCTGCTGGCTGCTATCAATAGACAGCAGCTTTCACACCCCGACGGAGCTTTTATCGACGCCGGCGACTTTAATCAGGCATGCTTAAGGACTGTACTTCCAACATGTAGACTGAGCAACCAGGGGGAAAAACACTGGACCGTGTGTACAGTAATATCTAACATCTAGTTGGATCCGGCCATCTCTGTCTGTCACTCACCCCCTCATACACCCCACTCCGGAGGAAAACAAAGCCTGCAACAAGGACAGTACAAACATCCTTTATCTTCTTTGTTTTCTTTATCCTCACTGTAAAATGTGGACCTGGAGTGCCACGTCCAATTTTGTTGTCACAATATATTCAACCCCTGTTGTAACAATAACAATAAAGGTATATTCTATTCTATTCTATTCTATGAAATAATCCCACAGGCTGAAGCGTGAGCCTTGTTCTTATACTGTTTCATAAATTTCTGATTGGTGGATAGAATAAAACACGTGCACGTAAGCGCATTCTTTAGGCAGGAATCACATATTTAAATGCAGTGTATAATGTTGTTCGCTAGATGGCGTGCGAGTATAATAAATGATACATGACAGCAGTTTATTGTTTGCACATAGATAGTAGTCTTGGCAAAATGACCAGCGGACTCCAAATTATAGAGACAAAGTTCCTTTGGCTTGGGAAGCTCATGCTCTTGTCCTTGGGTTGTTTGGGTTAGCCGAAAGGAGTTCTGTGCATCTGTTTGATAACATCTAGGAAGCCCACCAGTCGCCCCCTAATTGTAGAGACAAAGTTCCTTTGGCTTTGGAAACCTACTCTCCTGACCCTGAAGGCGTTTGCGAAATCGTAAACCCACACACTTATTGAGCACGATAGAAATATAAATGTAAAAGTATTTATTGGATAGAATATACTATAAAAGGCACATTTAGCCCATAATTTACCTTACGAGGCTTTTTTTATCGTATTCTTTCAGGAAGTGTTTTATTCTTGCCACTCTTTCAGTCTTATGCACAGATTGTCCTACCTCAGCTGTGTATGCTTGCAAGTAATACAATGTGATGGGTCTCTTGGTTACGTCCCTGATTAGTTTTCTCCTTGTTTGGGCTGAAAGTTGAGAGGGACGGCAAGGTCTTGGAAGGTTTGCCCTGGTTTTATTCTCCCTCCATTTTATTGTTGCTCGCACAGTGCTCTGGAAAATGTGTACATTTTGCAGACCTGCTTTAAACCTTTCCACAACTTTATCCTTCCTGGTGTGTTCTTTGGTCTTTACAGTCCTCCGAGCTCATCACAGAGCAGGTGTCTTTAAACTGAGACTAAATGACGGACAGGTGCACTATGTTAGGCATTTAGCTCGACATTGGATCATTCAAAAGTCATCAGGGAACCTCTGGAGTCAGTTGGCTGAGGTGAGAGACCAGGGGGGGCGATAATTTTGCAACACTTCTTTTCATTTTTGGGGGGTAAATATAATATGAAATGGGGCAGCACGGCGGCACAGTGGTTAGCGTGTGTGCAGCACAGTTCTACAGTCTTGGGAACCTCCTGTGTGGGTTCAAATCCTGCAACCGGACTTACTGTGCGGAGTTTGTATGTTCTCCCCGTGCTTGCGTGGGTTTCCTCCGGGCACTCCGGTTTCCTCCCACATTCCAAAGACATGCATCTCAGGTCGATTGGCTGGTCCAAATTGTCCCTAGGTGTGAATGAGCGAGCGAGTTGTCTGTCCCCGTGTGCCCTGCGATTGGCTGGCAACCAATTCAGGGTGTCCCCTACCTACTGCCCGAAGATAGCTGGGATGGGCTCCAGCACCCCCGCGACCCTACTGAGTATAAGTGGTGCAGGTAATGAGATGAGATGAGATAGTATGAAATGTTAAAATAATTTAGTTTCACTCATGGAAAATACTTTCAGGTTTTTTTTTATCTTCATGTTTGACGTCTGAAATGTGGCAATACCAGAAAGGGTTCCTTCTGGGGGCCAATACTTTTGCTAGGAACTGTATTATAATAATATTCTTCAAGGAATTATACTCATAGCAACCACCGTAATGGAATCAAAATCCCTACACGCTTATCAATTCCCACACCTGATTATAACCAATCCTGTTTCTCGACATGATTCTGCCGGGAATAAGATCCAGTTCACCTCCGACCAGAGTCAGGGCAGGTGTTAAATACATAGATATATATCTTATTTCCCAGGCAGTGAGGGAAAACGGTTTGTGACCATTACTTAATAGTAAATGTGGGGCGACAGGAGGTGGAGCGCTCGTCTTGGGACCCAAAGGTTGCAGGTTTGATTCCTTGCTCCTCCGAGTTAAATATCAAAGTGTCGTTGAGAAAGACACTGAACCCCGAATGCCTCAACGGTGAGCGCTTCAGAACGTCTTAGGTGACTTGAAAAGTACAAATGTTTTTCTAATTTAACTTGTTGGGAGGTTAATATTAAAATGTATCGTTTACCAAATTGTTCGAATGAGTTATCTGACTCCCTTATCCAAACACAAACTACATTCACCCAACAATGCACACTCATTTCTTGATGGAAAAGATGAACAAGAAAAGCCGACATTTGCACCTGGGGGCATATTTAATTTCATTAACAATTTAACTAAGTGAACTCCATCGAATATGGCCGAATTCGTCGAATTACCGTAAATTCCGGACTATAAGCCGCTACTTTTCCCCCTAACTTTCAACCCTGCGGCTTATTCAGTGATGCAGCCAATTTATGTAATTTTTCTAACGGCCGCTAGCGGCGCTCGAGTGTTGCTACCATTAACTGTCCTGTCACAGGCACGGTTTGGGATGAAAGTTATATTATTATTATTATTAAAGCTTTGAAAACTCTCTCGGTGTACCGTCTTTCTTTGTAAATATGTGTAACCCATGTATAATATGTATTTGCAACTGTATATTTTTGTAATGTATTTATTTGTATTTATTTTAGACACTTATTCTGATATGTTTTGCACGGGTGAAGGAAAAAGGAGGGGCGGAACAAACGCGGGGTGCCAAGTTTAAGTGGGGACCGCTAAAGGTGAGGGACAGACAAGGAAAGAAGAGGGGGTAAAAAGTTGGTTAAAGAAAAAGGAGTTGCGTGAGTAAATGTGTTCATCTGATATATTTTTCCCACCCTTACCTTTGGAAATATACACTTTTTTCCTTGGATTACTTTCAACGGTCCTCGGACTCTGCAGGTCTGCATCAGACCTTAAGTACCGGTATCATTTTCCGTTCATTTTGCCGGCTGTGGACTTGAATGAATGAAGGACATTTAGTTTCAATTGCGGGACTTGTCGGGTTTGGGCTAATTTGTGTTTGTGTTACATGTTTAAATGTGGGCGCATGCGGCTTATATACAGGTGCGGCTTGTGTAAGTACAAAATCCGTTTTCCTCTTAAAATGTGGTGGGTGCGGCTTATAATCAGGTGCGCTCTATAGTCCGGAATTTACGGTAGTGTCGTTGGAGTCTCTGGGAAACTCTCTTCAAATCCACTCGCTTCTCCTCTCGGCCCACGTCTTTCCGCAAGATGTTGTGCCGGCCCCTCCCATGGGCGTGCCAATGAAGCCCCAACGTGAGCTCCACCACCTCGCCGCAATGTAAGGAAAACTCAAAACAGAGGAGAGCATTTCTCAAACAATGCCTGCCGTCCTCCGTTATCAGGGCCTTTCTGCGTCGTCTGATGTTCTGACTATCTTATCAGCCTCACGTCCCGTTCCCGCCATTCCTGTTAACTATATTTTTTACGAGGGTGCCCTGAACTTGCCCTGTTTCCTGCCTAATACCTGTTGCTGACCTCTTTTCTGGACCCGTTTCTGCTATTACTCCTCCGTCCCGGCCATCAAGCTGTTTTTGCCCTGTTTTCCTACCTGATACCTTTTCCCCACCCTTTTTTTGGACCCGTTTCTGATTTTACCTGGCCATTGAGTTGTTTTGCCCTGTTTCCTGCCTGGTACCTGTTGCCGACCTTTTTCTGGACCCGTTTCAGCCTTTACTCCTCTGTCCCGGCCTCAATAAATGTAACTAGTATTCAATCGTATAAAATCCTTTATAGTCAATTGTATAAAATCCTTCAAACCCAAATTGCCTTCTCGCTCGAAGAAAAGAACAATCGGTCTTCGGCTCCTCTGACTATTGACTGCTCCGGCCAGGTTTCCGTTATCTCCATATAAAAACCTAAACACACATCGACTGTTCTGTCCTTTCTCATGAGGCATTCCCCTTGAGTTATTGTTATTCAAATTAGAATCCCAGAGTTGCTAATTACATTTGCAGCAACCGGTAATTTGTTTTTTTTTTGGTTGGCTCTTTAATGTGAGAAGCGTTTGTGGCATTTTGAGAGAGGAGAAAACATAACCCAATGATCTGGCCGTTTTTTTGCAAATGTCATGGGCAATAATTGTGTTTCTGTTAACACGAGCGCCATGAGACGTGCTGACCCTCGCCATTAGCAATCAGCTCGCGTGTCTGACATCCATCACTCGATTAAATGCGCGGTGTTTTTTTTTTCAAATCCTTTCAAACAGGGACAGAATTCTATAGGTTTAATGGCTGTGTAGCAACATTGCCATTGCAGTCACGCGCCAACTTCTGAAGGAGCATATATATATATATATATATATATATATATATATATATATATACAGGGTTGGGTTACTTTATTTGGATTACTTTCAATTGCTTTTGGATTACTCCAGTACCAAATATGCTAATAAAAGACAAAAGAAACTACCGTATTTTCCGCACTATAAGGCGCACCGGGTTATAGGGCGCACCCCGAAAAAATAGTTTTTGGTCCTATATTTGACATACATAAGACGCACCGGATTATAAGGCGCTACAATGGGAACGTGGACAAAACAGTCAGATAGTTCAGTCCAATTTATTACCCCCTTAATATTCCCAAAGCTTGCAAAGAAGCAAATACGTGTCGAGAACACGTGCGGATGCGGTATCCGTACGATGTCACTCAAATGCATCGTTCCATCATTCGGAAGGTTAAAGTCTTGGGATTCAAGAAATGCCAACCATTCCTTAGTTTCTATTTTCTTTTTCGCTCGCAACTTTACTGTACATATGACAATAAACACTTGGAATTGAGTTTAATTTAAAAATAGACACTCCGTTCCATCCATTATCTGCACCGCTTATCACAGAAACATCGAGTTCAGTCTGAAACAAGATACAGGGATAATATATAGCCGGAGTAGCTCACCGAAGTTGTTGTGTTCATAATAATGTGCAGCCAATGTCCTCTTATATCCCTGAGTGTAGTAAATCCGGGAGAATAAAATATTTACAAATATAGTATAGTAAAAAATGCTTTCTGTATGCCGTCAACCACGTGCTATACACTTTTTCGGCCAATTGCAGGCTTTGTTTTGCCGTTTAAGCCTATGCCAGCCTGGTAATGATAAAAAGGATCCGCCCCTTGACCTCCGAATAACTTTAGCCAATAGTGATCGATTCAAATGATGATTGACACATTGGTTAGCCAATGAAACGCCGGTAAATAAATCCCAGTATACACGGCTGCAAGTTAGTTGGAAGACTTTGAGACTTAATGTTGATCCATAAATAAGGCGCACTGTATTATAAGGCGCATGCCCAGCTTTTGAAAAAAATAAAGGCTTTTAGGTGCGCCTTGTAGTGCGGAAAATACGGTAGAATGACTAAATTTTGTGCAGGCTTGGGGAGTAACGGAATACATGAAAGGGCAAAAATGATGTCGGCAAGCTGTTTGGATTTCTTTTCATTTTGTTTCTGTCGCATTTGATGTTCGTTTTGCCGGAGATCAAAGAGATCAAAGCCAGGAGAGAAAGCTTACCACGTCTTGTGAGTCATCATTTTATTCACATTTAGTTTATTTTGTCTTTTATTAGCATATTTGCTATTGGAGTCATCCAAAAGTCATTGAAAGTAATCAAGTTAAAGTAACCCTACCCAACCCTGGTAATATGTAATATTATAAAATATTTTTTTAACTTTGAGTGCACAGCATAGCAGCAAGATGCCAGACAAACATGGCGGCGACGACTAAATACGGATTCCGCTATGTCAAGAATTATGCATTTTTCCATCTAAAATTGACATTTGTGTGTTTTTTCATTTTACTGAATGAAGGTTTGTTTGTTCCACACGAGGCACTCAATACTAGACACTGTCCCTTTAAGGGCGGGCGATATGGGGAAAATCAATTTTCTTAAACATTTAGCGAGCAATTGGAACAATATTAACTCTTTTCTTTTCATTGATGTTTTTGAGTTTTCCCTTGCCCTTGTGTAGGTTTTAGATCAGGGGATGGTATAATTATAGTCTGTAGTTTGCAAAAATCTGTTGTCTGTGCAGCCATTCGAGACTCCTTGTGATTAAGGTTATCACAAATAAACGTGACTTGACTTGACTTGACTGAGGTTTTGAATTTTCCCTTGCCCTCATGTAGGTTTTAGATCAGGGGATGGTGTCATAATAGTCTGTGGTTTGCAATAATCTTTGATCTGTGCAGCCTTTTGAGACTCTTAGTGATTAAGGGCGTCACAAATAACCATGTCTTCATTTGACTTGATGTTTTTGAGTTTTCCCTTGCCCTTGTGTAGGTTTTAGATCAGGGGGTGGTATAATAATAGTCTGTGGTTTACAATACTTTGTGGTCTGTGCAGCCCTTTGAGACTCCTTGTGATTAAGTGTGTCACAAATAAATGTGTCTTGATTTGACTTGATGTTTTTGAGTTTTCCCTTGCCCTCATTTTGGTTTTAGATCAGGGGATGGTGTCATAATAGTCCGTGGTTTGCAATAATCTGTGGTCTGTGCAGCCTTTTGAGACTCTTAGACAATCAGGCTATATTTTTCCAACATTGACTTAGCTGTGAGATGATACTCTCATTTAAATTGTCTGACCTTCCCTCTCCTGCTTTACCATTAAGATTAAACAAGCGCAAAGCAATTATTACTCCCCCAATCCTTCACACACACACACATACAAGCATTTTAAAGCTCGATCAAGAAGATATGAGAGAAATAAATAAAAAAAAGCACGTGGGTGGCAGTAATTGCTTATCCGACAGAATGAGATTGGAATTTGTGGCAAGAGATACAAGGAGAAGTGGATCTCGGGTCAATTAGAGCGCTAATGGCGTGATCAATCAATGTGATTTGGAGATCGCTTTGATCACCTTAAATGTCGGTCATGCGAATGGCAAGCAGACCAGCGGGATAGGAGGGGTGGGCGGCTGTGTCCACATATTTATACTATCGATACTAAGCAAGTACTTGGATCGGAAGTGATACTATTCGCCTGGCGTCAATACTTCGCCCCTCCAGCATTTTCCTCAAAGGAGGGTCAAATCTATGAGCCCACCCTAGCAAAAGCGAAAAAGGACAAGGGCAAACAGTTAGCACAATTTGTTTGGTTAAGTGTTCTGCTACTGTGAGCAAAATCGTGGTCGAGATCAGAAAAAGGGGTCGGGAAACAGACGGGAACCAGAACAGGAGAGAATCAGGGTCGAAAAGCTTGCCTAGCGTAAGCTGAGGTTTGCAGACAGATTGACAACCGGTGACAGTAAGACGGGGGGTATAAAAAGATTTTTAGTGCCTAAAATCTTCGTGCTGTTTATTGTAGTTTAGGGCTATACAAATAAAAATGACTTGACTTGACTTGACTTGTAGTTAAAAACGGACTCAAAGGGCATAGGGTTCAATTATTCAATGATGATGACATAATCAAGCGACAAGTATCGATATGGACTGCTATGTACCTACGTTAAACTGATCTAGACCAAAATTCCCAGTATCACCTACTGCAACCTGAAGTTATATACTATTTTATACATTGTTTCATCTTACGTAAAGTCAAATATACTTGTTCTAAAATCTGATTTCAGTGTTTGAGGGCAAACTCTAAGAGAAGGGTGTCGTAAAGCGCCTTTGCTTTGGAATGTGTGTTTGGTTTCAGTCTTTGCAGATAACAATGACTTATCACCTCGCCTGGGGCGTTGGGAGTATGTGCCTGGCACCCCTCCTTCCATTCTTCAAATCATGGTTGGGAAATGTGAATCGATGACCGCGGACCAATCAGCCAGAGGCTTGGTCATGGGGCGTGAACATTTCATCGGTATGGGTGATAAGATGGGAAGACCCCGGAACCTCGTCGTTTTTCTCCACACGATTGTAATTGGCATGGAAGAAAGACCCGATTTGTCCAACTATTTGATTCGGCTAAATAAATTGATAGGTGGACTATATTCGGCGCTCGGCTCAATAATTTCTCTGACTTCTGGACAACTTTAAGGGATTACACAAGACACAGGAAGTGTCTTCGCAGTCAGATTTCAGTATAATAAATATTAAAACCTTACAAACCGCGTGAATGAGCCAAAATATGGATCATTTTTAGCTATGTAAAGAAAAACACACACATGATTTATCTTTCAAGCTGTACCAGAATTGCACTCATAAGCAACTTTGACGGGCAAGGTTCGGACATAGGACAGAATGAATCTCCATTTGTGCTGTCGTACCTAATAGCTGCCAGGCAAATGATGTAGAGAAGCATCAGACAAAGATAAAGTGACCAGCAATGGCGTCATTACTACGCAGTGACAGTTGTGCAGATGATGCAGATAATTGCCGCGCTGCTTAAAGGGACCGGTAATGCCGTAATTGTAATACCACTTTAAATGTGCAATGTAGCAGGAAGTCCTTCAGCGTTTTATCATATCTAGTGCTTCGGATGATTTGCAGTGAAGAAAATGAGTATGTGAACACCCTGCCATTTAGCTCCCACTTAGCGTCTGAAATTTTCATCGTAGGTGCATGTCCACAGTGAGAGAGATAAACTAAAAAGAAAAATCCAGAAATCACCATGCATGATTTTTCAACGATTTATTTGTGTGATATAGATGACACACAGGTTTTCAAATACTTATTTGCAACTGTATCACACAAATAAATTGTTAAAAATCATGCATGGTGATTTCTGGATTTTTCTTTTTAGTTTATCTCTTTTACAGTGGACATGCACCTACGATGAAAATCTCAGAACATTCCATGATTTCTATGTGGGATATATAGCATAATACCAGGGTGTTCGAATACTTATTTTCTTTATCTGTAAAAAAATGTGTATAACTCTTAATGAAAAAGGATTAACTTTAATGCTTTGTTATTTGACCTAAGTTTGTCGCGTTGTTGTGTAGTGCGATCAAAAACGATTGCTTCAAAGCACAAGGAAGAAAAAAGACAATGGAGACTCAAAGTGACCAACAAACATTGTTCTTCTAGATTTTTTGCACAGACCTTTCACAAGGTTTCTAGTTTTTGGTGTTACCTGTCGATGCCGGGACTAACGCGTTACTTTCCTAGAACGTGACTACCTTCCTCGATAATGTGGACGCAATTACTTTTCTTTGTAACAAGTACTATAATGTGTTATGACTAAATTTCGGTAATTCTACTGTTGTTAGTATATGGCTGTAGGGATTTTTCTAGCTTTAATTTTACATATTTTATATTAACAGATTTGCCTCTAGGTGTTGCTGGTGCTCCACTTTAAATCTTTTTTTCTCTGAAGGATGATATCATTTCTTATAAAGCTGGTAAAGATAGTCATTATTAAGACTCTTTGGTGGCTGTATTTACACAGATAAAATACATATATTGTTAAAAACTACATCGTGATAGCAGCTGCAAGGTACTCACGAGGCTCTCATGTTGGTTGAAAAAAGGAAAGAGGGAGCCCAAACGGTGGGCGTGGTTTATTATACGTCAGTGAAAACAGTACACACATGAGCACGACTTCACAATAAAAGAAACGTACAAGAGATATAATTAGACTGATTATTGAAACGTTGTTTTATGTGTGTGTGTGTGTGTGTGTGTGTGTGTGTGTGTGTGTGTGTGTGAGAAAGATTGTTTTTGTATTCAGGAATATAAAAACACGTTATTTTCATTAGACTGAATTCTGAGAGATTTACATCCAAAACGGCCAACTTGTCAACAGCCAAATATTAAATTACGTCATTACTTTGAGTTCTTTAAGTTCTGAGATGAATTAATAATCACAAGAAAATGAATTTGATGAACCAGGCCGTTTGAAATTGACACACAATTTATTAACACTGAGAATTAATGATAATGAAAAAAAGGGGGTGGGAAGGCGCCGGAGATTATGGGAAATTTCGACCGCTGAAAGTTACTAGCACAAAAAGAAAGTTTCCCGCTATAATGCTAGTCAATTTTGGGGGATTCCCTTGTACAAAAAACACCCCTGCTCATTCCCAAAAAACAGAAAACATGGTGTTCAATCTGAAACCGTCCTACTTGCTGTTGCGGAGAGATTTGGTCTTGTGCTTCGGGTCATCGCTATGTATGGGCTACGTGCTGAGAGAGCAGGCCCGCATGGTCACTTGACACGGCCATCATGCAAGGCAGTAAAAAAGAGGACAAGTGATCGATCAGCTCCTCTTTTTATACGGACCAGGGATGCTTGACCAGATCATGCCGCTTTGGGCGTGGTCTCCGATATCTGAGACCACCAGGATCAGATGACGGTATATGAAGTTGCTAAATTTGTCAGAAAGCCAAAAGAAGTGAGAAATTTGCATGTTCTGTACTTGACAAAGCCCCTCCAATCGAAATAATTACGTACGTTGAGAACATTATTTTATCATGCCTTCAGTTCTTTTGTATCCTTCTGTATGAGCTGTGGTTGTACTCTCGGAGTACCGTATTTTCCGCACTATAAGGCGCACCTCAAAGCCTTTATTTCTTTCAAAAGCTGACCATGCGCCTTATAATACAGTGCGCCTTATTTATGGATCAATTTTAAAATTGCAAAGTTTTCCAACTAACTTGCAGCCGCCGACTAAATTTTCCCCCGAACGCCAAGTAGTACGCGGTGTATGCTGGGATTTATTTACCGGCGTTTCATTGGCTAACCAATGTGTCAATCATCATTTGAATCGATCACTATTGGCTAAAGTTATTCGGAGGTCAAGGGGCGGATCCTTTTTATCATTTACATGCTGGCATTGGCTTAAACGGCGAAACAAAGCCTGCAATTGGCCGAAAAAGATGAATGTGTATAGCACGTGGCTGACGGCATAGAGAAAGCATTTTTTTCTATTCTGTATTTGTAGATATTTTATTCTCCTGGATTTACTACCCTCACGGATATAAGAGGACATTGTCTGCACATTATTATGAACACAACGACTTCGGTGAGCTACTCCGGGTTTTATATTGTCCCTGTATCTTGTTTCAGTCTGAACTCGATGTTTCTGTGATAAGCGGTGCAGATAACGGATGGAATGGAGTGTCTATTTTTAAATTCAACTCAATTCCAAGTGTTTATTGTCATATGCACAGTAAAGTTGCGAGCGAAAAAGAAAATAGATATTAAGGAATGGTTGGCATTTCTTGAATCCCAAGACTTTAACCTTCCGAATGATGGAACGATGCATTTGAGTGACATCGTACGGACACGGCATCCGCACGTGTCTATGACACGTATTTGCTTCTTTTCAAGATTTGGGAATGTTAAGGGGGTAATCAGTTGGACTGAACTATCGGACTGTTTTGTCGACGTTCCCATTGTAGCGCCTTATCATCCGTTGCGTCTTATGTATGTCAAAAATAGGACCAAAAACTATTTTTGCGGGGTGCGCCCTATAACCCGGTGCGCCTTATAGTGCGGAAAATACGGTAATCTTAGTCAGTCAACAGCTCCGGGTAAGGTTTGCCAATGTTCCCAGTTTTCCTCATTTGTGGATAATGACTCTGAAAATGGCCTTGAAAATGGGTTTGTGACCTTTTCCTGACTTCTTGATTTCAATTCACCTTGGGAATTTCTTCGGATTGTCAATTGTATTCTTGGGGGTGTTTGTAGCCTACTTCACTTTGTCTATCAGATTCAATTTAAGTTTTATGATTTGACACAGGGGGTGACAATCCATTTTGTGGAATTGAAGTCAGCTTTCCAAAAAACGGTGGTTAGTCACGGTTACTGGGGGGATTTGTTTCCTCACATAGGGCCAGATAGGGTTTACATTTTTTGTGCCTTAATAAATAGAATCAACATTTGGTCCAAATCCCCACCTGTGCCCGCTCATTTGGCGCCAGCCGCTGCAAGCTTTTTGATTGGTTCCCTGTCCTTTTTTAAGCCCAGTCCTGTCACTCTCCAGGTGTCAGTCCGTCTGCAAACCTCCGTTGATACAAGGCAAGCCTTTTTGACCCTGACTCCTGCCTGTCCTGTTTTTGCACCCATTTTTCCACCAGCCCGTTCCTCCCAGTTTGTCTCCGGCTACGACCTGTTTTTGCTCCTGATCACGTCTGTTCTCCTGTCCCAGCTTACGACCTTTTTTGTCCCCGTCTACTCTCCCGTTCTGACTTACGAATCGTTTCCGACCCCGACCACGCCTTGCTCTTCCAGTCCCGGCTACCGACCAGTTTTTCGCTACGGAAGAGCCACTTCCGTGTTCGGCTCACAATCTGGGTACGAGAGCGACTTGCTTCCCGCGTCCAGCCCTTTCTCTTTCTTTCAATAGAATTTTGAGAAAACGTTACGCGATTGGGTCTGCCCTTTTATCTGGTCGTGACAGTTTGATGAACTGAAAATGTTGTGAGTAATAAATATGCAAAATACATTCTGGATATGGGCAAATACTTTTTTCACAGAACTGTAACATGAAGCTAGAGGAAGCTGACATAATTGTCCACCATGTTGCAGCTATGAAAACCTGAAAAACCGAAAACATTTGCAAAGTCTATACAAAAAAGTGGTGCTTTATTTTTGAGTCTCCAGAGTTCGTATTCTACCTTGTGTTTTTTAGCTCTCGTTTTTGGTTGCACTATAAAATTACGTTACGTTTCTCTCAGTTTTATTGGAATAAAAGAAATGGGTTGCACCCACGATCCGGTGAACGTTGGGCGCAGAAAGCAGGTCGCTCTGAACGCGGAAGTGGCACTTCCGTGGCGAGCGATGGCGGCTTCGGGAACGGAAAAACCGGGTCAGTAGCCAGGACGGGAGAGCAAAAACGGAGTCAGGGTCGGAAGCGAGTCGAAAACCAGGAGAGGAGAGTATACGTCACAGGTGTCAAACAGGCGGCCCGCGGGCCAGATCAGGCCCGCAAAGGGATTGAATCCGGCCCGCGAGACAACACTCAGAGAAGCGCAAGAGAAAAAAAAGCTGCAGGTTGAAATATGTCAACTTGATGTTGCCAAAGAAAGGTGCCTCGAACAAAGACACTGTACTTGGATCTCTCTCTCTCTCTCTCTCTCTCTCTCTCTCTCTCTCTCTCTCTCTCTCTCTCTCTCTCTCTCTCTCTCTCTCCTCTTTTCTGCCCCCTTTCTCCCACTCTCTGTCTATTTCACTCTCTGTGTCTCTCTGTTTCTCTTCCTTTGTTGCTCTTCGTCTCTTTCTCTCTCTGTGTCTTTTTAACTTATTTTGCTCTAACTTCCTTTTTTCCTTTTCTCTCTTTTATCTTTCTCTTTTCCTACCCTTCGCGCTTTCTTTTCTCTTTTCTCTCCTTGTGTCTTTCTATTTCTCTTTGGATTTCTTTCTTCCGCTCCCTTTCTTTCCCCCTCTCTCACGACTGATCTTTTTAGCTCTTTTTTTTCTCACGCTCTCTCCCTCACTCTTTCCTTGCCCCGCCCTCTCTTCTTTTCCCTCCCTCTTTCTCTTATTTCTTTAACCCTCTTTTTCTTTCTTTTTAATCTACTAGTCCGGCCCCAGACAGAATGTTTGTTCTATCGTGTGGCCCCCGAGTTAAAATGAGTTTGACACCCCTGGTATACGTGGTCAGGATCAAAAAACGGGTCGAAGCCGGGGAACAGACGGGAGCAAAAAACAGGTGGGAGTCAGGGTCGAAAAAGGCTTGCCTAAAGTAAACTGAGGTTCGCAGATGGACTGACAAAAGGGGACAAATAGGAGTGGGTTAAATAGGGACAGAGAGCCAATCAGAGTCCGAGGCAGTTGGAGTTAAAGGAGCGGGCACAGGTACATCACATCGGTAATCATGACAATACTGTCCTTTTAACGTCAGTTCGCACTTTGACCTGTTTATCTGCTAAACTAAAAAGAAAAATACATTGTTTTTACGCAAAGTTAATATTAAAGCAGCTCACCCTCCTAAAAGCAGCCCGATGACTCCTGGAAATTGGAGGCAGGGAGTAACTCATTGACATGCACTCGGAACAAAACAGATGCACGGAAACTAACAGTCGCCAGATGGCTCGGCCACAACAGCGAGAAAAAAGCTGGACGTGGGTGCTTAAATATTCAACCGGTACGAAAATCGAGCTTTTGGCTTAAGCAAGTCTGACAATCGCGTTTAGAAGCTTAGTTGGTGTTAATGACTCAGCAGATGCACAGCGAGAGTACGTAAACTCTGTCCGCGCCATCGACGGCAGTAGACGTTACAGATCCATTCTAGCTAAGCCTTCTTTAGCTCCCTTTCCGCACATGGTTAGTCTGTGCCTTGACATAATCACATTCTATTTCTATTACTCTTTATTTTGTTTTGTACTTCAACCATTGTGCGTGTCTAAGTCAGTGGTTTCTGTAAGGTTTTAACATTTATTAAACTGAAATAAGAATCCTAATTCCTTACAGTTGGAGCATATTCAGAAGTCGGAGAAGTTGAATTAGCTGTACCGACGAGTGTAGTCCACATATCAATTTATTTAGCCGAATCACGTAGTTAAATAAATCAGGTCTCTGTCTGTGCCAATTTTGATCGTGTGCAGGAGACAAGGTTTTTGGGTCTTCCCATGTTATAATCCATGCCGATGAAATGTTCACACCCCATGACCAAGCCTCTGGCTGATTGGTCGGTGCCGTCATCGATGCAGATTTCCCAATGATCCTTTGAAGCTTGGGAAAAGAGTGATAGGCACATGTTCCACCTCACCAGGCGAGGTGATTAAATCATTGTTATCTGCACAGGATGAAAGAAAAGCCACATTCCAACGCAAAGTGTGGTTTACGACACTCGTCTGACAGGTTGCACTCAAGGCTGAAGTCCGACTTTGGAACAAGTATATTTGACTTTAAGTAAGATAAACAGTGAATAAAATAGTATATAACTTATAAGTATATAAAATTACAAAATTTTGTGCAGGCTTGGGGAGTAAAGGAACAGGTGGAATGGCAAAAATGATGTTGGCAAGCTGTTTGGATTTATTTTCATTTTGTCGCATTTTATGTTCGTTTTGTCGGAGATCAAAGAAATCAAAGCCAGGAGAGAAAGCTTACCACGTGTTGTGAGTCATCATTTTATTCATATTTAGTTTATTTTGTCTTTTATTAGCATATTTGGTATTGGAATAATCCAAAAGTCATTGAAAGTAATCAAGTTAAAGTAACCCTACCCAACCCTGTGCATGACATATTAAACAATGAAAATGTCAAAGTTCTTGTTAAGGCTTGTATAAGAAGCCTATATTGTTTTGAACAAAAAATAAACATTTCATAAAATAATATGTTCTATAAAGACAAACAAGGTTGAGTTTAGCTTACTCTTGGAAGATGCTTTCAAGAGTAGACCAACATCCTCCTCCGTGGTAAAAAGTGGCCGAAAAAAAGCGATCCAACCATTTTCTCAACCGCATCAAGCTTCCTTATTCCACTTTCATTTCAAATGAAACAGCTCGCCTCTTCTTGACACTTTGCACCAACCGTATTGAATGGATGCATGAGCAGGGTTGGCTAGGGTTACTTTAACTGGATTACTTTCAATTACTTTTGGATTACTCCAATACCAAATATGCTAATAAAAGACAAAATAAATTAAATATGAATAAAATGACTACGTTGTGTGAAGGCTTGGGGAGTAACGGAATACATGGAACGGCAAAAATGATGTTGGCAAGCTGTTTGGATTTATTTTAATTTTGTTTCTGTCGCATTTTTTGTTCGTTTTGCCGGAGATCAAAGAGATCAAAGCCAGGAGAGAAAGCTTACCACGCGTTGTGAGCCATCATTTTATTCATATTTAGTTTATTTTGTCTTTTCTTAGCATATTTGCTATTGCTAATAAAAGACAAAAGAAACTAAATATGAATAAAATGACTCTTTTATTAGCATATTTGGTATTGGAGTCATGCCCCATGACCAAGCCTCTGGCTGATTGGTCGGCGCCGTCGTCGATGCAGATGCATAAAATAAAAATAATAATAATAAATGTAAAGACAAAAGAAAATAAATATGAATAAAATGACTCTTTTATTAGCATATTTGGTATTGGAGTCATGCCCCATGACCAAGCCTCTGGCTGATTGGTCGGCGCCGTCGTCGATGCAGATGCATAAAAGACAAAAGAAACTAAATATGAATAAAATGACTCTTTTATTAGCATATTTGGTATTGGAGTCATGCCCCAAGACCAAGCCTCTGGCTGATTGGTCGGCGCCGTCGTCGATGCAGATGCATAAAAGACAAAAGAAACTAAATATGAATAAAATGACTCTTTTATTAGCATATTTGGTATTGGAGTCATCCAAAAGTAATTGAAAGTAATCCAGTTAAAGTAACCCTACCCAACCCTGGCGCCTGCAACGTGAGCGAGAGAAATGTGTTCTGGTGTTGATTGTTTTGCTTTCACAGACGAAATAACGGCAATTCAAGCGAAACAATCGACAATTTGTCCGGTCCCTCCGTGGCTATCTGGCAGAAGCACGCTGTTTATCTCACGGCTCAATGTAGGCGGTTCACCTCCGCAACGGCTTTTGTGTTCTGACAGCATCTCGCTTGTTTTGATGTGGCCCCGATTGTGACGGGAATTCGAATGGGATGCGTGCAAAAACGTGGAGCCCGGGGAAAGTCACGGTCTGGAGATTTAAAATGCCTTGAAAAAGTATTGTTAAAGGTTTTACATCATCTTGGAACAGAAACATTTGCCTATTTTTCCTTGCAAAACAGCTCAAGGTCCTTAACGTTTGATGGTGATGGTGCACAGAAGTTTTCAGATTTTTTTCCACAAATGCTCTATATCAGGGGTCGGCAACCTATGGCACGGGGTTAACCAGTGATTTTTTTCCGTGCGTATTTTTAGGTGAAATTCAGACATTTTCTGTGTTATTTAGAGGCTTTACGGTAGCGCCCTTCCTCCTCTGCTCCGTGTGTCTGCGCCTCACAGAGGAGGAAAGATCTGTGTTTAATTTGTTGATTAATAACAAATAAACAGGATGGCCTCAGGGTGCTGTGTTGTAGTTTAGCAACAGCTGAGTGGATGACGTCACACGCTAGGCCAAAAGTTCCTGCAGCAGATGGAAATCTTTGTGCCCAGGGTTACACCCCCTCGTGTTCACGTTGATAGCGAGTCCGCCTTCTCTCCGCTTCCCGCAGGCTTTTGTGTCTCTATCTGCTCTAACAGCGCTAAACATTTGCCTAGCTCCACGTTAGCGTCCGGAATGCTAGACGTGAGCCACGTTTCTGTAAAACACAGCAAACTGCACTTCCTAACTACTAAACCACTAAAGAAACAATCATTAGAATCATTAGAAACACCGGCGCGCGATAAATGAACGAATCACAACAGCTCCTCCAGCGAAAAAATCTTGTTCTTTTCAGCCAGCGTGGACAGATGACTGAGGCTTTGTGCAAAAAATGACAGTGTTGTTTGTGCATTATGCCTCAAGAGCGTTTTACCTCGCATGTCAACAAGTGTTAAGCGTCATCATGAGACGAAGCATGAAAATGAATTCAAGGACGAGTCTGGAAAAGCGGAGACATTAAAACGCGTTGTGTCCAAGTATGGCAAACAAACACAGACTGAAAACATTTGTCACTGCTACAAACGCCACCACTGAAGCAAGCTATCACATTGCTCACTGAGTGGCAAAGCATGGAAAACCATTTACTGATGGCGAATATATTAAAGGTGTGTGTGTGTTTTAAGTTTTTATAGTTTCTAAAATAAGATTTTATTGATGAATGGTATGGTAGCTGTCCATATAACTTGATTTTGATTGCAGTTCATTGTTGATAAAGAATAGTTAAAGTCATGGATAGGGTCATTGTCCTGTTGGAAGGTTTCTTGCAGACTCCAATTTTTATATTTTATCATTTCGATTCTGTTCTGCTGTTAGTTAATCAAGCGTTGTACTGTTCAGTAACCTCAGCTTTTGCATTTTTTATTTTATTTAAACTATGCGGTACATAGACGCTCCCCTACTTACAACCATTCGACTTACGAAAAACGGTAGATACGAACATTTTTGGGGGATTTCAAAAAATATCCAGACATTGCGGTAAGTTAGATTTTGTATCCGAGTAGAGGACAGTGCTGTAGTGCTTCTTTCCGCCACTGTGAGAGGTCACCCAGCATCCACCCCGAAGAAGAAATCCCGCTTCATCCTTCTGGTTCGTGTGTAAACATTCTATACTGTATCTCCAGCGCAAACTTTGACATTTTTATTGTTTAATATCTCGTGCCTCCATTTGATATGGTTGGTGTAAAGCACGGGTGTCAAAGAGGCGGCCCGCGGGGCAGATCAGGCCCGCTAAGGGATTGAATCCGGCCCGCGAGACAACACTCAGAGAAGCGCAAGAGAAAAACAAGCTGCAGGTTGAAATATGTCAACTTGATGTTGCCAAAGAAAGGTGCCTTGAACAAAGACACTGTCATTGTATTTATTTCTCTCTCTCTCTCTCTCTCTCTCTCTCTCTCTCTCTCTCTCTCTTTCTCTGTGTCTCTCTTTTTCTCTTCCTTTGTTGCTCTTTGTCTCTCTCTCTCTCTCTCTCTCTCTCTCTCTGTGTGTCTCGCTTTTTCTCTTCCTTTGTTGCTCTTTGTCTCTCTCTCTCTCTGTGACTTTTTAACCCCTTTTGCTCTAACTTCCTTTTTTCCTCTGTCCCTCTTTTCTCTTTCTCTCTTCCTACCCTTCGGGCTTTTATATTCTCTTTTATCTCCTTCTGTCTTTCTATTTCTCTTTGGATTTCTTTCTTCCTCTCCCTTTCTTTCCCCCCTCTCTCAAAACTTTCTATCCCTTTTGTTTCTCACGCTCTCTCCCTCCCTCTCTCTCTTTCTCTTTTTTTCTCCTGCCCTCTCTCCTTTTCTCTCTCTCTCTCTCTCTGTCTCTCTCTCTCTCTCTCTCTCTCTCTCTCTCTCTCTCTCTCTCTCTCTCTGTGTCTCGCTTTTTCTCTTCCTTTGTTGCTCTTTGTCTCTCTCTCTCTCTGTGACTTTTTAACCCCTTTTGCTCTAACTTCCTTTTTTCCTCTGTCCCTCTTTTCTCTTTCTCTCTTCCTACCCTTCGGGCTTTTATATTCTCTTTTATCTCCTTCTGTCTTTCTATTTCTCTTTGGATTTCTTTCTTCCTCTCCCTTTCTTTCCCCCCTCTCTCAAAACTTTCTATCCCTTTTGTTTCTCACGCTCTCTCTCCCTCCCTCTCTCTCTTTCTCTTTTTTTCTCCCGCCCTCTCTCCTTTTCCCTCCCTCTTTCTCTTATTTCTTTATCTTTTTTTTTTCTCTTTTATCTACTAGTCCGGCCCCCGACAGAATGTTTGTTCTATCGTGTGGCCCCCGAGTTCAAATGAGTTTGACACCCCTGGTGTAAAGTGTCAAGAAGAGGCGAGCCATTTCATTAGAAATGAAAGTGGAATATGAAAGCTTGATGCGGTTGAGAAAATGGTTGGATCGCTTTCATTCGGCCACTTTTTACCACGGAGGAGGAAGTAACCTAACTCTCGAAGTCCATCTTCTAAAAGTAAGTTAAACTTAACTTGATTTATCTTTATAGAGCATATCATTTTATGAAGTGTTATTTTTAGTAGAAAACAATAAAGGTTACTTATACAAGCCTTAAAAATACTTATATGAATCTTAAACATACAAAGTAAAGCACTGAAGCAACTTACGAACAAACTCAACTTACGAACGAATGTCCGGAATTTGTTCGTAAATTGGGCAGCATCTGTATTTATGTACATTGACCGAACATTAGTGTACATCTAGGGCAGTTACAGTTGATTTAACGGCGGTTTGGTTAAATTTCATGACCGTGGAACGGATTAATCCCGTTTCCATTCATTTCAATAAGAAAACGTGTTCCGGTTTACAAGCGTTTCATTATACAATGCCAGATTGAACTCGTAAGTAGAGTGTTGGGAAATAATATTAAAATGTACCATATTGTTCGAATTAGTTATCTAACTCCATTAACCAAACACAACCTACATTCACCCAACGATGTGCGCTCATTTCTTGATGTAAAATATTAACAAGAAAAACTGACATTTTCACACAGGGGCAGATATAATTTCATTGGCAATTTAACTAAGTGGCCAAATTAGTCGAATTTGTGTTGCTCGAGTCTCTGTATAGCCTTCTCTGAAGTCCTCTAGCTTTCTCCTCACGGCCCACGTCTCCCCGCAAGATGGCGTCTCGACTCCTCCCATGGGCGTGCCAAGGAAGCCCCCCTTCATTGCACTCAGTAAATGCAACTTGTATTCAATCGTATAAAATCCTTTATAGTCAAATGTATAAAATCCTTCAAGAGGGACCCCTGGGCGTTGCGATGTCTGGAAAACTCAAAACAACACCGAGCGTTTCTACGTCATGAGGGCCTTGTTCTTAAAACATCGCCTGCTGTCCTCCGTCAGAGTCCTGTTATCAAAAATCCCTAGTCAAAATATTCTACATATGGAACGGCGTGACCTGTCATTGAACTATAGCCTACTCGGTGAAAATCTTCATTGCACTCAATAAATGTAACTTGTATTTAATCGTATGAATTCCTTTATAGTCAAATGTATAAAATCCTTCAAGAGGGACCCCTGGGCGTCGCGATGTTTGGAAAACTCAAAACAACACCGTGTCACGAGGGGGAACCAGACCAGAACGGAGGCAGGAGGCAGGAAGGGAGAACTCAATTGCGTTGACGATCAAAACTTTTATTTAGTAAAATAAAAGTCGTCCAAAACTCAGGGACAAGACAGAACAAACAGGCTTTAACTAAAAACGTGCAAACACAGGTTTCTTCCGACTCAAACAAAACAGGACAGAGCAAAACAGAACGGGAAATGCAGACAGAAAATGCAAAACAGAAAATGCAATGAGCCAGCACCCGCAAAACCCACAACCCACCCTTAAGTAGCACACACTAAGGTTAGCTGATCTGCTTCAGCTGGTGCCCAGGGGGCGGGGCCAGCCTGTCGCCATGGCGACCATGCTGGACATGACACACCGAGCGTTTCTACATCACGAGGGCCTTGTTCTCAAAACATCGCCTGCTGTCCTCCGTCAGAGTCCTGTTATCAAAATTTCTTCGTCAAAATATTCTACATATGGAACGGCGTGACCTGTCGTAGAACTTAAGCCTACTCGGTGAAAATCTTCATTGCACTCAATAAATGTAACTTGTATTCAATCGTGTAAAATCCTTTATAGTCAAATGTATTAAATCCTTCAAGAAGTACCACTGTATTTCCAAAAATAGAGTCGTTACACATAATAATAACAATAATAATATATAGTCGTTATACACTTTTGAATGCTGCAAAATTCTTAGAAGTAAGCGTGAGACAAAAAAAAACAATATGACAAAAAATATCTTTGCAATCCTTTCTTGCCTGGGGGTTGAGGTCCAAGACTGTCAGCAGGTTTTCTGGAAGACGGTCTGTTCCCCTTCCTTTCCCTCCTGTTGTCCTCCCCCACACCATTTTCTCTGATCCTCCTGTCATCCTCCCTGGGCGCCAAACATCGACTGCGAGAAAACGAAAGTCGCAACGATTGTATATGCCGGGCACAGCCATCCGGGACTGGCTGTCCGTCAATCAAAGGGCATAGTATATTCAATAGTACGTGGTCACTGAGGTGAATATATACTGTAAGCCCATGCAGAGGAAAATGAAGAAAAAGAGATAAAAAGTAGCAAATTGGATAACAAATCAGAATCAGAATCTGCTTTATTATCATGGTGTTTCTACAATGAAATCAGAGTCGCGTTCCATTCATCTATCCATCCATTATCTGCACCGCTTATCCACAGTAGGGTCGCGGGGGTGCTGGAGCCCATCCCAGCTGTCTTCGGGCAGTGGGCAGGGGACACCCTGGACTGGTTGCCAGCCAGTCGCAGGGCACACAGAGACAGACAAATCACTAGGGACAATTCGGACCGGCCAATTAACATGACTTGTATGTTTTCTGGAACGTGGGAGGAAACCGGAGTGCCTGGAGGAAACAAGCAAGCACGGGGGAGAATATGCAAACCCCACACAGGAAGGTGTCATGGTTGCCATGGTGCCCAATTGGCCCCGCCCGTGTGGTGCCAGCTGCGGCTGGTTGAGAGATTGGCTTTCTGTCTATATAAAGCTCACGGGGACAGACAACTCACTCACACCTGGGGACAATTTGGACCGGCCAATTCACCTGAAATGCATGTTTTTGGAACGTGGGAGGAAACCGGAGTGCCCGGAGGAAACCCACGCAAGCAGGGGGAGAACATACAAACTCTGCACAGGTAGTCTGGTAGCTAGATTTGAACCCACACAGGAGGTTCCCGAGACCTCAGAACTGTGCCGCACACGCGCTAACCACTGCGCTGCCGTGCTGCATGAGTCGCGTTCCAGTTAGCAAAATATACAATTATAAAACCTGATCGAAAATAAAAAGTATTCATATCTAAAATAAACTCGGTGGCCTTGGGGGTAAGGCGCCCGCCCCGAGATTGAGAGGTCACTGGTTCGAACCTCCTATGAGTCATACCTAAGACTTACAACAATGGTACCCATTGCAAGTATCCCTGCTTGGCGCGTGGAATTAGGGGTGGGAATTGGAGGATATGGTCACTTAATGACTCCCAACACATCAGTTGGGTGGAGCGAGGGGGCTGGGAACCCCCTCCTCTGTTTCAATCAAGAGTCAAGAATGCGAGTGTGTTTTTGACTTTTGCCACCTCCCACTAGGGGTATATTGCTCCGGTATTTACATACATGCAAACATAAATACACACATGTAAAATGAAAGCTCTATAAAACCGGGATATCGCACTTACAATTGGGGTCCTATGTGTGCTAGAGATGCAGTGCAGTGTTTCTTTCATACCCAATTTTAGTGAACGAGGGCCCTTTCCTTGGCAAACTGATGCAAAGAAGAAAAATAACAGAGGGTCACCTACACTCCTTAAAGGTGGTGTACGTAACTTAAAAATATTTAATTGTCGATGCCATCTTCTGGCTGAAATCATCATAGCAGCTCCTTTTGTTGCACGTGCAAGTACGTGAAATCCTTGGATGCCCCTAAATAAACTTCCTTTTTTATCTCTTTGGTGCTTTTAGAATGTACAGTGGTACCTCTACTTGGGGATTTAATTCGTTCTGGGAGTAGTTTAGGAACCTGAAGACTTTCTAAGTAGAGACGTGTTTTGAAAGTAAATGCGCTACTCCGTTCCAGAGTACAGTATGATATTATTTTAATAAATCGTAGAGGAGCATCAGAACATGAAACAAATGCTTGTAAAATGAGATTACTGCACAATAAACATGAAAAGAGGGGCACATTATGTATAAAAACAAAGAAAAATATACAATAATTTATTTAACTTATTGACTGGAATTTCTTGAAAAACTGATTCAACGACGTCTGCTTTTCACAATCGGTTGGCAGACGTTAGCCCAATTTGTCAACACTTTTTCTGGATGATTCCTTTCCACAAAAGCCGAGACTTTATAGAAATTTGCTGAACTGTCTTCAATTTTAATTTGGGCTGCGTCCTCCTCTCCGCCATCTTGCCCAAACCCCTCCTCTTCCTTGTCTCTGAACTCTGAACAGTGCAGATTTCAAGCGATAGCCAGTTTGTTGACGTTTGCGAAACTCTGGGAACGGTGAATAGCAGCGCATACTGAACTGTATTTTTCACTTCCTAGAACACCTTTAGAACTAGAGGCAATATTTTTTCGTTCAAGTACTTCATAACCTGAAACCTTCGTATGCAGAGACATTCTGAAGTTGAGGTATTGTATTTGAAACAGTTTTACGTTCACCATTTTCATCCTGGAACTAAAGAAAACCACAACTACCCGTCTTATATGTACTTATGTACTGATATGTACTTCCCAAATCCATTCAACACATGGACTGACCAATTAGGGTAAAAACACTGGACTCTGTGTACAGTAAGATCAAACATCTAATTGGATCCGGCCATCTCTGTCTGTCCCTCACCCCCTCATACACCTCCCCCCTCCGGAGGAAAACAAAGCCTATACAACAAAGACAGTTAAAACATCTTCTTTGTCCCTTTATCTCTTTGTTTTCCTTATTCTCACTGTAAAATGTGGACCTGGAGTGCCACGTCCAATTCCGTGGTCACAATATATCCCATGTTGTAACAATGACAATAAAGGTATATTCTATTCTGTTCTATTCTATTCTAATGTACCTTGAATAAAAACAGTCAGTGAATATTTTTATTGAACTGAATACATGTACTTTAGTTAATCGTATAAAATCCTTTATAGTCAAATGTATATAATCCTTTACCTGTGATCTTTTGGGCTGTGTTCATGATCCTTTTTCTATATTCTATTCTATTCTATATCACTGTTTTAGTATGTGGCTATTTTAAAGCTGTTTTAGGGGGTAGCTTATATGCGAGTATAAACAGTACTTGAAGTTGTTTTGGTTTTGCTATTTTTTCAAAAAAAAAAAAAAAAAAGTGAAAATGTTCTCTAATATCTGCTTTAGACTGAACAATCCTTTCATTGGATACATTTGATAAGTGGATAGTTTTCTTGATTCAGGTGGAATGCTGGGTCTTCAAGTCAGACCAGTTGAGAATTACTGGTTCAGTGTGTTAGAATAGAATAAAATAGAATATACCTTTATTGTCATTGTTACAAAATGGGTTAACATATTGTGACACCGAAATTGGGCATAACACTCCAGTTTCGCACATTCACAGTGAGGTAAAAAAAAACAAGAAGATAAAGGAACAGAGAAGATAAGGTTATAAAACAAGAAGGATAAGGTTATAGTTATAATTTACACAAAATGTACCCAATTTACTCAGTCTGTTCGTTCGGGCCCCGTGGAATCTGAACCGTCTGCCCGATTATAATCGTTGGACAAAGCGGTTGCCGGGTGGTAAGGAGTAGCTCTGCTGATGTAGCAAAAACTGGCAATGTCCTCTGGGTAGGGGGATAGCCTGTGTTGGGAATGATCAAAATGTACCGTTTACCTAATTGTTCGAATTACCGTAAATTCCGGACTATAGATAAGATACTGGGAAAATATATAGCCGGAGTAGCTCACCGAAGTCATTGTGTTCAATAATAACGTGCAACCATGGTCCTCTTATATCCGTGAGTGTATGTAGTAAATCCAGGAGAATGAAATATTTACAAATACAGAATAGTAAAACATGCTTTCTCTATGCCGTAGACAACCAACCAAACTTGCTATTCACATTCATCTTTTTCGGCCAATTGCAGGGTTTGTTTTGCCCCTTTAGCCTATCCGAGCCTGTAAATGATAAAAAGGATCCGCTCCGTTTACCTCCGAATAACTTTAGCCAATAGTGATGGATTCAAATGATGATTGACACATTGGTTAGCCAATGAAACGCCGGTATATAAATCCCATCATACACCGCGGACTACTTCACGTTCGGGGGAAAATCTAGTCGGCGGCTGTTGCATTAGTTGCAAGACTTTGCGACTTAATATTGATCCATATATAAGGCGCACTGTATTATAAGGCGCATGGTCAAATTAAGACTTTTAGGTGCGCCTTATAGCACGGAAAATACGGTAATCCTTTACCTGTGAT
The DNA here is from genome assembly GCF_059441175.1 of Urocampus carinirostris. Classification (NCBI taxonomy): domain Eukaryota; kingdom Metazoa; phylum Chordata; class Actinopteri; order Syngnathiformes; family Syngnathidae; genus Urocampus; species Urocampus carinirostris. Next base: position 7,905,759 of record NC_142362.1, read on the forward strand.
CTTTTGGGCAGTGTTCATGATCCTTTTTAGGGCTTTCCTGCCCAATATATTTGGAAAGAAGCAGACTGGATGTATTGGGGTTGTTTTGCATATCGTTTCAATGTCCTTGAGATAACCTTTAGCAAAAACACGACGGAGGAAGCAACTGTGTTTGTTGATTACCAGGCAGAACGAACACGACAGACTTTGTAGCCCTGTCTTATTCTGTCCGGTCTTTGTTTTTCACGTTCCGATATGTAATTTTGTAGCTCTGCACTCGTGTATTTGTTTGTATGAAAGCTTATCGCTGTTTACTTTAAATGGGACAAAGATGTCGAGGGATTGTAGTTTGGAGGGTCTTAAATCTCACCGTTGTTGAGTCTGCGATGTAAAAGTAATTATAACAATAATCCGATTTGAATATGGACCGATCCATTCCTTAGCTTGGGTCATAAAAACCCAGGAGTTATTAAATTTAAAATAAAAATGAATAAATTCATATATAGGCAGCACGGCGGCGCAGTGGTTAGCGCATGTGCGGCACAGTTCATGTCATGGGAACCTCCTGTGTGGGTTCAAATCCAGCTCCAGACTTCCTGTGCGGAGTTTGTATGTTCTCCCCATGCATGCGTGGGTTTCCTCCGGGCACTCCGGTTTCCTCCCACATTCCAAAAACATGCATTTCAGGTGAATTGGCCGGTCCAAATTGTCCCTAGGTGTGAATGAGCGAGTGAGTTGTCTGTCCCCGTGTGCCCTGCGATTGGCTGGCAACCAGTTCAGGGTGTCCCCTGCCCACTGCCCGATGTTTGCTGGGATGGGCTCCAGCACCCCTGTGACCCTACTGAGGATAAGCGGTGTAGCTGATGAATATTGATTCATATATATATATACAATTTGTTGGTAAGTTGAATTTGTTAGTAAGTTTCTTTGAATGTTTAAGGTTTATATAAGTATGTTTAAGGCTTGTATAAGTAACCTGTATTGTTTTGTACCAAAAAAATAAACATTTCATAGAATAATATGCTCTATAAAGATAAATAAAGTTGAGTTTAACTTACTTTTGGAAGAGGTCCTCCTCCATGGTGAAAAGTTGCCAAAAAAAAAAGCTTTTTGAACATTTTTCAACCGCCTCAAGCTTTCTTATTACACTTTCGCTTATAAAGAAAAAAACAGTTCACTGCTTCTTTAAACTTTACACCAACCATATTGAATGGATGCACGAGATATTAAACAATAGAAATGTCAAAGTTCGCGCTAGAAATACAGTATAGAAAGTTCAGTTTAACTTACTTATAGAAGAGGTCCTCCTCCATGGTAAAAAGTTGCCAAAAAAAAAGCTTTTCGACCGTTTTTCAACCGCCTCAAGCTTTCTTATTACACTTTCGCTTATAAAGAAAAAACGGTTCACCGCTTCTTTAAACTTTACACCAACCATATTGAATGAATGCACGAGATATTAAACAATACAAATGTCAAAGTTCGCGCTAGAAATACAGTATAGAAAGTTCAGTTTAAGAGGTACTCCTCATGGTAAAAAGTGGCCCAAAAAAAAGCGTATCGACCATTTTTCAACCGCCTCAAGCTTTCTTATGAGACTTTCGTTTATAAAGAAAAAACGGTTCGCCTCTTCTTTAAACTTTACACCAACTATATTGAATGGATGCACGAGATATTCAATAATAAAAATATCACAGTTACAATACACGTTGTTATGTTTACATGAACCAGGAAGTAGAAGCCGGATTTCTTCTTCGGAGTGGATTGCTGGGTAACCTCTACAGTAATTTCCTGTACTTGGAAAAAGCTGCACACAATACAAAATCGAACTTAAAGCAATGTCCGGATATTTTTCGACATCCCTAATAAAAAGTTCGTAGGTAGCCGTTTTTTTTTTTTAAATGAAAGTGGAATAAGAAAGCTTTATACGGTTGAGAAAATGGTCGGAAGGCTTTTTTCCGGCCACTTTTTAACCTGGAGGAGGAAGTCACCTTACTCTTGAAGCTCATCTTCCAATAGTAAGTTAAACTCACGCGCTAACCACTTTTAACATACTTGCTTTTCATTTTACATTTTTATGTTTTTTTTCTGCAATTGTTTTTAATTTTTGTTATTCTCATAGTGTTTGCACTTAAGTTGTGGTTAATTAGATGACATTTCTCAGGCCATCTGCTGATATCCTCACATTGTCACGGACCAGGAACGGAGACGGGACCCAAATGCGTTCGTTTTACTCAGCTTTATTTAGAATTAGGAAAGGGCTTGCACCCACAATCTGGTGATCGTCGGATGTGGTATTTCCGTGTCGAGCAAAGGCAATGTCGAGAGCGCGAAAAAACGATGGCTGGGACGGAGGAGCAAAAACATAAAAGGGTCAGGAAAAGAAGTCGGCAACGGGAATCAGACCGAAAACAGGGCAGCATGGAGTCAGGAGTCACAAAAGCTTGCCTAGCGTGTAGCGCAGGTTCGCAGATGATCCGACAAATGATGACAGGAAGTTGGGGGTTTAAAAAGAGGCAGGGAGCCAATCAGCGCCCAGGGCTGTTGCCGCCAAGGCACAGGTGCCTCGCATCAGTAATCATGACACACATGGTTACTCTGTGCCTTGCCATTATCATATTTTATTTCTATCGATAATGAATTTATTTTTATTATATTTTAACCATTACATATTACGTGTTTCGACTTGGTAGGGATCAGGGTTGGGTAGGGTTACTTTAACTGGATTACTTTCAATTACTTTTAGATTACTCCAATACCAAATATGCTAATAAAAGACAAAAGAAAGTAAATAGGAATCAAATGATGACTCACAACACGTGGTAAGCTTTCTCTCCTGGCTTTGATCTCTTTGATCTCCGGCTAACCAAACATCAAATGCGACAGAAACAAAATGAAAATAAATATAAGGCGCACCTAAAAGCCTTTATTTTTTTTCAAAAGCTGACCATGCGCCTTATAGTACAGTGCGCCTTATATATGGATCAATATTGAGTCGCAAAGTCTTGCAACTAACTTGCAGCCGCCGACTCGATTTTCCCCCGAACGCCAAGTAGTAGGGTTGGGGTATTGTCTTATTGTAAATTCAATGTTTCTATACAGCACTTTGAGTGGCAAATTATTGCCTGTAAAGTGCTTTATGAATACCGTATTTTCCGCACTATAAGGCGCACCGGGTTATAGGGCGCACCCCGAAAAAATAGTTTTTGGTCCTATTTTTAACATACATAAGGTGCACCGGATTATAAGGCGCTACAATGGGAACGTCGACAAAACAGTCAGATATTTCAGTCAAACTTTTTGACCCTTTAACATTCCGAAAGCTTTCAAAGACGCAAATACGTGTAAAGAACACGTGCGGATGCGGTGTCCGTACCATGTCACTCAAATGCGTCGTTCCATCATTCGGAAGGTTAAAGTCTTGGGATTCAAGAAATGCCAACCATTCCTTAGTTTCTATTTTATTTTTCGCTCGCAACTTTACTGTATATATGACAAAAAACACTTGGAATTGAGTTTAATTTAAAAATAGACACTCTATTCATTATCTGCACCGCTTATCACAGAAACATCGAGTTCAGTCTGAAACAAGATACAGAGATAATATATATAGCCAGAGTAGCTCACCGAAGTCGTTGTGTTCATAATAATGTGCAGCCGTGGTCCTCTTATATCCGTGAGTTTAGTAAATCCAGGAGAATAAAATATTTACAAATACAAAATAGTAAAAAAATGCTTTCTGTATGCCGTCACCCAGGTGCTATACGCATTCATCTTTTTCGGCCAATTGCAGGCTTTGTTTTGTCGTTTAAGCCAATGCCAGCCTGTAAATGATAAAAAGGATCCTCCCCTTGACCTCCGAATAACTTTAGCCAATAGTGATCGATTCAAATGATGATTGACACATTGGTTAGCCAATGAAACGCCGGTAAATAAATCCCAGCATACACCGCGGACTACTTGGCGTTCGGGGGAAAATCTAGTCGGCGGCTGCAAGTTAGTTGCAAGACTTTGCGACTTAATATTGATCCTTATATAAGGCGCACTGTATTATAAGGCGCATGGTCAGCTTTTGAAAAAAAAATAAAGGCTTTTAGGTGCGCCTTATAGCGCGGAAAATACGGTACATTTGATTTGATTTGACAATTACTGTTTTTGTACTGAGCGCACAAGATAAAAGGCTGCTGAACGTTTTAGCAACTTTATAGCGTTCGGAAGAAGCTGAAGAGAAAAACGCAGGAGGTGAGACGCAAATTGGTGACCTCTTAACGGAGCGCCAGACATAACACTATATTCCCTCGACTCGCGGGTCGAAAAAATGTTACGCGATCCGTTATCCCTGATTGCATATGGTTGAGAGCAGGAACTGAAAGAGTGAACTTTGGGCCTCTTTTTTTTTCGTCACTGTTTTTCCACCTAGAATAAACTGCACTCGTGCGGCAGCGTTCCATTATTCCCAATCTATATTGCTTTGAGCAGGAACCGGCAGAAGATACTTTTGTCCAAAGCAATGAAGTCTGCTTCAAACTAAATGCATGGTTGAGGCTACGATCCATTATCCTCAGTCGACTATTTTTCTTCCAGTTCCAGCCGCTGAACCATGCCATTGAGGCACACCTTAAAAAGAACTGCACTGGTTTTGTAGCGTTCCACTACCCTCAGTCGACTATTTCTCAGACCAGGGAACGAGAGAACGAATTTGTGTCGTACATGGCTGCTCTATTATCCGTTCTGTTGGTCTAAAATGAACTGCACCTGTGCGGCTGCTATCCATTATCCCCAGTCAACTATTGCTGTGAGCAGGGGCTGACTGAAAGCATGTTAAAAATGGGAGAGGGGCTCCATCACTGATTTTGGATATTGCAGGGGGTTCTCCTTTAACCGGGATAGACCAGGGATAATAGTCCATTTCAAATTAAAATACTTGTTTTGAAAAATATAAATATTTCTCTTTTGACCTTATGGTTAAACGGTAAGGGTATGTATGCATTTATATAGCGCTTTTCCAGTCACTGAAGAACTCCCAAAGTGCTTTATAATGTGCTACCCACTTACCCATTCCCACCCACACTCACACACCAATACCTCCATACATCCAAGGCGCCGACCTGCTTATCGGGGCATCAGTGGTTCAGTGTTTTGCCGAAGGAGACTTCAACATTTGATTTGGAGGAACTGGGGTTTTTCTCCCACAGCAGAGGTCACTTATCCTGATTTCCCTCCTATCACAACTCCCCCCCCTACTCACCATTTTAACACTCTGTCCCCTTGGCCCTGTGCTAGTCTGTCGCCTCGCTTGTCAAAGTCCAAGATCTTTTCTATCAGCCATCTGTTACTCCAGTGTACCAAACATTCGCCTGGCCTTCCGAATCAAGAGTAAGTCCTGATGGACTCTTGGACTGTCACCTTCGCTTCTTGGATTTTCTGTAACACCAACACCTAACCTGCATCTTGGATTGTGATTGTTACCTCTTTACCTGACTTATGTGTACCAAACCCTGTCGGTATAAAAGATTACTGCACTTACTGTATCTGTGTTTCTGCCCTGAGCTTCCGAACCACCGCGACTGGCTTCTCAACCAAAACGATAAACAAGGGTTCACGTTATCCGGTGCCAGTGAAGGTGGAGCGCCATTACTCAAACGGAGACGTGATTGCGAGCTCAAATGTTACACAAACACTTTGCCCTGAGCTGTTGTGGGTCAAACTGATGCCAATGTCACGGTTGCCCTCCCTTGGGCCCGCCCGTGTGGCGCCATCTGCGGCTTGTTACCTGATTGGCTTCCCTCCTATTTAAACTCAGTTCTCTCATTCACTCCCTTTCAGTCCATCAACCAACCTCTGCACTTGCAAGACTTGTATTTTGACTCGGTGCGGTATTCTGCTCGTGTATCCAGTATCCGGTATCGATTCCATCTGTCCCGTCCTGTCCGGTATCTTGCTGCCGGTATCGATCCCGTCTGTCCCGTCCTGTCCGGTATCTTGCTCGTGTATCTGGTAGCGATCCCGTCTGTCTCGTCCTGTCCGGTATCTTGCTCCAGTCTCCAGTATCCGGTCTCGATCCCGTCTGTCCCGTCCTGTCCGGTATCTTGCTCCAATATCTGGTATCGATTCTGTCTGTCCTGCCCTGTCCGGTATCTTGCTCCAATATCTGGTATATATTCTGTCTGTCCTGCCCTGTCCGGTATCTTGCTCATGTATAACAGTATCCGGTATTGATTCCGTCCTTCCCGTATTGTCCGGTATCTTGCTCCAGTCTCCAGTATCGATCCTGTGTCTGGTATTTAGCTCGTGTATACGGTATCGATCCCGTCTGTCTTGTCCTGTCCAGTATCCTGCTCCAGTCTCCAGTATCCGGTCTCGATCCCGTCTGTCCCGTCCGTTCCGGTATCTTGCTCCAGTATCCCGTATTGATTCTGTCTGTCCCGTCCTGTCCGGTATCTTGCTCCAGTATCCGGTATCGGTCCCGTCTGTCCTGCCCTGTCCAATATCTAGCTCATGTATCCAATATCCGGTATTGAATCCGTGTGTCCTGCCCTGTCCGGTATCTTGCTCATGTATCCAGTATGCGGTATTGATTCCGTCCGTCCCGTGCTGCCCGGTATCTTGCTCGTGTATCCGGTATCGATCCCGTCTGTCTCGTCCTGTCCGGTATCTTGCTCCAGTCTCCAGTATCCGGTCTCGATCCTGTCTGTCCTGCCCTCTTCGGTATCTTGCTAGTGTATCCAGTATCCTGTATCGATTCCGTCCGTTCCCTCCTGTCCTGTATCTTGCTCCAGTATCCTGTATCGATCCCGTCCGTCCCCTCCTGTCCTGTATTTTGCTCCAGTATCCTGTATCGATCCTGTCTGTCTTGTCCTGTCCGGTATCTACTCGTGTATCCTATATCTGGTATCAATCCCGTCTGTCCTGTCCCGTTCCGGTCTATTCTGCCCAGCAATCGCCGAAACGCTGGCATTTGTGTTCCCGCGCATGACTGCCCTGTTCCCATATAATAAATAAAGCTTGTGCGAAAACGTTACGCGTCTGGGTCCACCGTCTGTTCGGGTTCTGACAGCCAAGTGTGATGGACGTCTTCAGTCTTTGTGTATGGTTATCATTTTTAGCATAAATTTATTTCTCGTTTTTAGCTTCATGGACAACTGACCCATAACTCCAGACTATAAAGCCAGATGACATCAGGAGTTATGTTGTTTGATGAAAGATGGCTGTAAACCTCCTGATAACCATCCAGGAACATCCTTTGAATTCAAAAGCCATCACAACCTGTTGAGACTGATCTGTGGTTCGATATCTCCTCAGTCAGCTCTCTCAACATCTCAGAAGCTCCTTTGTTTCCGAAGCATGCGCACGTAAAACTTATTTGAGTTACAGATTTCCCTCATATCAGAACTCCCCCTACTCACTATTTTAACACTCTGTCCCCTTGGCCCTGTGCTAGTCTGTTGCCTTGCTTGTAAATTCCAAGACACACAGAGTGAAAGAGACAAAGAGGAACAAAGAAAGAAAGAGAGAGAAAGAGAGAGAGATAGAGAGAGAGAGAAAAGGAAAAAGTAAGAGAGAGCAAAAGAACATAAAAAGATAGAGAGAGAAAGAGACAGAGGAACAAAGAAAGAGAGTGAAAAAGAGTGAAACAAAAAGGAGAAGAGAAAGAGAGAGAGAATATGAAAAACAAGAGATAAAAAGAGAAATAGTGAGAGAGGGCAAAAGAAAGAGAAAGAAAGACAACCCAAAAAAAGAGAAATAGAGAAAAGGGGAGAGAGAGCGAGAGAGAGAAAAGGAAAACAGAAAGAGAGAGCAAAAGAAGGTAAAAAGACAAAGAGGAACAAAGAAAGAAAGAAAGAGAGAGAGAGAAACGTAAAAAAAGAAAGAGGAGGAAATATGAGAAATAAAAGAGATCAAAAGAGAAATAGTGAGAGAGGGAGAAAAAAGAGAAAAAGAAATTTAAAGAGAAATAGATAGAGAGAAGAAGAGAAAAGAGAAGGAGATAAAGAGAGAGAAAGAGAGAGAGAGAGAGAGAGAGAGATAAAGAAAAGAGAGAAAAAAGGAAAAAGTAAGAGAGAGCAAAAGAACATACAAAGACACAGAGGGAGAAAGAGACGGAGGAACAAAAAAAGAGTGAAAATGAGTGAAACAAAAAAGGAGAAGAGAAAGGAAGAGAGAGAGATAGTAGAAATACAAGTACAGTGTGAGGGACACACCACCGCTATGCTCCTTTTCCTGATTTCCCTTGCACGGATCCAAACTATAAACCCCCAAGGTAAGGAGTTGAGGAGTAATCCTCAAACATCAATGTGCATTTGTAGCTTTTCCCAGTCTTCATTTGGAAAGATGGTAAAAACAAAACAAAACTTTCGTTTTAGGTCGCATTATGTCATGTTTTTGTTGACTTCGGTAGCTCATTAAGACACTGAAACAGAAGACCAAAATATGTTCCCGTCTTGACTGTTTTCTGTAACTCTTTGAAAGTTCCTTGACTGTAATGTCATCAGATTAGGACGACCCGGCGTCGACTGCTTTTGTCAGCATGAGAGCGGCGCAGCGGTTCTTCAACTTCAGTTCCTTATCAATGAGGTAAGTCTTGGTTAACAATTTGGGACATCTGCTTGTTTTTATAAAGTGGTCTTTGTTCCTTTTGTTCAGTTACCATGGCGCTGTGACTCATTAACAGATTGGCTTTCCGTCTTTTTAAGCTCAGTTCTTAGTTTATCAGTCCGTCAACCAACCTCTGCCCCGCAAGACGTGGGTTAAGACTCGGTCGTGTTTCCTGTTGGTATTTCCTGTCCGGTATTGTTCCCGTTTGTTTTGTCCTGTTTAATATCAGTTTCTAGTTTCGTTCCTATCTAGTTTGTCTTGTTTAATTTCGCTATCTTGTTTTGATATCAATCCTGTCTATCCCGTTGTTTAATATCGGTTTCCAGTTTTGTTCCTGTCTAGTTTGTCCTGTTTAGTTTCGATATCCTGTTTTGATATCGATCCTGTCCGTCCCGTTATTTAATATCGGTTTCCAGTTTTGTTCCTGTATAGCTTGACCTCTTTAATTTCGATATCCTGTTTTGATATCATCCTCTCTGTCCCGTTGTTTATTATCGGTTTCCAGTTTCGTTCCCGTCTAACTTGTCCTGTTTAATTTCGATATCCTGTTTTGATATCAATCCTGTCCGTCCCGTTATTTAATATCGGTTTCCAGTTTTGTTCCTGTATAGCTTGACCTCTTTAATTTCGATATCCTAATTTGATATCATCCTCTCTGTCCCATTGTTTATTATCGGTTTCCAGTTTCGTTCCCGTCTAACTTGTCCTGTTTAATTTCGATATCCTGTTTTGATATCAATCCTGTCTGTCCCGTTGTTTAATATCAGTTTCCAGTCTCGTTCCTGTCTAGTTTGTCCTGTTTAATTTCGATATCCTGTTTTGATATCAATCTTGTCTGTCACGTTGTTTAATATCAGTTTCCAGTTTCGTTCCCTTCTAATTTATCCTGTTTAATTTCGATATCCTGTTTTGATATCAAACCTGTCCGTCCCGTTGTTTAATATCAGTTTCCAGTTTCGTTCCCGTCTAGTTTGTCCTGTTTAATTTCGATATCCTGTTTTGATATCAATCCGGTCCGTCCCGTTGTTTAATATCAATTTCCAGTTTCGTTCCTGTCTAGTTTGTCTTGTTTAATTTTGATATCCTGTTTTGACATCAATCCTGTCTGTCCCGTTAGTTAATATCGGTTTCCAGTTTTGTTCCCGTCTAATTTATCCTGTTTAATTTCAATATCCTGTTTTGATATCAAACCTGTCCATCCCGTTGTTTAATATCAGTTTCCAGTTTCGTTCCCGTCTAGTTTGTCCTGTTTAATTTCGATATCCTGTTTTGATATCAATCCGGTCCGTCCCGTTGTTTAATATCAATTTCCAGTTTCGTTCCTGTCTAGTTTGTCTTGTTTAATTTTGATATCCTGTTTTGACATCAATCCTGTCTGTCCCGTTAGTTAATATCGGTTTCCAGTTTTGTTCCCGTCTAATTTATCCTGTTTAATTTCAATATCCTGTTTTGATATCAAACCTGTCCGTCCCGTTGTTTAATATCAGTTTCCAGTTTTGTTCCCGTCTAGTTTGTCCTGTTTAATTTCGATATCCTGTTTTGATATCAATCCGGTCCGTCCCGTTATTTAATATCAATTTCCAGTTTCGTTCCTGTCTAGTTTGTCTTGTTTAATTTTGATATCCTGTTTTGACATCAATCCTGTCTGTCCCGTTAGTTAATATCGGTTTCCAGTTTCGTTCCCGTCTAATTTGTCCTGTTTAATTTCGATATCCTGTTTTGATATCGATCCTGTCCGTCCCGTTGTTTAATATCGGTTTCCAGTTTCGTTCCCGTCTAGTTTTTCCTGTTTAATTTTGATATCCTGTTTGGATATCAACCCTGTGCGTCCCGTTAGTTAATATCGGTTTCCAGTTTCGTTCCCGTCTAGTTTGTCCTGTTTAATTTCGATATCCTGTTTTGATATCAATCCTGTCCATCCCGTATTTTAATATCGGTTTCCAGTTTCGTTCCCGTCTAGTTTGTCCTGTTTAATTTTAAATATCCTGTTTTGAAATCAATCCTGTCTGTCCCGTTGTTTAATATCAGTTTCCAGTTTCGTTCCCGTCTAATTTGTCCTGTTTAATTTCGATATCCATCCTGTATTGATATCATTCCTGTCTGCCCCATCCTGTCCGGTATTGACCCCATCAGTCCGATATTTGCTCAGGCAATTGGTATGGATCTCGTCCGCCTCTGGCTTCCTATAATTCCACGCCAGACTTTCCCGCAAGACGTGGGTTTCGACACGGTCCTGTTCCTGTTGGTATATCCTGTTTTGACATCAATCCTGTCTGTCCCGTTAGTTAATATCGGTTTCCAGTTTCGTTCCCGTCTAATTTGTCCTGTTTAATTTCGATATCCTGTTTTGATATCGATCCTGTCCGTCCCGTTGTTTAATATCGGTTTCCAGTTTCGTTCCCGTCTAGTTTTTCCTGTTTAATTTTGATATCCTGTTTGGATATCAACCCTGTGCGTCCCGTTAGTTAATATCGGTTTCCAGTTTCGTTCCCGTCTAGTTTGTCCTGTTTAATTTCGATACCCTGTTTTGATATCAATTCTGTCGGTCCCGTTGTTTGATATTTCCAGTTTTGTTCCCGTCTAGTTTGTCCTGTTTAATTTCGATATCCTGTTTTGATATCAATCCTGTCCATCCCGTATTTTAATATCGGTTTCCAGTTTCGTTCCCGTCTAGTTTGTCCTGTTTAATTTCAATATCCTGTTTTGAAATCAATCCTGTCTGTCCCGTTGTTTAATATCAGTTTCCAGTTTCGTTCCCGTCTAATTTGTCCTGTTTAATTTCGATATCCATCCTGTATTGATATCAATCCTGTCTGCCCCATCCTGTCCGGTATTGACCCCATCAGTCCGATATTTGCTCAGGCAATTGGTATGGATCTCGTCCGCCTCTGGCTTCCTATAATTCCACGCCAGACTTTCCCGCAAGACGTGGGTTTCGACACGGTCCTGTTCCTGTTGGTATTTCCTGTCCGGTATTGTTCCCATTTGTTTTGTCCTGTTTAATATCAGTTTCCAGTTTCGTTCCCATCTAATTTGTCCAGTTTATTTTCGATATCCTGATTCGCTATCTATCCTGTCGGTCCCATCGAGTCCGGTATCGACCCCATCTGTCCGATATCGACTCGGGCAATCGGAGTCGATCTCATTGGTCTCTGACTTCCTGTCTTTCCACGCCAGACCCGCTGCCTAACGTGCATGACTTCCCATTTCCCATGAAATAAAAGGCTTGTGTGAATGATGACTCACAACACGCGGTAAGCTTTCTCTGCTGGCTTTGATCTCTTTGATCTCCGGCATAACGAACATAAAATGCGACAGAAACAAAATGAAAATAAATCCAAACAGCTCGCCGACATCATTTTTGCCATTCCATGTATTCCGATACTCCCCATGCCTGCACAAAATGGAGTCACTTTATTCATATTTGGTATTGGAGTAATCCAAAAGTAATTGAAAGTAATCCAGTTAAAGTAATCCTACCCAACCCTGATTGTCAATGAGAAAGGCTTGAATGCAGGTGCTCTCCTCATTATGTGTCACATGTCAATGCCCTCTTTGGAATTCAAGTGCGTGGGCAGTGTCTGCCCCGCTAATGGCCGCTTGCTCAGAGTTTTCTCTTGACACGCGTCTTTGATGTATTGACTTTAGCTGTTAGCGTAAAAGTGGCTTTTTTTTCGAGCTCCTGCACTATAACCGCCGATGTTCCCTGTCATTTTCCTTACGGGTCTGAGCGTTCACACAAAGTCGGTGAGCAACGCTTGAAACGACAGTGAGCAACGGCAATCCCAAGTGTGGCAAGATAATTCATTATCAAACATGTCTAAAACTTGACATCACGTTACATTTTGCGGAGTTTCCGGGAATGCAAAATGATTTTTCTCTTTTGAATGAAAAAATATTTAATCCCATTTTTAGTGGAAGTACAAAATTGACTCGATATCATTGGAAATGATTTGAATGCAACTCAAATTTTTCTTCTTTTTCCCCTGTTTTTTCAAAATCCCTTTTAAAAAAAATCTCATTGTGTTTATTTTATCCTAGCTGTTACTTTTTTCTTGCCTTTTTTTGTTCCCTATTACTTTTTTCCCCTTTATTTGCTTCTTTCTTTTCTTCTGGCTTTTTTTCTGAAATTTTCCTGCTCTTTTTGTTCTCTTTTTTTCTCCTTTTGTTTTTTTTTTTTCTCAGTTTTTCACAACTTTTTCATTTTGGTATTTTTTTCTTTTTTTTCTATTCTTCTTTCACAAGATATCCATTTCTTTTTATTTCCTGATATATTGTGTCGCATAATATTAACATTTTTGGGGGCTTTTTTAGTCGGTTGTAAGATACAGAACTGTACCTAATCACATTTTTTAGTGGAAGTACAAGATTGACTCGATATAATTGGAAATTATTTGAGTGCAACACAAACTTTTTCTTCTTTTTTCCATGTTTTTTTTCTACTTTTTTTTAAATTCCTTTAAAAAAAATCTCATTGTGTTTATTTTTTCCGAGCTGTTACTTTTTTCTTTTTGTTCTCTATTTACTTTTTTTCCTACATTTCTTTCTTTTCTTTTTTTCTGGCTTTTTTCTAAATTTTTCCTTCTTTTTTCTCTCTTCCTTTTGTTTCGTTTTTTTCTCAGCTTTTCACTACTTTTTCATTTTGGTATTTTTTTTCTTTTTGGTTCTATTCCCCGCTTCCTCTAAGTCATTTTTTGCACAATTTTACATAATATTTGGTCGTGTAGGGATGAAAGAAGCAAAAACAACCTGAAGAGCCGTTTAGGACCAGAAAAAGAGCCGGTTCCTTTTAGTGAGCCGAGCCGAAAAAGCCAGTTCTCGAAAAACTCTAAAAACTGCACATTGCGCGCTGAGAATGTGCAGGCAGTGCGCGATTGCGCACGCGCGCAGCTTAGAGGGAACACTGATAACAGCATTAACCTTCATCACAACACACCTAGGGTTGGACAGTAACGGAATACTGTATATACAACTGTGCTACGAAGATACTGTCACGACCAGCACAAAGGGGAGACCCAATCGCGTAACGTTTTCTCACAAGTTTATTGAGATAGAAAGATGAAGGACAGGAAGCAAGTCGCTCTCGCACTCGGATTGTGATCCGAGTACGGAAGTTGATCTTCCGTAGAGGGAGATGGCGGTGTCAGGGACAGAAAAAACAGGTTGATAGCCTGGACAGGAGAGCAAAAAACGTGGTCGGGATCAAAAACGGGTCATAAGCCGGGACGGGAGAGCAGACGTGGTCAGGATTAAAAACAAGTCGTAGCCGGAGACAGACGGAGAGATCAGGAACGGACAGGTGGACAAACGGGTGCAAAAACGGCGGGAGTCAGGGTCAAAATGCTTGCCTTGTAACAACAGAGGTTCCCTGATGGACTGACAACCAGAGAGTAACAGGACTGGGCTTAAAAAAGTACAAGAAGCCAGTCAGCATGGTGGTGTCAGGGAAGGAAAAAACGGTTCGTTAGCCGGGACGTGGAGAGCAAAAACGTGGTCGGGGTCGGAAACGAGTCGTAAGCCAGGACGGGAGAGTAGACGTAGTCGGGATCAAATATGGGTCGTAAGCCGGGACGGGAGAGCAGACGTGGTCGGGATCAAAACGGGTCGTAGCTGGAGACAAACGGGAGCAAGAAAATACCTTTTTTTTGGGCTGTCTAAGCCCTTAAAATCTGGCGCGGCTTGTATAAAGGACAAATTGAGTTTTGTTCTTAAATTAGAGAATGCAGCTTTTAATTGGATATGTTCAGAAACTGTTCCGTGGAGGATATTAGACTAATCATTTGCCTGGTTTCAACCTTCGATTTTTCTCAAAGAACAATACCGTCAGGATCAGAACGGAAACAGGACCCAATTGCGTTACGTTTCTCACAAGTTTTATTGGAGGAAAGAGAAAGGGCTGCGCCTACGATCCATTGTCGCTCTTGTACACGGATGGTGCTCCAAACGCGGAAGTGGATCCTCGGTCGCGAGCGATGACGTTGTCAGGGACGGAAAAAAAGGGTCGTTAGCCGGGACAGGGAGAGCAAAAACGTGGTCGGAGTCGGAAACGAGTCGTAAGCCAGGACGGGAGAGTAGACGTAGTCGGGATCAAATATGGGTCGTAAGCCGGGACGGGGGACAAGACGTGGTCGGGATCAAAACGGGTCGTAGCCGGAGACAAACGGGAGCAAGAAAATTCAATTTTTTGGGGCTGTCTAAGCCCTCAAAATCTGGCGCGGCTTGTATAAAGGACAAATTGAGTTTTGTTCTTAAATTAGAGAATGCGGCTTTAATTGGTTATGTTCAGAAACTGTTCCGTGGAGGATATTAGACTAATCATTTGCCTGGTTTCAACCTTCGATTTTTCTCAAAGAATAATACCGTCAGGACCAGAACGGAAACAGGACCCAATTGCGTTACGTTTCTCACAAGTTTTATTGGAGGAAAGAGAAAGGGCTGCGCCCACGGTCCGGCGTTCGCTAGGTGCAGGAAGCAAGTCGCTCTCGTACTCGGATTGTGATCCGAACACGGAAGCGGATCTTCCGTAGCGAGCGATGGCGGTGTCAGGAACAGAAAAAACAGGTCGTTAGCCGGGACTGGGAGAGCAAGGCGTGGTCGGGATCGGAAGCAAGTTGTAAGTCAGAATGGGAGAGTAGACGTAGTCTGGGACAAAAAGAGGTCGTAAGCCGGGACGGGAGAGCCGACGTGGTCAGTACCAAAACTGGTCAGCAGACGGGAGCAAAAAACGGGACAGGTGGGAGTCAGGTTCGGAAAAGGCTGGCCTAGTATTCACTGAGGTTTGCAGACGGACTGACCCAAAGGAGAGTGACAGGACTGTTTAAATAGCAGGGAAGCCAATCTGTCTGGGCCCACACTGGCGGGGCCAATTGGGTGCCATGGCAACCGTGACAAAGACGTAAAAATAAGAAATGAAGCTGGTAGTCAAATAAGATGAAATATGCCTTGTTTACTTTCTTGTTTACCACACGGGGACGAACATAAATCTCAAGAGGTATTTACATACAATTGCTTTTCACGAAGGGCTTCATTAAAATACTGTAATAGATTGGAGGATAGTGAGGGTTACTTTATCATTTTGTTTTTATATCATGTGCAATCTAATTAAAGCAGCGGTGTACTGTGGTAGGCTGAAATATTTCATTTATAATTTATCTATGAATATGTTTTGTTTTTGTTCCATTTAATTACATTTTTCTCAATGTATTTATTACAAAAAATATGAAATCAATATTTCACTCTTTTAAAATGTAACTTTAAATAGAAAACGGTCTGAAATATTGAGTATTTTCAAATTTTAAATGGTATTTCGATCAGTATTATAGTAAACCGTGAACGTATTTTTTTGGAAAAAATAAAGAAATAAAGAAAAATATTTTTCTTGATTCGCTGTGTCAATATGTAACTTTAAAAAAAAAATTCTAAAATATTAGGTATTTTCATAATTTCAATTTAATTTTAATCGTTATTATCAGGAACTATGGAACTTATTTTTTTTTAAAAAAGTGAAATAAATATTATAAAAGTATTTTTCTTTTATTTTTCTCTATCAAAATGTTTTGGAAGACGTCGTTGAGTGTCGCCCCAAAATATACGCAGAGACGAAGTATGGCAGAGAGGGAACGTCCTTTATTGCAACATTCATTCAGCATCATTCAAGCCACGTTCAAATTCGTCCAGGAGACGCTGGGCTTTTTATAATGTGTTCTCAAGATCACGTGATGTTTTCTCGGATTTGACTCGCTTAGTCAGCAACTTGTGATTTCTTGTATCAACATTGTTTCATAACATCCTACCAGATGTCTGTTATTAGCTCTGTTGTCACCTCCAAAGTTGCTGGCTTACAGTTAATCCACAACAAACGTCACTCTAAAAAACTTAAAATATCTATTATTTCCATAATCTAAATCTGAATCTTAATTTCACTCCATATTTTAAGTGAAATATGAAAAGTAGTTTAAAAATAAGAAAACTAATTCAGACAAAAAAATGTAATCACCACCTGGATTTAATTTTGCTCAATTTAAGACACATATTGAAATTTTAGTTAAAAGAAATTCGTACTTACCTATTTCAAAATTGGATTATTAAAACAACCATACTATGATAATTATTATTCTTTTTGTTTTATGATATACAAAAATAATTTTTGAAAACATTCTGAAGTTTTCGTTATTTATTATTAATGTGATTTTTACGTTAAAATAAAAATAAAAAATGTAAAATTATATTCCATAAAAGACAATTATTTGTATTTGATCTATACTATCCCTGGGTTAAAAATGACAAATCTATTAAATATATAACTATGTAATATACAATTAATTATAACTCCATGTACAGCACTACAAAACCAAGTTAAAATATTTAAAAATAATAATTATGATTAAATATTTATATTAAATAAAGGAAAATTATAGGCCATAAAAGGTAATTATTTGTATATAATCTATTTTATTTCTGTGTTCCAAAAAATGACAAATATAGTAAATATACAATAACGATGTTACATGCAATTAATTTTAACTCCACGCACAGCGCTACAAAACAAGGTTAAAATATTGAAAAAACAATGATTATTAATATAATTTATACATTAAAAAAAGGAAAATTATATGCCATAAAAGATAATTATTTGTATAGAATCTAATTTATTTCTGTGTTCCCAAAAATGACAAATATAGTAAATATATAATAACTACCGGTATGTAATATACAATTAATTTTAACTCCATGTACAGCGCTACAAAACAAAGTTAAAATATTTAAGTTTAATCATTTTTAATATAATTTTTACATTAAAAAAATGAAAATTATATGCCATTAAAGGTAATTATTTGTATATAATCTATTCTATTTCTGGGTTACAGAAAAATGAAAAATATAGTAAATATATAATAACTATGTGATATACAATTAATTTTAACTCGATGGAACGTGCTCCAAAAAAAAAAGTAAAACACTCAAAAATAATAATCATTTTTACATTAAGATAATACAAAAATTACAAAATGATATGCCATAAACGACAGGTCGACAGACGGGAGCAAAAAACGGGACAGGTGGGAGTCAGGGTCGAAAAAGGCTTGCCTTTTACAATAATTATTTGTATGTGAAGTACTGTATGTTCCGCACTATAAGGCGCACCGGGTTATAGGGCGCACCCCGAAAAAATAGTTTTTGGTCCTATATCTTCCATACATAAGGCGCACCAGATTATAAGGCTCTACAATGGGAACGTCGACAAAACAGTCGGATAGTTCAGTCCAACTGATTACCCCCTTAACATTCCCAAAGCTTGCAAAGAAGCAAATACGTGTCGTAGACACGTGCGGATGCGGTGTCCGTACGATGTCACTCAAATGCATCGTTCCAAATATCATTCAGAAGGTTAAAGCCTTGGGATTCAAGAAATGCCAACCATTCCTTAGCTTCTATTTTCTTTTTCGCTCGCTACTTTACTGTGCATATGACAATAAACCCTTGGAATTGAGTTTAATTTCAAAACAGACACTCCATTCCATCCATTATCTGCACCGCTTATCACAGAAACATCGAGTTCAGTCTGAAACAAGATACAGGGATAATATATAGCCGGAGTAGCTCACCGAAATCGTTGTGTTCATAATAATGTGCAGCCAATGTCCTCTTATATCCGTGAGTGTAGTCAATCCAGGAGAATAAAATAATTACAAATACAGAATAGTAAAAAATGCTTTCTCTATGCCGTCAACCCAACGTGTGATTCACATTCATCTTTTTCGGCCAATTGCAGGCTTTGTTTGGCCGCTTTAGCCTATGCCAGCCTGTAAATGCTAAAAATGATCCGCCCCTTGACCTCCAAATAACTTTAGCCAATAGTGATGGATTCAACTGATGATTGACACATTGGTTAGCCAATGAAACGCCGGTAAATAAATCCCAGCATACAACGCGGACTACTTGGCGTTCGGGGGAAAATCGAGTCGGCGGCTGCTGCATTAGTTGCAAGACTTTGCGACTTAATATTGATCCATATATAAGGCGCACTGTATTATAAGGCGCATGGTCAGCTTTTTAAAAAAATAAAGGCTTTTAGGTGCGCCTTATAGTGCGGGAAATACGGTATTCTATTATTTTTTTGACAGCCTCTTCTTCTTTTTTGTTTCCAAATCCCTGCCCGCCAATCACCATTTGTCTCATCCATCGAGTTACTCCCCCAAAAGACAAAAGCCGATTTTGAAATGTGAAAAAAACTAAAATTCAAAGGCCTTATTAACTCGAACTGCCATTACAAACGAAGACGCGCTTAAATAGTAATTTGATGTTTAAGAACAAAAGCAGGGAATCTAATTGAAAACGAGGAGAAGCACTCAGGGGAGTCACAGAAGATAAATGGAGGTAATACGTTGGATTTTCCGGCAGCCCCTCCCTCGGAGAGCATAAAAATAATACATCAGGACCCAAACGCGTGACGTATCTCACACATGCCTTTTATTTACAGGAAATGGGGAGTCAGGCACGTTAGGTAGCAGTCTGGCGTGAAATGATAGGAAGCCAGAGGCCGACCAGGTCGATACCAATTGCCCGAGTTGATATCGGAGAGATGGGGTCAAAACCGGACAGGATAGATAATAAAACAGGATATAGAAAAATAAACAGGACGAACTAGACGGGAACGAAAACTGGAGAGAATAATAAACAGGACAAAAATAGACGAGAACGAACTGGAAACCGATATTAAACAGGACAAAAATAAACGGGAACAATACTGGACAGGGAATACCAACAGGGAAACAGGACCGAGTCAGAACCCACGTCTTGCGGGGCAGAGGATTGTTGACGGACTGACAAAGGAAGCGCGAGAGCACTGAGCTTAAATAGACATAAAACCAATCTGTTAATGAGCCGCAGCTGGCGCCACACGGGCGGGGCCAATTGGGCGCCATGGCAACTCTGACATATTACAAATTTGTCTTGTTGGATATTGAGGACAGTACACAGTTGCGTAAGATATATAAGCTAAACTTGAACAGTGCTATCGTCGTCTTTCAGTGTGTAATGTAAGCAAATTACGTTTTTTCTTGTGGATGGAGTACATATGTTTTTTTGTCCGTGTGTACAAATCAACATCCGGGTCCCGGGACAAGACGGGTAAAAATGAGCCCCGTCGTAAGCCGTTTTACGTCTTTGTTTAATTAAATAGAATAAATAAAGCTGAATATTCTGGGCTTGAGACAAGGCTGTAACGGTTTCTCAAGTGTTCTTTTAAAATGGCTGACAATCATTTATTAACCAAGAAGGTGGCAAACAGGAGTTACTGGAAAATTCCCAGTCCTTTGTCCTGACTGATTCCTGTGGGTGGTTTTGTAAAACTCAAAGCCTCTCTCCATATAGAAAATCAGGACACCTCTTAGAAAAAATGTAAGGACTGTATGACGGCTAGATAAATGGATATATTGTCAGGACCAGAACGGAAACAGGACCCACTCGCGTAACGCTTCTCACAAGTTTTATCGAGAAGAAGGGAAAGGATTGCACACTTGATCCGGAGATCGCTGGTCGCGGGGAGCAGGTTGCTTCAGACGCGGTAGTGGTATTTCGGTAGCGAGCGATGGCGGTGTCGAGAGCGGGAAAACAGGTCAGTAGCCGGGACAGGAGAGCAAAATTCGTGAGATCAGAACAAGGGGTCGGAGCCGGGAAACAGACGGGAACCAGAACAGGAGAGAGTCAGGTTCGAAAAGCTAGCCTAGCGTAAGCTGAGGTTCGCAGGCAGACTGACAACCGGTGACAAGGAGACGGGGGGTATAAAAAGTGACAGGGGAGCAAAATTCGTGGTCGAGATCAGAAAACGGGTCGAAGCCGGGGCGGGAGAACAGGCGTGGTCGAGATCAAAACAGGTCGTAATTCGGGACGGGAAAGCAGACGTGGTCTAGATCAAAATAGATCGTTACGGGAGACAAACAGGAGCAAAAAACAGGACATGCGAAAAAGCGCTTGCTGTGTAAAAACAGAGATTCGCAGATGGACCGACAAAGGGGGACTGACAGGACCGACTTTAAATACTGACAGGGAGCTAGTCCGTCAACAAGCAGCAGCTGGCGCCACACGGGCGGGGACAATTGGGCGCCGTGGCAACCGTGATATTTATTGTGGCAACAACTGCAAAATGGCTCGACAATCATTTATAAACCAAGGAGATGGAACACAAAAGTACCTGAAAAATTCAGTACAGTTGATCCCCCTCTTAAGTATACAGTTGTCTGCAGCCTACGCAGATTTTGGATTCATGTATCACAGTTTGATTTATTTTCACAAATATTCTTGAAATTCATTTTATTTTTGGATCGTATTTTGTCTAACATTAAAAAAAAACAATGGAGTTTAAGACCCCTGTTCTAAATGATTGATTTGATTGAAATAGTGATGTTAGGTTTTGGCGCCTTCTCAATATCTATTATTTTCCTCATGCTGGGGTTTTTGAGTTTTCCCTTGCCTGCATGTTTGTTTAAGATCAGGGGATGCTGGCAGTCCCTTAAGACATTTTGTGATTAAGGGTATCATGAATAAATGGGACTTGACTTGGATTACCTCATGTGCAGTCCGTTCTCAAGGTTTTACATTATCCTCTGCTGAGGTTTTGAGTTTTTCCTTGCCTGCATGTAGGTTTGAGATCAGGGGATAGTGTCATTTTAATCCTGTGCATTCCTTTGAGACATTTTGTGATTAAGGACTATACAAATAAATGTGACTTGACTTTAATTCAAAAGAATTAAAATGATATAACTGGTAAACTCACACATTTACGACTAAATGTCAGGACCAGAATGGAAACAGGACCCAATCGCGTAACGTTTGAAGTTTATTGAGATAGAGAGAGGAAGGGCAGCGCTCACGATCCGGTGCTCGCTAGACGCAGGATTGTGATCCGAATACGGAAGTGGATCTTCCGTAGCGGGCGATGGCGGTGTCAGGGACGGAAAAACAGGTCGATAGCCGGGACAGGAGAGCCAAAACAGGGTCGGAATCGGACACGAGTCGTAAGCCAGGACGGGAGAATAGACGCAGTCGGGATCAAAAATGGGTCGTAGCCGGTCTCGGGAACTGGTCAGTAAGCGGGACTGGGAGAGCAAGGCGGTCGCGGTCGGAAACGAGTTTTAAGCCAGAACGGGAGAGCAGACGTGGTCTGGATCGAAAACGGGTCGTAAGTCGGGACGGGAGAGCAGGCATGGTCGGGATCAAAATCAGGACGTAGCCGGAGACAAACGGAAGCAAAAAGGGGAACAGGTGGGAGTCAGGTT
The DNA here is from genome assembly GCF_059441175.1 of Urocampus carinirostris. Lineage (NCBI taxonomy): Eukaryota > Metazoa > Chordata > Actinopteri > Syngnathiformes > Syngnathidae > Urocampus > Urocampus carinirostris. The sequence goes on from NC_142362.1 coordinate 7,927,607, forward strand.
CGAAAAAGGCTTGCCTTGTATACACAGAGGTTCGCAGACGGACTGACAAAAGGGGACAGACAGGTAATCATGACACTACAGTATATGCATAGACAGATTTCAATATTTTAAAATTCTGTGTTGCTATCCTGTCCACACATCAAATCATAAAATCTACTCAAGGAAAATAGCAAAACCTTTCGCCTAAAACATGGGTGTCAAACTCATTTGAACTCGGGGGCCACACGATAGAACAAACATTCTGTCGGGGGCTGGACTAGTAGATTAAAGAGAAAGAAAAAGAGATAAAGAAATAAGAGAAAGAGGGAGGGAAAAGGAGAGAGGGCGGGACAAAGGAAGAAAAAGAGAGAGAGGGAAAGAGCGTGAGAAACAAAAGATAAAAAGTCGTGAGAGAGGGGGAAAAGAAAGGGAGAGGAAGAAAGAAATCCAAAGAGAAATAGAAAGACAGAGGGAGAGAAGAGAGAAAGAGAAAAGAGGGAAAAGGATAAAAGGTAGTTAGAGAGAGAAAGAGGCAGGGAGATGCAGAGAGAGAGAGCAAGAGAGAGAGCAAGAGAGAAAGCGAGAGAGAGAGCGAGAGAGAGAGAGAGAGAGAGAGGCAGGGTGATGCAGAGAGGGAGAGAGAGAGGCAGGGAGATGCAGAGAGAGAGAGAGAGAGAGAGAGAGAGGCAGGGAAATGCAGAGAGAGAGAGAGAGAGAGAGGCAGGGAGATGCAGAGAGAGAGAGAGAGAGAGAGAGAGAGAGAGAGAGAGAGAGAGAGAGAGTCAGGGAGATGCCGAGAGAGAGAGAGAGAGAAATACAAGTACAGTTTCTTTGTTCGATGCACCTGGCTTGGGCAACATCAAGTTGACATATTTCAACTTCCAGCTTGTTTTTCTCTTGCGCTTCTCTGAGTGTTGTCTGGCGGGCCGGATTCAATCCCTTAGCGGGCCTGATCTGGCCCGCGGGCCGCCTGTTTGACACCTGTGGCCTAAAAGGAGTTTATGCAAGTGATTCATGTGAAAAAATGTGACCAGCGGGCAGATAATATAAAAACAAAATTAATAAGCGGCTAAAAGCTGCCGCACACGTTTTAATACCGAGATTACATTTTTTAATCTAATAGCAATTTGTCCTTGGGCGACCATCTTAAGAGCTTTCCAAGAGCTTCACTGTGGGAATTTGCCTGCAATCTGTTATGGCTGGAACCAGGGTCACGCATCTTACATGTTTTTATCGCTTATTGTTGTTTCAGGGAGTGAGACAAACGTTTCGGAGAGTGCTTAATGACGCAAAAAGTCATTAATGTACAGACTAAGACGCGGGTGTCAAACGGGCGGCCCGCGGGCCAGATCGGGCCCGCTAAGGGATTGAATCTGGCCCGCGAGACGACACTCAGAGAAGCGCAAGAGAAAAAACAGGCTACAGGTTGAAATATGTCAACTTGATGTTGCCAAAGAAAGGTGCCTCGAACAAAGACACTGTACTTGTGTTTATTTGTCTTTCTCTCTCTCTCTCTCTCTCTCTCTCTCTATATCTTTTCTCACACTCCCTGTCTCTGACTCTTTCACTCTTGGTGTCTCTCTTTTTCTCTTCCTTTGTTGCTCTTTGTCTCTTTCTCTCTCTATGTCTTTTAACCTCTTTTGCTCCAACTTCCTTTTTCCTTTTTCTCTCTTCTCTTTCTCTCTTCCTACCCTTTGCGCTTTCTTTTCTCTTTTCTCTCCTGTCTTTCTATTTCTGTTTGGATTTCTTTGTTTTTCTCCCTTTCTTTTCTCCCTCTCTCACGACTTTTTATCTCTTTTGTTTCTTACGCTTTCTCTATCGCTCTCTTTCTTTTCCACCCCCTTTCTCCCACTCTGTCTCTGTCTCTTTCACTCTCCCTCTCTCTCTTCCTTTGTTGCTCTTTGTCTCTTTCTCTCTCTCTGTCTTTAAACCTCTTTTGCTCTAACTTCCTTTTTTCTTTTTCTCTCTTCTCTTTCTCTCTTCCTACCCTTTGCGCTTTCTTTTCTCTTTTCTCTCCTGTCTTTCTATTTCTCTTTGGATTTCTTTGTTTTTCTCCCTTTCTTTTCTCCCTCTCTCACAACTTTTTACCTCTTTTGTTTCTCACGCTTTCTCTCTCGCTCTCTTTCTTTTCCACCCCTTTTCTCCCACTCTGTCTCTGTCTCTTTCACTCTCCGTGTCTCCCTCTTTCTCTTCCTTTGTTGCTCTTTGTCTCTTTCTCTCTCTCTGTCTTTTAACCTCTTTTGCTCTAACTTCCTTTTTTCTTTTTCTCTCTTCTCTTTCTCTCTTCCTACCCTTTGCGCTTTCTTTTCTCTTTTCTCTCCTGTCTTTCTATTTCTCTTTGGATTTCTTTCTTCCTCTCCCTTTGTTTTCCCCCTCTCTCATGACTTTTTATCTCTTTTGTTTCTCACACTCTCTCCCTCTCTCTCTTTCTATGTCTCACCCTCTCTCTTCTTTTCTCTCCCTTTTTCTCTTATTTCTTTAACCCTCTTTTTCTTTCTCTTTAATCTACTAGTCCGGCCCCCGACAGAATATTTGCTCTATTGTGTGGCCCCTGAGTTAAAATGAGTTTGATACCCCTGGACTAAGACATGGACTGCTTCCGTTGCTAAGCAGTTTGTGTGTTGAATTTTTTTAAAATGTGCAATAAATGAATATCAGCCATTTGAAATATATGAATAAATAGTCTTGTCACAGTTGCCATGGCTCATTGACAGATTGGCTTTCCGTCTATTTAAGCTCAGTGCTCTCGCGCTTCCATTGTCAGTCCGTCAACAAACCTCTGCCCCGCAAGACGTGGGTTCTGACTCGGTTTTCCTGTTGGTATTTCCTGTCCGGTATTGTTCCTGTTTATTTTGTCCTGTTTAAGATCGGTTTCCAGTTTCATTCTCGTCTATTTTTGTCCTGTTTATTATCCTCTCCAGTTTGTCCTGTTTAATTTCGATATCCTGTTTCATTTTCTGTCCTGTTTGTCGTGTCCGGTATCGACCCCATCTGTCCGATATCAACTCAGGCAATTGGCATCGATCTGGTCGGCCTCTGGCTTCCTATCATTTCCACGCCAGACCGCTGCCTAACGTACATGACTCCCCATTTCCTGTAAAATAAAGGGCTTGTGTGAGAAAACGTCACGCATTTGGGTCCTGATCCTGAGATATCTCTATCTATCTATCTATCTATCTATCTATCTATCTATCTATCTATCTATCTATCTATCTATCTATCTATCTATCTATCTATCTATCTATCTATCTATCTATCTATCTATCTATCTATCTATCTATCTATCTATCCATCTATATCTAGTCATCTATCTATCTATCTATCTAAACGGCGGCAACGGCGCTCCCACGGTCATAAGAGGGTTAATATACTCCAAGATACACACCAAAAGAAGACACAACTACAGTGTTATTTTTGTCTTTATTTATTGGTGTTTTTATTTCATTGCTTTTCATGTCTAGGACAAAGAAGATTGGAGACGCTATTGTTGTTACTGCTTAATGTATGTCCCGTCAGTCAACATCTGAATGATTTGCATATTGATTGAATGCTAATAAACGTTAGTCTGTAGGTACATTTTCTGAAGCTGCTTTTGATTTTCCTTGCAGGGAGCTTTAGTCACAGCCTGCGCAGATGACACCTTACATTTGTGGAATCTCCGTCAAAGGCGGCCTGCTATCCTGCATTCGCTCAAGTTTAACAGGGAAAGGTGGGTGGGCCTTTAAAGCTCCCTCTCTCTCTCTACATATCTCTTTCTTTCTATCTCTTTCTCTCGCTTTCTCTCTCTATCCTGTATTGGCTCAAGTTTAACAGGGAAATGTGAGACAACTTCTGAGACAACAACAAAACTCTCTATCTTTCTCTGTCTCTCTTTATCTCTCTCTCTCTCTCCCCGTCTCTCTCTCTCTGTCCCGCTTTATCTCTCTCTGTCTCTCTTTGTCTCTTTGTCTCTCTCTCTCTCTTTATCTCTTTCTCTCTCTCTCTCTCTCTCTCTCTTTCTCTCTTTCTGTCTCTCTCTCTCTCTCTCTCTCTCTCTGTCTCTGTCCGTCTCTGTTCACCTTTGTCCGTCTTTGTCTCTGTCTCTCTGTCACTCTCTCTGTCCTTTTCTCTCTCTCTGTTTCTCTCCCTGGCTGTTTCTCTCTGGCTCTTTTTGTCTCTGTTTATCTTTTTCTCTCTCTCTTAATCTCTCTGTCTTTCTCTCTCTCCATCTGTCTCTCTGTCTCTGTCTGTCTCTGTCTGTCTCTGTCTGTCTCTGTCTGTCTCTGTCTGTCTCTCTCTGTCTCTGTCTCTCTCTATATCTCTCTCTCTGTCTCTCTCTCGCTCTCTGTTTCTCTCTCTCTCTCTTTCTCTGTCTCTGTCTGTCTCTTTCTGTCTCTTGTTCTGACTTTCTTTTGCTCTTATTCTCTCTTTTTCCATTGTTATCTCATTCTTTCTCTCTGTATCTCATTCTACCTCCTTCACTTTCTCTCTTTCTCTCAACCTCTTTCTGCCTCTCTCTCTATCTCTTGCCATAGACTTAACTCTCTCTTTTTAGCTTTCTCTCTCTTTTTCTTTTTCTCTTTCTCTCTGCCTTTTTCCATGCCTCTCTCTTTTTCTCTCTCTCTCCTTATATATATATATATATATATATATATATATATATATATACATACATATCTTCCTCTATTTATCTTTCACTCTTTCTTTTTGTATCATCACCTCTCCCTTTTTCTCTATCTTCGTATCTCCCTTTCTTTTTCTATTTCATTCACTCTTTTTGTTTCCTCCTCTCTCTCTCTCTCTACGTCTTCTCTCTCTCTCTCTCTCTCTCTCTCTCTCTCTCTCTCTCTCTCTCTTAATTGCTCTTTAGTGGTCAATATGCAATGTGAGAGCCCTTATCTCTGTGTTTGATAAGTATGAGGGGGAAAAGTAACTAATTCCCTATATATTAAAACAATAACAGCTATTACAATTTAGTTATATTCATCTCATCTCATCAGCTGTACCGCTTATCCTTATTAGGGTCGCGGGGAGGGCTGGAGCCCATCCCAGTCATCTCCGGGCAGTGGGCAGGGGACACCCTGAACTGGTTGCCAGCCAATCGCAGGGCACACAAGGACAGTATGTTATATTGTACATTTTCAAATTTCATGAATTTGGTGCATAAGGCTTTATTATTTTTGGTAATATACCATTAAAATCATCAAAATCTGAAGAGCCAACTCTTTTCAGTGAGCCAAGCCGAAAGAGCCGGTTTTCTAAAACATGCTCCTTTCCTCAGTTCTCATCTCATTGTTTGGATAAGAATGCTAGCAACATTTTCGTTTGTTTGCTTCAGTAAATTATTCCTGTTGGTTTTTTCAAAACTGATATCCAATTTTAAAGCTGAACAGCAGCTATACAAAGCTGTGAGTATCAGCATGTTTATTTTGGAGGAGGAACATAACTTAAAAACGTTGGACTAGTGCCTAGCGAAAGTATTGGCCCCCGAGATCTTCATATGGCTACGTTTCAGGCTTCAAACTTAAAGCTAAAAAAAAAAAAAGGAAAATATGTTCTATGGATCAAAAACATTTGAGACACGATCGTGAAGTGAATCAAATTCTTTTAAAATTGTATATTATATTTACAACAGAAAAACTGAAAAGTAGATGTTGTAAAACCATTGCTGTTTTAGCTCAGCCAACTTTATGTATTTTTGGATGCTTCTATTAATTCATTTTCTGCATTAAGTTATTGTTAGTAATATACTGAATAAAGGGATAACCACATACCTGTCTTTTTTAATTTTCTCCTTTTATACATCCTTTTTTTCTTCACTTCTTTATACAAGATAATAATTCATTGTCACGTGACCACACCAGATCGGAGGCAGGAAGGGTGAACTCATTCAGATCAGTTACCTTTAAAAGGAAATAAAAGTCGTCCAACACTCAGGGACAGAAACAAAAACAGGCTTACAGGCAAACAGGAACTCAGACTAGGAATACTCACAAAACAGGCTTTTACTCAGAACGGGCAAGTACAGGTTTCCTCAAGTCAAACAGAACAGAATATTGCAAAGTAATGCAATGAACCCGCAAACGGCAATCCCCAAAACCCGCCCTTAAGAAGCACACACGCAAATTAGAAAATCTGCTACAGCCGGTGCCAAGGGGGCGGGGCCAGCCGGTCGCCACGGCGACCATGCTGGACATGACAATTCATAATATAATGCATCAAAGCAAGTGAGCCGTTTGAGAGCCGGCTCTCTTTAATGAGTTGAGCCGAAAAAGCCGCCTCTCTAAAAAGAGACGGACCTCCTTTCACTACATAACGACCACATGAAATCCGAGGCGGCAGACGCATGCGCACAGTAGCATCAAACCGCTCGCTTCGTTTGCAACGAAAAAAAAGCATACCGAGATAGAGGCTACTGCGGCCAACTCGTTTGACTTGATTGATTTGCCGTTTTGTCATAGTCGGTGTATACCGGATGGTACCCATAATTGACAAATTTGCGTTTTTCTGTACGGATTTTCTCGTACGTCGTACACGTCTTAAAATACATAATAAACGTACTTTGTAGGGCAAAAACCTACAGGTTGACACCTATGAGTACACCACCTTATTTTTGTATGCTTTACCTTTAGAATAGAATAGAATAGAAAATACCTTTATTGTCATTGTTACAAAATGGGTTAACATATTGTGACAACGAAATTGGGCATGCCACTCCAGTTTCACACATTCACAGTGAGGTAAAGAAACCAAGAAGATAAGGAACAGAGAAGATAAGGTTATAAAACAAGGAGGATAAGGTTATAGTTATAATTTACACAATATTTACACAAAGAAATGACAGCATGTAGGATGTTACATACAGTTGGTATCGTAAGGGTTTGCAATATGCATTTGGTGCAAAAATAGTCAACACAGTGCAAAAAAAATAGTCAACATTGTGCAAGGTGAGCAGTAAACATAGTGCAGTCAACATTGTGCAAGAGACATAGACATGAGTACCATTTACGTTCGCATGAGATAGTGTGTTTGCAAGAGTTTTCAGTTTTTTGTGCGGTGTGTGTTTAGGGTGGTAATGGCTCTGGGGAAGAAACTGTCTGTTTGTTTTTGTTTTGTGTGACCTGTAGCGCTTGCCGAAAGGGCAGCAGGTCGAAGAGGAGTTGGCCGGGCTGAGAAAAGTCCTTGATGATGTTTTCTGCTCTGCTGAGGTAGCGAGAGCAGGCAATGTCCTCTAGACTGGGCAGAGAGCAACCGACGATTTTCTGGGCTGTTTTGATGACCCTCTGGAGCGTTTTCCTGTCTGCTGCTGTATACTGAGCATACCACACCGTAATGCAGTACGTCAGAATGCTCTCCACTGTGGCTTTGTAAAAGGACACCTGCAGCTGCTGTTTTAGCTGTTTTTTCCTGAGCACTCTCAGGAAATGCAGTCGCTGCTGGGCCTTCCCTACCACCGCTCTGGTGTTTGCAGACCAGGAGAGGTTAACCCGAAGTTGAGGCTATACTTGTCCTATGTTTAGCTACGTGGGGCCTGTCCTCGCCGACATTGGGCTTCGGGGCAAACTAACCTGTGAAAATCTCTGGGGCCTGTCCAAGCGAACTCCGCAGCGGGGATAGAATGTGACTCCCCGCAAGTCGGTGGAGCGCATCGGCGGCTGGGATGATGAATTGCTGCTTCCGTGAGCAAGCACTTGGCAACCGTGACAAGGAAAGTAGCTGTGTGGGTGAACATGCATCAAACCTTGACCAGAGAGTGCTACAGAGAGCCTCAGCAGGGAGTTGAAGAGAGTATAATAAAATGAAATGAAAGGACGAGATGAGTGTCGTGAGGCGCTGGGTATTTCAATTGTTGTCACGGAGGTTCTTCTCTCTGCGGCATTCTTTGCCGCTATACCTGTAGCGCATAGCGGGCGTCTGCTGAGGTGTCCTTGAGGAGACGTCAGGTGGAATAAGAATTTGTCGGTAGAATGTCACTTGGAGGTTTGCCTAGGACTACAAAAGAAAACTGGTGCAAGTAGTACAATGCCGTTTAGAACTGCATTGAATTTTGTCATTGATAACAAGGTTAAGTGCAATCTGCCTGTTCGAAGTGCAACACCTCGGTTTTTTAGTGCAATACCCACAGTTTGCCGGTTGTGTACAGTTGTTATCTGAAATGTTCTTGACTTGTTACTAAACCAGATAGATAGATAGATGTCTAGATAGATAGATGGATGGATAGATAGATAGATAGATAGATAGATAGATAGATAGATAGATAGATAGATAGATAGATAGATAGATAGATAGATAGATAGATAGATAGATAGATAGATAGATAGATAGATAGATAGATAGATAGATAGATAGAGGTCTAAATAGATGACTAGATATAGGGACGGCAGTAGCTCAGGAGGTAGAGCGCTCGTCTTGGGATGAAGGGATCCCAGTTCGAATCCCGGCTTGTCCGTGTTACATGTCGAAGTGTCCTTGGGTAAGACACTGAACCCCTAATACCCCAAATAAGCAGGTTAGCGTCTTACAAGGCCGCTATTGGGAAATGTGAAGCACACGGTAAAGCGCTTTGGGAAGTCATTGACTTGAAAAGCGCTATAGAAATGCAGATCATTTCATTTCATTTCATAAAGATAGATAGATAGATAGATAGATAGAGGTCTAAATAGATGACTAGAGATAGATAGATAGATAGAGTTAGATAGATAGACAGATAGATAGATGTCTAGATAGATAGATAGATGACTAGAGATAGATAGATGTCTAGATAGAGATAGATAGATCTCTAGACAGAGAGATAGCTAGATAGATAGATGTCTAGACAGGGTTGTCTAGATGTCTAGATAGATAGATGACTAGATAGATGTCTAGATAGATGTCTAGATAGATAGAGAGATGGATAGATAGATAGATAGATAGATAGATAGATAGATAGATAGTTGTCTAGATAGAGAGGGAGAGAGATGTCTAGATAGAGAGAGAGAGAGAGAGAGAGAGAGATGTCTAGATATATGTCTAGATGTCTAGATAGAGAGATAGATAGATTTCTAGATAGATGTCTAGATATATGTCTAGATAGATAGATTAGATAGATAGATAAACGTCTAGATAGATGACTAGAGATAGATAGATAGATAGATAGATAGATAGATAGATAGATAGATAGATAGATAGATAGATAGATAGATAGATAGATGTCTAGATAGATAGATGACTAGAGATAGATAGATGTCTAGATAGAGATAGATAGATATCTAGACAGAGAGATAGCTAGATAGATAGATGTCTAGACAGAGATGTCTAGATGTCTAGATAGATAGATGACTAGATAGATGTCTAGATAGATGTCTAGATAGATAGAGAGATGGATAGATAGATGGATAGATAGATAGATAGATAGATAGATAGTTGTCTAGATAGAGAGAGAGAGAGATGTCTAGATAGAGAGAGAGAGAGAGAGAGAGAGAGAGAGAGATGTCTAGATATATGTCTAGATGTCTAGATAGAGAGATAGATAGATTTCTAGATAGATGTCTAGATATATGTCTAGATAGATAGATTAGATAGATAGATAAACGTCTAGATAGATGACTAGAGATAGATAGATAGATAGATAGATGTCTCGATAGATGTCCAGATAGATAGATGTCTCGATAGATAGATAGATGGATAGATAGATGGATAAATGTCTAGATAGATAGATGGATAGATAGATAAATAGATGTCTCGATAGATAGATAGATAGATAGATAGATAGATAGATAGATAGATAGATAGATAGATAGATAGATAGATGGATAGAGCAAGGGCGGTAACGAGTCCGGAAAAGAGGTCGGCAACAGGTATCAGGCAGGAAACAGGGCAAAACAGGTCTATGGTCGGGACGGAAGAGCAGGGCAGAAACGGGTCCAGAAACAGGTCGGCAACAGGTATCAGGCAGGAGGAAACAGGGCAGGATAATGTCGGAGAGTACAAAGCTTGTCTAGCTGAGAGCATAGGTTCGCAAACGGTCTGACAGTTTCCTCTTAGAAGCCGGGGGCTTAAAAATAGTCTTTGACCAATCAGAGCTCAGGGCTGTTGGCGTCAATTGGGCAGTCACAGATGCCCTGAATCAGCAATCATGACACATTGGACTCCTGGAGAAACGGAATGCATTTCGAAAAGCAACAAAGACTGTTCTTGCGATTCCTCAGAGAGGCACGTCAGAGGTTTCAATAACGGCGAATTAGATTATGATCTGAAATGAATCAGGAATGACAGCTACGAGAAAAAGCGACTGACACCCATCACAACACAATCCTCTCGAGTGACTAATGCTCTATTCCGGAGGAAATTCGTAGCGGGGGCGATCAAGGGCTTCCTCTCTGGAGGTTGAGCCTGGAGACGCAGAGTTAAATAGTAAGTCCTTTGAAGGATGACTCATGAAGCTCCTTTTTTTTTCAATCCTTTTCTTTTTGTGCGTGATTTACTGCTCCACTGGTGAGCCTGCAGTGTATCCCCTACCTGATTTCTGTGTTTTTTTGCATATTTATCACTCACAATGGTTACAGTTCCCGCGGCAATTGTAAGAGTTGTGAGGGATCTGGCAGATGTTGGTAGAGAACCAGTAGCGTTGAGTTGTTAGCATTATGAGTTAGCATAAAGTTATTGACTCAGAGAGATGTATTTGTAATTTTTTACTTGGTTCTGTGGGGGGACTCCGCCCCCCACATCCCCCCGGTACTGGCAAGTTCATTTGAGATGGGCCCACAACCGTAGGCAACAAGGATATGCCTTGGGGAGGTCTCAAAATCACATTCATGGTAATAACATAGTAATAACACTGTTATTACACTTTATAAACATTTAAAATGTACATGTTCAAGAGGAATGAGCCATTCTATTTGAATTGGCCCATCCGAAATGCATTGAGCCCATTCAATTTGCTGAGTCGTTAGCATGTTCGCATTAGAATAATTTTTCAGCATGAAGCAGTTAGCATTTAGCCGTTAGCATCACCTTTTAGCATGTACCCATTAGCATAACTCATTAACATGAGGCCATTGGCATAATATGTAAATATGAAGTCGTTAAAATATTGCCAACATTTTTTTAGCATGAAGAAGTTAGCATTTAGCCATTAGCATCACTTATTGGCATGTAACCATTAGCATAACTCATTAACATGAGGCCTGGCAAAATTTGTAAATATGAAGATGTTAAAATATGGCCGTTAACAACATTTTTTAAGGTGAAAAAGTTAGCATTTAGCTCTTAGCATCACTTTTTAGCATGTATCTGTTAGCATAACTCATCAACATGAAGCCATTAGCATAATTTGTAAATATGAAGCCGTTAAAATAATGCCATTAACAAAAAATTTTAACATGAAGAAGTTAGCATTCAGCCGTTAGCATCACTTTTTAGCATGTATCCATTAGCATAACTCATTAACATAAGACCATTAGCATAATTTGTAAAAATGAAGTCGTTAAAGTATGGCCATTACCAAACTTTTTCAGCATGAAGAAGTTAGCATTTAGCCGTTAGCATCACTTTTTAGCATGTATCCGTCAGCTTGACTCATCAACATGAGACCATTAGCATAATTTGTAGATATGAAGTCGTTGAAATATAGCCATTACCGAATTTTTTAGCATGAATCAGTTAGCATTAGTTTTTAGCATTACTTTTTAGCATGTAACCATTAGCATAACTCATTAACATGAGACCATTAGCATAATTTGTAAAAATGAAGTCGTTAAAATATGGCGATTATCTAACTTTTTCAGCACGAAGAAGTTAGCATTTAGCCGTTAGCATCACTTTTAAGCATGTATCCGTTAGCATAACTCCTCAAAATGAGTCCATTAGCATAATTTGTAAATATGAAGTCGTTGAAATATAGCCATTACCAAATTTTTTTGCATGAATCAGTTAGCATTAGCTTTTAGCATTACTTTTTAGCATGTATCCGCTAGCATAACTCCTCAACATGAGGCCATTAGCATAATTTGTAGATATGAAGTCGTTGAAATATAGCCATTACCGAATTTTTTAGCATGAATCAGTTAGCATTAGTTTTTAGCATTACTTTTTAGCATGTATCCGTTAGCATAACTCATCAACATGTACCCATTGGCATAGTTTGTAAATATGAAGTCGTTAAAATATTGCCAAAATTTTTTAGCATGAAGAAGTTAGCATTTAGCCGTTAGCAACACTTTTTAGCATGTATCTGTTAGCAAAACTCATCAACATGAGCCCATTAGCATAGTTTGTAAATATGAAGTCGTCAAAATATAGTTATTACCAAAATTCTTTAAATGAAGCAGTTAGTGCTTACAGCACTTGGCAATGTAGTCATGCCTTGCTGGAGCAATCACAACTAATTATTAAGGTTCTTTAATGTTTTTAAAACGTATCTGGCCTTATGTGGTGTAAGGTTTTAACATTTATTAAACTGAAATCCGACTCCTAACTCCTTACAGTTGGAGCGTTTTCAGAAGTCGGAGAAGTTATTGAGACGAGTCTCGTCCACATATTCATTTATTAGCCAAATCCAAGAGTTGAACACATCTTTCTTCCTCGGTAATTACATGGCGATCAAATGTCCAGCCCCATGACCAAGCCTCTGGCTGATTGGTCCGCGCCGTCCTTGATGCAGTTATCCCAATCGTCTTTCGAAGCATTGGGAGAAGGGTGATAGGTCATCATCGTCCTTCCCCCAAGGCGAGGTGATTAAGTCAAGCGAGGTGATCAAGTCATTGTTATCTACTGTGAAAAACCTCTGAAAAGTAGTCAAACAAGAAAATGTAAAAAAGGCAAAAATGTAATGAAAAGTAATACAATCTTATAAAAGCATTAAACATACTAAAAAGTGCACATCATGTGTTAGACATGATTTTTGTACTGCTTTTCAACATTCTCTTGCAGGCAAGATTCAATCCCTTGTTTGCAGTCATCAGGGTAAAGAGCAGAGGACTGAGCACACAGCCTTGTGGGACTCCTGTGCTCAGGGTGATGCTTTTTGAGACTTTGAAGGCCACAGGTACCGGTATTTATCTAAGAATAAAATATCTATCTAGCTATTTATCTATCTATCTATCTATCTATCTATCTATCTATCTATCTATCTATCTATCTATCTATCTATCTATCTATCTATCTATCTATCTATCTATCTATCTATCTATCTATCTATCTATCTATCTATCTATCTATCTATCTATCTATCTATCTATCTATCTATCTATCTATCTATCTATCTATCTATCTATCTATCTATCTATCTATCTATCTATCTATCTATCTATCTATCTATCTATCTATCTAGACATCTATCTATCTATCTATCTATCTAGACATCTATCTATCTATCTATCTAGACATCTATCTAGACATCTATCTATCTATCTAGACATCTAGACATCTATCTATCTAGACATCTATCTAGACATCTAGACATCTATCTAGACATCTATCTATCTATCTATCTACACAAACAGAATTACAAAGACACATTCCAAAGGAAATGAGGTTTCGACACCTTTCTAAAGAAATGTACTCAAGGCTGAGGTGACACAAGGAAATATTTTTGAGTATAAGTGGTATAAAACAGCATATAAAATAGTATATAACTTCAGTGGAAAAATTAATTTCCCAACCCGGGGTTCTCAGGCGGTATGTGTGGCCTTCAAAGTCTCAAAAAGCATCACCCTGAGCACAGGAGTCCCACAAGGCTGCGTGCTCAGTCCTCTGCTCTTTACCCTGATGACTGCACACAAGGGATTGAATCTTGCCTGCAAGACAATGTTGAAAAGCAGTACAAAATTCATGTCCAACACATTATGTGCACTATTCAGTATGTTTAATGCTTTTATAACATTGTATTACTTTTCATTACATTTTTGCCTTTTTTACATTTTCTCGTCTTACTACTTTTCAGAGGTTTTTCACACTATTTAGTTCCGTTATATACTTTAAAGTACTTTTTAAAATGTTTGAATCCTTTCAGAATTTTCAGTACATTTTTTTTAATTACAGTTTTATTCATACTTTTCTGTACTTGTTCATTCAGTATGTCCTAGGACCTTCTCAGACTAGTTTAGACTTTCAGGGAAGGCTTGCCAAACATATGTCCCGTTGGAAGATTTAAACCGGGGACATCTTAAATTTTCTGAGTATGTCAAAAAAAACAAGTGAGTCTTTTGGTCAGTCCGGTCAAAAGTTGTGTTTTTTCAAAATACAAAGCAAATGCTCTATCAAGTCGCTAGAGTGCTGTTGTCATGATTACCGCCAACTGCCGCGGGTTCTGATTGGCTAGCTGTCAATATTTAAACCCAGTCCTGTCAATCCCCTGTTGTCAGTCCGTCTGCGAACCTCTGTTTTTACACGGCAAGCCTTTTTTCGACCCTGACTCCCGCCTGTCACGTTTTTGCTCCCGTTTGTCTCTGGCTACCACCCGTTTTGAGTCCGACCACGTCTGCTCTCCCGTCCCGACTTACAACCCGTTTTCGATCCCGACCACATCTGCTCTCCCGTTCTGGCTTAAAACTCGTTTCCGACCGCAACCGCCTTGCTCTCCCAGGCCCGCTTACCGACCAGTTTTCCGCCCTGACACCGCCATCGCTCACTACGGAAGATCCACTTCCGTGTTTGGATCACAATCCAAGTACGAGAACGACTTGCTCCCCGTGGCGAGCGAACACCGGATCGTGGGCGCACCCCTTCCTCGTTCCTTCAATAAAACTTGTGCTGTTTCCGTTCTGGTTCATGACGGCAGATTGATCGGAACAAGGAAGTGGTCAAAATCAAACAGATCGTGGCTAGAACAAAACAGGAGCAAAACACAGGCAAAAACGGAGATTCACATGGCTTGGCAAAAGAAGAGCAAAAACACAGGCAAAAACGGGGATTCACAAGGCTTGGCAAAACAGGAGCAAAAACGGGGATTCATAGGACTTGGCAAAACAAGAGCAAAAACACAGGCAAAACGGGGATGCACAGGGCTTGGCAAAACAAGAGCAAAAACGGGGAATCACAGGGCTTGGCAAAACAAGAGCAAAAACACAGGCAAAAACGGGGATTGACAGGGCTTGGAAAAACAAGAGCAAAAACACAGGCAAAAACGGGGATTCACAGGGCTTGACGTATCACAACAAGAGTTTAGCAGACGCTCCGACACCAGGCGACTCACAAGACAGCGTTTATGTAGTCCGGCAGCAATCTGTCAACGCTTTTCAGCTGGTGTCCATGGGCGGGGCCAATTGGGCGCCGTGGCAACCTTGACATCGAACATAGGACAAAAAACAGGGCTCTCCAAAGCACTAGCATGCTTCACTCACAGGACTTGCGCTGCGTTTAAAGGCAAGACAATCATTTGGTAATTTCACATTTTCAAATTCATAATGATGATTTAGCATTTTAGAATGGCCAATATGTTAGGATCAGGTGGCACCAACTGTGTTTGGAACTGGGTACAGATGTGTGCAGTTTAGCAACCTCTCTCCCTACAATATCCCTTCCTCATGGGCCGGACACCCCTAACCCCTACCCACAAAAAAAACAGAACAATCACAAGATCTGTAGCAAAAAGATCTTCTCTTCTGAGACAGGGGACGCCTGAAAGACCTTGCTCGTCCCTGCCAAAACACGGCCAAGATTAAGAGCAATGTTGCAATGTCAAAAAGTGAAATGTCAAACATATGCAATGAATCCCGCGGTTGCTCCAATTCAATTATTAAAGTGATTGACTTGTCTGATGTGGCACTGGGCGTGAAGGTGAAGTTTGATGCGGTGAAACAAGGGATCTTAATAAGGTTGCTTTGACAACCGCCCACAGGAGGCCAGCAACAGTTGCGTAAGCCCGGACTGCCCTCCACTCAAATCCTTCCTGTAGCAGCAAGAAAGGGGGCAAGAGAGGTCCGCCTTGACAAGCAACTAAAGAGTTCTGTTAAGGAAATCTAGTGTACATTTGGCGTACAAGAAAGTCTAGTCTAGCAAGGAACCAAAAGTTATTTTTGAGCAAGCGAGTCAGCCGGTGTTCCAGGAAGCAACCCAAGACCTAAAGCTGCTGAGGGACCTTCTTCCTCACCTCCAGGACAGGAAACAGAAGCAGTAGAGGAACCCTCCCCCCACCACCGGGACAGGTTACAGAAGCAGATGAAAGACTTTATGCTCACCCCTGGGACAGAATGTGGAAGCTTCCCGCATTCCGTCAAGTTTTGCTGGTGGACCCAAGTCAAGGGAAGCAGAAACAAATGCATGGATGCATGGAACAAAACCAGGAACAAAGAAACAACAAATAAGCGGTCATAAAATGTTAGGTTAACACCAACACTTGTAATAAAAACCTGCACTCAAAGAAGACACAGAGACGTGAATATGACTTTCTTACTTGCAAGGAGAGATGACCATAGGCTGCCTATTACAGTCTACTAGACACTCTGAAAAAGTCTCCTTCATCCTTGCCTTTTTATTGTGTTCGGAACGCCCTAGTTTACATAAGGTCTCTTCTGCTAAAGGGAGGTGGAGTGACAAAATAAACAGTTGAGACCTGTTTACACAACAACATGTTATCGTAAGCATATTCTATAGGAACTAGGCGTGCCTGCGGTCAGAGAGGAGCTGAGTGTCCCTTATCTGGCCGCAGCTAGGTGTCGGCTGTTTAGTGAACATACTGTTTCCTCCTTCTACAAACACAAGCAATAATGGCACACAGTATAGAAATAATAAAAGCAACAGTAGAATAACATATTTACAGTTTAAATCCATCATAAAACAATATAAATACCCAATATCCAAACTGGAAAAGAAAACCAAGCCTAACCAGAAACGACCCCACAGACCTGTACCCTGTCCGGGCCGCGCCTGCTTCCCTGTCCAGGCAGCAAAGGGAACTTGTCACGGGTACCATGGCGCCCAATTGGCCCCCACCATGTGGTGCCAGCTTCTGTCACAGTTGCCAGGGCGCCCAATTGGCCCTGCCCATGGACACCAAGCTTAAAGCCGTTGACAGATTGCTCCCTGTCACTACTTAAACGCTGTCCAGTGAGTCGCCTTTGGTTGTAGCGTCTGCAAAACTCTGTTTTGACACGTCTAGCCCTGAGAATCTCCGTTTTTGCCTAAGTTTTTGCTCCTGTTTTGTTCTCGTCCCGATCTGTTTGATTTTGACCACTTCGGCGTTATGAGCAATCTACTCCCCGCGACCAAAGATCTCCGGATCGAGTGTGCACTCATTTCACTTCTCCCCAATAAACTGTGAGTAATGTTACGCGAGTGGGTTCTGCTTCCTGTCCTGGTTCTGACAGAAGGTTCCCTCCGCCACACCTGGTTTCCTGTCCTGGCGGCCAGCCCATGAGCAAGGGGTAATGTCAGGATCAGGTGCCAAACTGGAGGGAGGTTGCTACACTGCACACACCTTAGCCCAGTTCCAAACACGGTTGGTGCCCCCTGGTGGTAGGAGGCCCACCGGATCCTAACACAAAAGCTCCAAAAACTGCCGTGTCACTTTTTATTTTTTATCGTTTGGTATTTATTGTGTTCTCTGTATAACAAGACCCCGAGCATACCCTATAACTGTCACGGGCCAGAAACGGAAACAGGACCCAATAGCGTTTGTTTTTACTCAGTTTTATTGAGAAAGAGAGCAGTCCACGATCCGAAGATCGTCAGACACGGGTAGCTGATGGCAGGAACGCGGAAATGGCACTTCCGTGTCGAGCGAGGATACTGGTCGATAGCCGGGACGGGAGATCACGGGCGGTAGCGAGTCCTAAAAATAGGTCGGCAACAGGTACCGGGCAGGAAACAGGGCAAAACAGGACGATGGCCGGGACGGAAGAGCAGGGCAGAAACGGGTCCAGAAACAGATCGGCAACAGGTATCAGGCAGGAGAAATTAGGGCAGGAGATTGTCAGAGGGTACGGAGCTTGCCTAGCAAAAGCGTAGGTTTGCAAACGGTCTGACGGCTTCCTCTTGGAAGCCGGGGGTTTAAAAGGAGTCAGGGAACCAATCAGCGCTCAGGGCTGGAGCCCCGGGCGGTAACGAGTCCTAAAAATAGTTTGGCACCAGGTACCGGGCAGGAAACAGGGCAAAACAGGACGATGGCCGGGACGGAAGAGCAGGGCAGAAACGGGTCCAGAAACAGATCGGCAACAGGTATCAGGCAGGAGAAAACAGGGCAGGAGATTGTCAGAGGGTACGGAGCTTGCCTAGAAAAAGCGTAGGTTCGCAAACGGTCTGACGGCTTCGTCTTGGAAGCCGGGGGTTTAAAAGGAGTCAGGGAACCAATCAGTGCTCAGGGCTGGAGCCCCGGGCGGTAACGTGTCCTAAAAATAGGTCGGCAACAGGTACCGGGCAGGAAACAGGGCAAAACAGGACGATGGCCGGGACGGAAGAGCAGGGCAGAAACGGGTCCAGAAACAGATCGGCAACAGGTATCAGGCAGGAGAAATTAGGGCAGGAGATTGTCAGAGGGTACGGAGCTTGCCTAGCAAAAGCGTAGGTTTGCAAACGGTCTGACGGCTTCCTCTTGGAAGCCGGGGGTTTAAAAGGAGTCAGGGAACCAATCAGCGCTCAGGGCTGGAGCCCCGGGCGGTAACGAGTCCTAAAAATAGTTTGGCACCAGGTACCGGGCAGGAAACAGGGCAAAACAGGACGATGGCCGGGACGGAAGAGCAGGGCAGAAACGGGTCCAGAAACAGATCGGCAACAGGTATCAGGCAGGAGAAAACAGGGCAGGAGATTGTCAGAGGGTACGGAGCTTGCCTAGAAAAAGCGTAGGTTCGCAAACGGTCTGACGGCTTCGTCTTGGAAGCCGGGGGTTTAAAAGGAGTCAGGGAACCAATCAGTGCTCAGGGCTGGAGCCCCGGGCGGTAACGTGTCCTAAAAATAGGTCGGCAACAGGTACCGGGCAGGAAACAGGGCAAAACAGGACGATGGTCGGGACGGAAGAGCAGGGCAGAAACGGGTCCAGAAACAGATCGGCAACAGGTATCAGGCAGGAGAAAACAGGGCAGGAGATTGTCAGAGGGTACGGAGCTTGCCTAGCAAAAGTGTAGGTTCGCAAACGGTCTGACGGCTTCCTCTTGGAAGCCGGGGGTTTAAAAGGAGTCAGGGAACCAATCAGCGCTCAGGGCTGGAGCCCCGGGCGGTAACGAGTCCTAAAAATAGTTCGGCAACAGGTACCGGGCAGGAAACAGGGCCAAACAGGACGATGGCCGGGACGGAAGAGCAGGGCAGAAACGGGTCCAGAAAAAGATCGGCAACGGGTATCAGGCAGGAGAAAACAGGGCAGGAGATTGTCAGAGGGTACGGAGCTTGCCTAGCAAAAGCGTAGGTTTGCAAACGGTCTGACGGCTTCCTCTTGGAAGCCGGGGGTTTAAAAGGAGTCAGGGAACCAATCAGCGCTCAGGGCTGGAGCCCCGGGCGGTAACGAGTCCTAAAAATAGGTCGGCAACAGGTACCGGGCAGGAAACAGGGCAAAACAGGACGATGGTCGGGACGGAAGAGCAGGGCAGAAACGGGTCCAGAAACAGATCGGCAACAGAAATCAGGCAGGAGAAAACAGGGCAGGAGATTGTCAGAGGGTACGGAGCTTGCCTAGCAAAAGCGTAGGTTCGCAAACGGTCTGACGGCTTCCTCTTGGAAGCCGGGGGTTTAAAAGGAGTCAGGGAACCAATCAGCGCTCAGGGCCCCGAATCGGTAATCATGACGATAGTTAAATATCGGTTCTCATAAAAAGTCAAGAACTGCTACTGTCGCCATGACAACAGCGGCGATTTTGTAGTATCGGATCACAGCAAGCCTTATCCATGTCGGTAACTTGTCCCGGTTTTTGGGTTTTGTTTTGGTTTCTTTGTGAATAGATGATTTATGTCGCGTCCAGACTGCTAATAGAAAAAAAAACTGCTTGTGCTTATGCTAACTCTTTTCCTCTCTGTTTTTCTTCCTTGTTCTCCAGGATCACCTTTTGCCACCTTCCCTTTCAGAGTAAATGGCTTTATGTGGGGACAGAGCGCGGGAACACACACATCGTCAACATCGAGTCCTTCGTTTTGTCCGGATACGTCATCATGTGGAACAAAGCCATCGAATTGTGAGTCAACGCTGACACCGATGGGATTAAGGGTCCTGTTTAAAGCAGGTGTGTCAAAGAGGCGGCCCGCGGGCCGGATCAGGCCCGCTTGGGGATTGAATCCGGCCTGCGAGACGACGCTGAGAGAAGCGCAAGAGAAAAACGGGCTGCAGGTTGAAATATGTACACTTGATGTTGCCAATGCCAAGTGCCTCGAACAAACACTGTACTTGTATTTCTTTCTCTCTCTCTCTCTCTCTCTTGTTTCCTTTTTCTCTCACTCTCTATCCCTCTCTTTTACTCCCTCTCTCTTCCTCCCTTTTTCTCTCACTCTCTATCTCTCTCGCTCTCTCTGTCTCTCTTGTTTTCTTTCTTTGTTCCTCTTTGTCTCTTTCTCTCTGTGTCTTTTTTAACTTCATTTACTATATCTTCCTTGTTTTCCTTTTCTCTCTTGGCTCTCTCTCTCTCTCTCGCTTTCCTCTTCTCTCTTTCTCTCTTTTTATTTCACTTTGGATTTATTTACCCCAGCTCTCACAATTCTTTTTATCTCCTTTGTCTCTCACATTCTCTCTATCTCTCTCTTTCTCCCTTTTTCTCTTTCTCTTTCACTCTCTCTTTCACTCTCTCTGTCGCTCTTTTTCTCTCTCTTACTCTTTCTCCCTCTGTCTTTTTCCTTATTTTGCTCTCTTTCTTTTATCCTTTTCTCTCTCTTTTCTCTCTTTCTCTCTCTCCCTCTCTTCTCTCTTTCTCCCTTTCTCTCTTTCTCCCCTTCTCCCCTTCTATTTCTCTTTGGATTCCTTTCTTTATCCATTTTTCTTTCACTCTCTTTCACTATTTCTCTTATCTCTTTTGTTTATCATATTCTCTCTCTCTCTCTTTCTATTTCTCGCTCTCTTGCTCTCTCTCTCTCTCGTCCTCCCTTTTTCTCTCACTCTTTATCTATCTCTTTCACTCTCTGTCTCTATTTTTCTTTCTTTGTTCTTCTTTGACTCTTTCTACCTCTGTGTCTTTTTTACCTTACTTTGCTCTCTTTCTTTTTTCCTTTTCTCTCTTTTCTCCCTTTCTCTCTCTCTCAAAATGTAATCCTCTCTGTTACTCCCCTTCTTTCTTTTTCCCTTTCTATTTCTCTTTGGATTTCTTTCTTTTTCTTTCTTTCCCTCTTTTTCACTATTTTTCTATTTATCTCTTTTGTTTATCATATTCTCTTTATCTCTCTCTCTCGCCCTTATTCTCGCTCCCTCTCTTTTTCTCTCTCTGTCTCACTCTCTCTCTCTCACACTCTCTTTCTCTCTCTCTCTCTCTCTCACACTCTTTTTCTCTCTCTCTCTCTCACACACTCTCTTTCTCTCTCTCTCACACTCTCTTTCTCTCTCTCTTTCTCTCTCTCTCTCTCTCTCTCTCTAACTTCCTCCCTCTTTCTCTTTCTTTGTTCCTCTTTCTCCCTCTGTGTCTTTTTACCTTATTTTGCTCTCTTTCTTTTTTCTCTCTTTTCTCTCTCTCTCCCTTGTGCACTTTCCTGTTCTCTCTTTCTCCCCTTCTCTCTTTCTCTCTTTCTATTTATCTTTGGATTTCTTTCTTTGTCTTTCTTTCTTTCCCTCTCTTTCACTATTACTCTTATCTCTTTTGTTTCTCATATTCTCTCTCACTCTCTCTTTCTCTCTCATTCTCTCTTTCTCTCTCCTCCTCCCTTTATTCTCTCACTCTCTATCTCACTCTTTCACTCTCTCTGTCTTTTTTCTCTTTCTATCTTTGTTCTTCTTTGAATCTTTCACCCTCTGTGTCTTTTTTACCTTATTTTGCTCTCTTTCTTTTTTCCTTCTCTCTCTCTTTTCTCTCTTAGACACCCCTGGTTTAAAGGGACTGTGTGTCACAATTAGCGTCTACTAGTGGTGAAAATCAATACGGATACGAATCATAAGCCCAAATACATGAGGTATAATTTAAATGTGCATTGAAAAAAGACCCATAGATGGAGACATTTGTATTTATTCCACAAAAGATGCGGATCACATAATTGTCGGCCATCTTGGTGCTAAGGCAATCCTTGAAAATGCTTGAATTTTGAATATTGCACTGGTACAAGGGTGTCAAACTCGTTTAAACTCGGGGGCCACACGATAGAACAAACATTCTGTCAAGGCGGGCTAGTAGATTAAAGAGAAAGAAAAAGAGAGATAAAGAAATAAGAGAAAGAGGGAAAGAAAAGGAGAGAGGGCGGGACAAAGAAAGAAAAAGAGAGAGAGGGAGGGAGCGTGAGAAACAAAAGATAAAAGGTCGTGAGAGAGGGGGAAAAGAAAGGGAGAGGAAGAAAGAAATCCAAAGAGATATAGAAAGACAGAAGGAGAGAAAAGAGAAAAGAAAGTGCCAAGGGTAGGAAGAGAGAAAGAGAAAAGGAAAAAAGGAAGTTAGAGCAAAAGAGGTTAAAAGACACAGAGAGAGAAGGAGACAAAGAGCCACAAAGGAAGAGAAAAAGAGAGACATAGAGAGTGAAAGCAACAGAGTGGGAAAAAAGGGGTGGAAAAGAAAGAGAGAGGGAGAGAGAGAGAGGGAGAGAAAGAGAGAAACAAAAGATAAAAAGTCGTGAGAGAGGGGGAAAAGAAAGGAAGAGAAAGAAAGAAATCCAAAGAGAAATAAAGACAGAAGGAGAGAAAAGAAAAAAGAAAGCACCAAGGGTAGGAAGAGAGAAAGAGAAAAGAGAGAACAGGAAAAAGGAAGTTAGAGCAAAAGAGGTTAAAAGACACAGAGAGAGAAAGAGACAAAGAGCAACAAAGGAAGAGAAAAAAGAGAGACACAGAGAGTGAAAAGGACAGAGTGGGAGAAAAGGGGTGGAAAAGAAAGAGAGAGGGAGAGAGGATGAGAGCATGAGAAACAAAAGATAAAAAGTTGTGAGAGAGGGGGAAAAGAAAGGGAGAGGAAAAAAGAAATCCAAAGAGAAATAGAAAGACAGAAGGAGAGAAAAGAGAAAAGAAAGCGCAAAGGGTATGAAGAGAGAGAGAGAAAAGGAAAAGAGGAAGTTAGAACAAAAGAGGTTAAAAGACACAGAGAGTGAAAGAGACAGAGTGGGAGAAAAGGGGTGGAAAAGAAAGAGAGAGAGAGAGTGAGAGAGAGAGAGAGAGAGAGAGAGAGAGAGAGTGAGAAACAAAAGATAAAAAGTTGTGAGAGAAGCGGTAAAGAAAGGGAGAGGAAGAAAGAAATCCAAAGAGAAATATAAAGACAGACGGAGAGAAAAAAAGAAAAGAAATCGCGAAGGGTAGGAAGAGAGAAAGAGAAAAGAGGGAACAGGAAAAAAGGAAGTTAGAGCAAAAGAGGTTAAAAGACAGAGAAAGAGAACAAAGCAAGAGAAAAAGAGAAACACAGAGAGTGAAAGAGACAGAGTGGGAGAAAAGGGGTGGAAAAGAAAGAGAGAGAAATAAATACAGTACAGTGTCTTTCAAGTTGACATATTTCAACCTGCCGCTTGTTTTTCTCTTGCGCTTCTCCAAGTCTTGTCTCGCGGGCCGGATTCAATCCCTTAGCATCTTAGATCTGGCCCGCGGGCCGCCCGTTTGACACCCCTGCACTAGTACAATTCCCCCACTAGGTCTCCTGAGCGTCTGCTAACTGTTTCTTTCTCTTGAAATGTCACCGCCCACGTAACACTCTGTAGTGTGAGTCTGACACCCCTCCTTTTTCTCAACCTCCCCTCCACTATGTCAGTCACTTTTGCCTTCCTCGCTGAGCATCTTGGTCTCTTGCGACATCCCCAAACTGCAGCCGGCAGTCATAACAGCTCGCCCGAGTGTTTGTTTGTGTGGGAAGAATGGCTGCCAAGGTCCCAGATGCCGAGTTTATGCTCGCCCAGGAAACCTTTTTCTTACAACTCCTTCGGGTGAAGGAAGCTCGTCTTTGCAGAATTTGTGTTTTATTTCATCTCATCTCATCTCATCATCCGTACCGCTTATCCTCATTAGGGTCGCGGGGGGGCTGGAGCCCATCCCAGCCATCTCCGGGCAGTGGGCAGGGGACACCCTGAACTGGTTGCCAGCCAATCGCAGGGCACACAGGGACAGACAACTCATTCGCCCATTCACATCTAGGGACAATTTGGACCGGTCAATTCACCTGAGATGCATGTTTTTGGAACGTGGGAGGAAACTGGAGTTCCCAGAGGAAACCCACGCAAGCACGGGGAGAACATACAAACTCCGCACCGGAAGTCTGGAGCTGGATTTGAACCCACGCAGGAGGTTCCCATGACATGAACTGTGCCGCACAAGCGCTAACCACTGCTCCGCCGTGCTGCCCTCTGTGTTTTATTTGATTGATGATTTTCATTTCATCCTCTGCTGCCATTTGAAATAGAATAGAATAGAATATACCTTTCAGGGTTGGGTAGGGTTACTTTAACTGGATTACTTTCAATTACTTTTGGATGACTCCGATACCAAATATGCTAATAAAAGACAAGAATCAAATGATGACTCACAACACGTGGTAAGCTTTCTCTCCTGGCTTTGATCTCTTTGATCTCCGGCCAACACGGGCAGCACGGCGGCGAAGTGGTTAGCGCATGGGCGGCACAGTTCTTGTCATGGGAACCTCCTGCATGGGTTCAAATCCAGCTCCAGACTTCCGGTGCGGAGTTTGTATGTTCTCCCCGTGCTTGCGTGGGTTTCCTCCGGGCATTCCGGTTTCCTCCCACATTCCAAAAACATGCATTTCAGGTGGATTGGCCGGTCCAAGTTGTCCCTAGGTGTGAATGAGCGAGTGAGCTGTCTGGCCCCGTGTGCCCTGCGATTGGCTGGCAACCAGTTCAGGGTGTCCCCTGCCCACTGCCCGGAGATGGCTGGGATGGGCTCCAGCCCCCCGCGACCCTAATAAGGATAAGCGGTACAGCTGATGAGATGAGATGAGCTTGCCAACATCCTTTTTGCCGTTCCATGTATTCCGTTACTCCCCAAACCTGCACCAAATTTTGTAATTTGATTCATATTTAGTTTCTTTTGTACTTTATGCATCTGCATCGACGACGGCGCCAACCAATCAGCCAGAGGCTTGGTCATGGGGCATGTTGGAGTAATCCAAAAGTAATTGAAAGTAATCCAGTTAACCCTACCCAAGCCTGCTCATGCATCCATTCAATACGGTTGGTGTAAAGTGTAAAGAAGAGGCCAGCTGTTTCATTTGAAATGAAAGTGGAATAAGGAAGCTTGATGCGGTTGAGAAAATGGTTGGATCGCTTTTTTTCGGCCACTTTTTACCACGGAGGAGGATGTCGGTTTACTCTTGAAAGCATCTTCCAAGAGTAAGCTATACTCAACCTTGTTTGTCTTTATAGAACATATTATTTTATGAAATGTTTATTTTTGGTACAAAACAAAATAGGCTCCTTATACAAGCCTTAACAAGAACTTTGACATTTTCATTGTTTAATATCTCATGCACAGGGTTGGGTAGGGTTACTTTAACTGGATTACTTTCAATTACTTTTGGATGACTCCGATACCAAATATGCTAAAAGACAAAATAAACTAAATATGAATCAAATGATGACTTACAACACGTGGTAAGCTTTCTCTCCTGGCTTTGATCCCTTTGATCTCCGGCAAAACTAACATCAAATGCGACAGAAACAAAGTGAAAATAAATCCAAACAGCTTGCCAACATCATTTTTGCCATGTATTCCGTTACTCCCCAAGCCTGCACAAATTTTACTCATTTTATTCTATCCCTAACCCTAATTCTATCGCGGGAAGCAGGTTGCTCTGAATGCATAAGTGGGAGCGATGGCAGTGTCGGGAACAGAAAAAACGGGTCAGTAGCTGGGACAGGAGAGCAGAAACGTGGTCGAGATCAGAAACGGGTCGAAAGCCAAGAGAGGAGACTAGATGTGGTCAGGATCAAAAAATGGATCGAAGCCAGGAGAACAGACGGGAGCAAAAACAGGTAGGAGTCAGGGTCGAAAAAGCTTGCCTAGAGTTTGCAGACAGACTGACCACAGGTGACAAAAAGGAGTGGGTTTAAATAGTGACAGGGAGCCAATCAGAATCCGAGGTATTCGAATCGGTTGAATACTGTCTGTCTGTGGGACTTCTGTGGCGAGCGATGGCGGTGTCGGGAACAGAAAAAACGGGTCAGTAGCTGGGACAGGAGAGTAAAAACATGGTCGGGATCGGAAAAAGCTTGCCTAGAGTACACTGAGGTTTGTAGACGGACTGACCACAGGTGACAGAAAGGAATGGGTTTAAATATTGACAGGGAGCCAATCAGAACCCGAGGTATTCGAGTCAGTTGAATACTGTCTGTCTGTGGGACTTCCTGGCGAGCGATGGCGGTGTCGGGAACAGAAAAAACGGGTCAGTAGCTGGGACAGGAGAGCAAAAACGTGGTCGGGATCGGAAACGGGTCGAAAGCCAGGAGAGGAGACTAGACGTGGTCAGGATCAAAAAATGGGTGGAAGCCAGAAGAACAGACGGGAGCAAAAACAGGTAGCAGTCACGGTTGAAAAAGCTTGCCTAGAGTACACTGAAGATAGCAAACGGACTGACCACAGGTGACAGAAAGGAGTGGGTTTA
The DNA here is from genome assembly GCF_059441175.1 of Urocampus carinirostris. NCBI lineage: Eukaryota > Metazoa > Chordata > Actinopteri > Syngnathiformes > Syngnathidae > Urocampus > Urocampus carinirostris. Next base: position 7,954,173 of record NC_142362.1, read on the forward strand.
AATAGTGACAGGGAGCCAATCACAATCCGAGGTATTCGAGTCGGTTGAATACTGTCTGTCTGTGGGACTTCCTGGCGAGCGATGGCGGTGTCGGGAACAGCAAAAACGGGTCAGTAGCTGGGACAGGAGAGCAAAAACGTGGTCGGGATCGGAAACGGGTCGAAAGCCAGGAGAGGAGACTAGACGTGGTCAGGATCAAAAAATGGGTGGAAGCCAGAAGAACAGACGGGAGCAAAAACAGGTAGCAGTCACGGTTGAAAAAGCTTGCCTAGAGTACACTGAAGTTCGCAAACGGACTGACCACAGGTGACAGAAAGGAGTGGGTTTAAATAGTGACAGGGAGCCAATCACAATTTGAAACGGGTCGAAAGCCAGGAGAGAAGACTAGACGTGGTCAGGATCAAAAAATGGGTCGCAGCCAGGAGAACAGACCGGAGCAAAAACCGGTGGGAGTCAGGGTCGAAAAAGCTTGCCTAGAGTACACCGAGTTTCGCAGACGGACTGACCACAGGTGACAGAAAGGAGTGGGTTTAAATAGTGACAGGGAGCCAATCAGAATCCGAGGTATTCGAATCGGTCGAATACTGTCTCTCTGTGGGACTTCCTTGGCGAGCGATGGCGGTGTCGGGAACAGAAAAAACGGGTCAGTAGCTGGGACTGGAGAGCAAAAACGTGGTCGGGATCGGAAACGGGTCGAAAGCCAGGAGAGGAGACTAGACGTGGTCAGGATCAAAAAATAAGTCGCAGTCAGGAGAACAGACGGGAGCAAAAACAGGTAGGAGTCAGGGTCGAAAAAGCTTGCCTAGAGTACACCGAGGTTCGCGGACGGACTGACCACAGGTGACAGAATGGAGTGGGTTTAAATAGTGACAGGGAGCCAATCAGAATCCGAGGCAGTTGGCGCCAAAGGAGCAGGTGCATCGCATCGGTAATCATGACATTATACTGCATGGAGGCTAAATGTAAACACTCTGCCACTGAGAACGCCACTGCCCCCTATTGTTGTGGAGGCGCAATTTATGTATTTATTTATTCTGGTAAAGTTAAAAAAAAAAGTTCCAGGAAGTCAAACACACTCGCCTGCCCAACTATTCGAGAACCACGCTTTTTAACCATCACAAACACATGAGGTTGTTTTTTTATCATTTTTTGGGGATCATTTATCTTTTTCATTCTCCTAATGGAGTTTACAAACAGCGCTAACAAGACCATAAGGTCCAAACTGATGGAAACTGTCCATCACATACTGGATGACCATCGACTCAGGGATAGCACCAGGGCGGATTTGTTAGGACAACAGAAGACGGTGTTTCCACTCCATCAGTCATCAAAACACTTCGGAAAGCCGGACCGTTCGATCAGTAAATTCCTAGGTAGAGGCTTTGTTTCCACAGCATCGTCATTTTCACTCGATGCTTTTGTTTATCTTCGGCTATTATACCCGCCGGAAGAAGACAAATACTCTTGATTGCGGGTAATTGTAGTGACGCTCTGTATAATTTGAAAACTGTAAATATTGTACTTTGAGTTCTTGTATGTGTGAAAAGAGAGTAATTGTGTATTAGGTGTACAGAGGGATTTGTACAAAAATGTTGAGTGTTTTTAAGAATATGAATAACAGAATATTAATTTTAAAATGGGATTGTCGGGTCCAGCATGGTCGCCGAGGCGACCGGCAGGCCCCGCCCCCTGGAAACTGGCTGTAGTAAATCAGCTAATTTGCGTGTGTGCAACTTGTGGGTTGTGGGTATTGCGGAGGCTGGTTCATTGCGTTTTCTGTTCTGCATTATTCTGTTCTGTCTGTCTTGAGGAAATCTGTCTTTGCACGTTTTGAGTTAAAACCTGTTTTGTGAGTATTCCCTGGTCTTAGTTCCTGTTTGCCTGTAAGCCTGTTTTTGTTTTGTTTTGTCCCTGAGAGTTGGACGACTTTTATTTAGCTTAATAAAAGTATTAATTGTTAACGCAAATGAGTTCTCCCTTCCTGCCTCCTGCCTATGTTCTGGTCGGGTCCCCTCTGACAGGGACATATTAATGGCTCTTGCATTCATTACATTGGGGAAGATGTCTCATCTCATCTCATCAGCCGTACCGCTTATCCTCATCAGGGTCGCGGGGGGGCTGGAGCCCATCCCAGCCATCTCCGGGCAGTGGGCAGGGGACACCCTGAACTGGTTGCCAGCCAATCCCAGGGCACACAGGGACAGACAACTCATTCGCTCATTCACACCTAGGGACAATTTGGACCGGCCAATTCACCTGAAATGCATGTTTTTGGAACGTGGGAGGGAACCGGAGTGCCCGGAGGAAACCCACGCAAGCACGGGGAGAACATACAAACTCCGCACAGGAAGTCTGGAGCTGGATTTGAACCCACAACAGGTTCCCATGACATGAACTGTGCCGCACAAGCGCTAACCACTGCGCCGCCGTGCTGCCCATTGGGGAAGATGTTTTGGGGTAAAAATGTTTTTGTAAAAAAAAAAAAAGAATATGGTCTATTATTTAGCGCCCCTAGTGGGCTAAAAAAAAGCTCCACTCATTAATAAAAAACAATATTGATTGATTCTTCACTTGGTCTATCTTGCATCCCCCTCCAACGGTTTCACTTGTACCTCTCTGGCCACACTCAATTCATTCAACTCAAGTCTCCTCAGGTGTGCCCAAGGGCTCTGTCCTGGGGCCCCTCATCTTTAAAACCTACCTTCTCCCCTTCGGCATATCTTCATGAATATTTCCTTCCACTGCTTTGCGGATGAGACCCAGCTTTACCTTTCCTGCAAACCTAACTCGATATTCCCACCACCTGAACTCACCTCTTGCCTTTGTCAAATAAAATCATGGTTCACTGTCAACTTCAAGAAAACAGACTTCTTCTCATTGGCACCTAATCCACCCTCTCTAAAGTTGACTCCTTCTTCCTTTCCGTTGACAATTCCTCAGTTTTTCCCTGCCCTCTGGTCAAGAGTCTGGGTGTCATCCTTGACAGCACACTCTTCTAAAAATATCACCTGGTTAGCCGACTTTCACCTGCGTTCCATGAACCGTCTCCTCCCCTTCCTCACCCCAGAGACAACAACCAACTGGTTTACCTCAAAAGTCCCTCCATAAACTTCAGCTGGTCCGTGATTCTGCTGCACACATCATCACC